>NC_052146.1:301169088-301469088 GCF_902713615.1 Scyliorhinus canicula
TGTAACATCCTTCCGCACTGTACACAACTCCACCGACTTTAGTGTCATCTGCAAATTTACTCACCCATACTTCTACGCCCTCCTCCAGGTCATTTATAAAAATGACAAACAGAAGTGGCCCCAAAACAGATCCTTGTGGTACACCACTAGTAACTGGACTCCAGTCTGAACATTTCCCATCAACCACCACCTTTGTCTTCTTCCAGCTAGCCAATTTCTGATCCAAACTGCTAAATCACCCTGAATTCCATGCCTCTGTATTTTCTGCAATAGCCTACCGTGGGGAACCTTATCAAACGCTTTACTGAAATCCATATACACCACATCAACTGCTTTACCCTCATCCACCTGTTTGGTCACCTTCTCAAAGAACTCAATAAGGTTTGTGAGGCACGACCTACCCTTCACAAAACCATGTTGACTATTTCTAATTAAATTATTCCTTTCCAGATGATTATACATCCTATCTCTTATAAACCTTTCCAAGACTTTGCCCACAACAGAAATAAGGCTCACTGGTCTATAGTTACTGGGGTTGTCTCTACTCCCCTTCTTGAACAACGGGGCAACATTTGCTATCCTCCAGTCTTCTGGCACTATTCCTGTGGACAAAGATGACTTAAAGATCAAAGCCAAAGGCTCAGCAATCTCCTCCCTAGCTTCCCAGAGAATCCTAGGATAAATCCCATCCGGCCCAGGGAACTTATCCATTTTCACTCTTTCCAGAATTGCTACCTCCTCCTTATGAACCTCAAGCCTTAATTCCGGGGATCATTCTTGTGAACCTCCTCTGGACCCTCGCCAAGGCCAGCAGATCATTCCTTAGATATGGACCCAAAATTGTTTCCAATATTCCAAATGATCGACAGTTTCCGACCGCGTCAAAAGCTGTTAAGTGCTTTCTGCTGAGATAAAGAGGAACTGAAAGCGCTAAGCTCCCCAGAAATTCGCCAGCTTGTTTTCAGAAACCTCCCTGTACAACAGCCTCTCTTGTGATCTCCAGCTCCAGCACACTCCGAGATATCTGCACCCCTCTAATTCTGACTTCCCAGATTATAATCACGCGCTGTCCGTCCCTTCAGCTACCTTGACTCTAAAATCTGGAATTCCCTCCATAAATCCCTCTTCCTCACATTCCTTCCTTAAGCCTCGTTGCCTCACATTCTCTCCCCTAAACCTCGGTGCCTCACATTCCTCCTTTAAGATGCTCCTTCAAACATCTTTGACCAAACGTTGAGTTGCCTGTCCTAAATTTGCCGATGTGGTTAAACGTGTTTGCCAATGCTCCTTATGAAGAATCTTGGGCTTTTTTTTCATTAGGTTAAAGGCACTGTGTAGATTGTTGTTGTTATTCACTGCATTTATTCTTCCTCCAAGGGTGTAACGTAGTTTTCATTGCCGATGTATGGCTTCTGTATCTGTGCCGGTAAAACGCTCACTTCTGAGTCAGAAAGGTTGCAGGTTCAGATCCCACTCTGGAGAGATCGGCACTCAAAATCTAAGCTGATATCCCCCCCCCCCCCCCCCCCCCACCCACCGTCCCCCACTCCCCACCGACCCCTATCTCCGTGCATTGCTGGGCTGTCATCTTACCTCTGAATAAAAAAGTCCTATCCTTATGTTAGAATGGTGCTATTTGTAGGAGGGACAGGGGTGAACATTCCTGGCCTGGCAAACATCTATCCCTCCACCAGGGCTATCTGAATTCAAAGAACTGAAAATCGTCTGGCTGCCTTGAAAGTGGCCAATCCAGTTTTATCTTCAACCATTGAGCTGAGCGTCAACTCCTGGTCGTTATCTCATCACGTTTTACTTTGTTTTGGCTGCCAGTGCAGAAAAAGGAAGCTTTATAATATGATTATCCTCCTCATAGAATTTCTACAGCACAGAAACAGGCCATTCGGCCCATCGAGTCGATCACCCTCCGAAAGAGCACTCTACCGCGGCCAACTCCACCGTCCTGTCCCTGTAACCCCGTACATTGATCATGGCCAATCCACCTACCCTGCACATCTTTGGACTGTGGGAGGAAACCAGAGCACCCGGAGGAAACCCACTCTGACACAAGGAGATTGTGCAAATTCCGCACAGACGGTCACCCAAGGCCTGAATTGAACCCTGGACGCTGGCGCTGTGAGGCAGCAGTGCTAACCACTGTGCCACCATTATGCACCACTTTGAGATCGAGTGGGCTCCAAAATGACTTACCTGCTGATGCAAGCTTAGAACTGGGTCAACCTTTCATGCCGTCTCCTCAGCATCTCCCTAATCTTTGTCCTCTACTGGCGGCGATGCTTCCTCTTTTACAACAGCGACTATTCCTCAAGAAGCACGCTGCTGGATGTGAAGAGCTTTAAGACACCCTGAGGTGACGGAAGGTACTACTGAAATGAAAGTCTTTTTTTCCTTTCCCTTTTTCCCTCTGGAGCACTTCATGATGTCATACCAATGCCGCGTGTCAGTGTCCGCGTGTCGTGGTGAGATGACTGAATCCGCAGCCGGCAGTCGGAGTGCGGGCAGCACCATTGACAATCACACCTCCTGCCGTGGCCACCAGATCTCCATTCCATTCAATCCAGGCCTACAACCTTAAGGTGGCCTCTGAGCCTGTGAGTGACGCGAGACGCCCAAATGAAGATTAAAATGCCCTTCCATGTAAAAAAACCACAAATCAATCCCGCCCTCATTTTAGTTCTACTGTTAACTATCTGGGGAAAGCAATCTTCATCAAAAGATAAACCGTTTTATTCCGTTAGAAAATAAGCTGAAATTCTGAAGGAGCAAATTAACTAGAAAAGATGATGTGTAGGCCAGGGCTTCCTTAACCCATTCACAAACGCAGTAATTAGCCCCTCGACCTGGCAGGGTCCTCCAGCGACCTGACCCTGGCCTCGACCTGGAAGTGGAAGAGGCCCGAACCAGAAGTCTGACCCCGACCCGGAGAAATCAACCCGGCTCCCGGAGAGCTAGACCCGGCCTAGGAAGCGACTTCGGTCCCCGGAACGCTTGACCCGGCCCAACCACAAGGCCCAGCCTGACCTGGAAAGGCACGCCCAGCGCCCCGATTTACCGGCAGATAGAGGAAAGGAGAATCCACGTGGAGGCCAGACCAGGCCTACTCCAAGGCCCGATACCAGGAACGCCCGACCAGACCACCAATGCTGGAACTGAACATGTGACCCAGCCTAACCTGACCCAGGAAGCCTCTGCCTGCCCGCAACTCAAACCCAGACTAGACAGACCCAAAACGGCAGAGACCCCATGTGAGGAACACGCCAAAATGTAGACCCGTACTCACGGAACCCCGGGGCCCAACCGGATCACGATCCTGCCCCCAGTCCACCTGGGACCCCGCCAGATGCAACCACTTACCTTCCACAAGGCAGACGTCTCCAATTGGATCCAGGGACCATTCGGAAGCAGTCGCCGTCCGAGTAAGCGAGGAAAACGCAGCGGTCTGCAGGTGAGACTAACACAACGCGGTTTTCAGTCTCCTCTCCCCAGCATACTCCTGGCAAACGTCCAAGTGATTGAAAACAAGACGGACGAGCTTTACGCTCGACTTACCTCTCAGAGAGAAGTAAGAGACTGCTGTGTGCTCTCTTTCACAGAGTCATGGATTACTCCTGCCTTACCAGACTGTACCATACAACCTGACTGCTTCTCAATACACCGGACGGACCACACGGCATCATCGGGCAAAGCGAAGGGTGGAGGGGTTTGCCTCCTCATCATCTCCTCCTGGTGCTCGGATGTGGCGAACTATTGCCCCCCCCAGACCGGGAATACCTGACTGTGAAGTGCCACCCTTACTCACAGGAGTTCACTTCTGCCATCATCACAGCGGTCTACATCCACCTCAGGCGGAGGTGAAGAAGGAGCTTAATGAATTGTACACCCTATAAATAACAATGAAACAGAATACCCGGAGGCCTTGTTCATCGTGGCCGGGGACTTCAACCAGGCCAATCTCAAGAGTGCAGTGCCAAAATTCCACCAACACAACTCCTGTCCCACCAGGGGCCCCATCATCCTTGACCACTGCGACACAAAACATTAAGGGCACCAACCGATCCATCCCCCGACCGCACTTTGGAAAATCAGACCACAAGACGGTGCTCTTTCTGTTTTGTTATGCTCTTGACGTAGCATAACCTGCTTCCTTGATGTGCACTCTGACAAAGGAAGGTTCAGACTTGGAGATAGCTTTAACACATTTATTAAACTGTTAACAATTCTCCTACTTGGATTCGACTCTCCTGTTAATCCTGCTATAGCTACTCAGACTGACGAACCAGTCTGCTACAATCCACGTGGTGGGTGTGATGTGTTTCAATCAACCCTGTATACACTCACTAGGAGTCTCCACTGGAAAGAGGAAGATCATGTGTGCTGTGTCCTTTTATATGGGTTGGTGTAATGCCCTCCTGTGGTAGTGTGTGTAGTCTGTGTGTGTCGTGAATGCCCATTGGTCGTGTCCTATCTTACTAGCCTATTGGTTGAATGTCTGTGTGTTATGTCTCTGGTGCTCCCTCTAGTGTCTAGCTAGTCTACGTGTATTTACATTAACCCCTTGTGTATTTACAGTGATGCACATCACCACACTTTCCACCGGCATAAAACAGAAACTTAAATGGGAGAATCCAATTAAGAAGGTCGAGCAGTGCTGGTCCGAGGTAATGGAAGAGCAGCTTGGAGTCTGTGGACTGGTCCATATTCAAGATCTCCGTGGCCAACCTAAATGAGTACGCTGCCATCATCACAGACTTCATCAGCAAGTGTGTAGAAGATTGCGTGTCAATGAAGGTAGTCCGTACATTCCCCAACCGGATACCATGGTTTAACAGGGAGATTTGTTACCTACTGAAGGCCAGGTCTGAGGCATTCAAGACCTATATGAGAAATCTAGGTATGACCTCAGCAAAGCAATGCCAAGAGACAATACTAGACTAAGCTAGAGTCACAAACTAACGACATGGACTCTCGTCGGTTGTGGAAAGGCTTAAACAACATAACGGGCTACAAAGCAAAACCGAGTAGAATCTCCGGCAGCAGCATATCCCTCCCTGATTAACTCAATGCATTCTATGCTTGTTTTGAGCAGGATGCCAACAAACTGCTGTCAACTGCCCCAGCAGCCTCGGACACACCCACACCTACCATCACAGCCTCCAAAGTCAGATTGGCCTTCTTGAAAGTGAACCCTCAGAAAGCAACGGGTCCCTTTGACATCCAGATCACCCAACAGCTTCTGGGTCTCCATAAACCTCCTCCAACCTGAAATCTACGTCCTCTGGTTATGGGCCACTCAGCCAAGGGAATAGTGTCTTCTGATCCACTCTTATCTGGACCACACATAACTTGATACACTTCAATTAGATCTCTCCTCAACCTCCTCCATTTCAAAGAAAAGAACCCCAGCCTGTCCAATCTTTCCTCAGAAATAAAATATTCTGCTATAGGCAACAACTGGATAGTCCGAGGCTTTTTCCCAGGGTAGAGGGGAATGACGAGGGAGCACAGCTTTCAGGTGCGAGGGGCAAGGTTTAGAGGAGATGTACGAGGCAAGTTTTTTACACAGAGGGTAGTGGGTGCCTGGAACTCTCTGCCGGAGGAGGTGGCGGAAGCATTTGTTTGTCGCATCCTGGTGTATGCAAGTTGTGTGGGGGATTCTGATATGGCAAGAGATTGAAGTGATCCAAAGACATGCTGCTAGATTCTGCATGAATTAGTATGGCAACTATACCTTAGTCACATCCTTGATCAATGATTTGGAATGGGAATCATGATAGAAAAGTGAATAAGATGGACCAGAGCTGGAATATTCTGGTGTACGGTTTTGGGAGCCGCACTATAGGAAGGATGTGAACCCTTTGGAAAAAGTGCAGGGGACATTTATCTTAAACGTAATAATCTTTATTGTCACAAGTAGACTTACATTAACAGTGCAAAGAAGTTACTGTGAAAAGCCCCCAGTCGCCACATTCCGGCGCCTGTTCGGGTACACAGAGGGAGAATTCAGAATGTCCAATTCACTTAACAAACACGTCTTTTGGGACTGTGGGAGGAAACCAGAGCGCCTGGCGGAAACCCATGCAGACATGGGGAGAACATGCAGACAGTGGCCCAAGCAAGGAATCGAACCTGGGACCCGGGACCCTGGCACTGTAAAGCAACAGTGCTAGCCATTGTGCTATTATCCTGGATTGGAATTGATTGGTTACAGGATGAGAAACCTGAGTTATGAGGATAGATTACATAGAACATACAGTGCAGAAGGAGGCCACTCGGCCCATCGGGTCTGCACCGACCCACATTAAGCTACCTACTTCCACCCTATCCCTGTAACCCAATCACCTCCTAACCTTTCTGGACACTAAGGGCAATTTATCATGGCCAATCGACCTAAACTGTACGTCTTTGGGCTGTGGGAGGAAATCGGAGCACCCGGAGGAAACCCACGCAGACACGGGGACAACGCGCAAACTCCGCACAGTGACCCAGGGGGGAATCGAACCTGGGACCCTGGCGCTGTGACACCACAGTGCTATCCAGCTGTGCTACCGTGCTGCCCACGGTTGGGACTGTTTTTTCAGGGAAGAAGGCCGAGAGGAAATTTGATAGAAATGTTCAAAATCTTGAGGGACTGGACAGAGTAGATCGGGAGAAACTGCTCCCGCTCATAAGTGGTTCGAGATTGTGAGGGCACAGGTTTGAAGTGATTTGTGAAAGATGCAAGTGTGATGTGAGAAAAAACATTTCCACACAGCGAGTGCTTTGAGTCTGGAATGTACGGCCTGGACGTGTGGTGGAGGCAAGTTCAATCGAGGCATTCAAGAGGGCATTCAATAATTATTTGGTGCAGAGATAAGATGTAGGAGCAGAAGTAGGCCATTTGGCCCATCGGGTTGGTTCTGCCATTCAATGAGATCATGACTGGTATAATCCTCAACTCCACTTTCCTGCCTTATCCCCATAACCCTTGATTCCCTTTCTGATTACAGGGGAAAAGTCAGCGGAATGGCAGTAAATCATGATGCTCGTTCAGAGAGGCGGTGCAGACACGATGAGCTGGATGGCCTCCTTCTGCACCATAACAATTCTGTAACCTGTAAAATTGTCTGGTGGGAATTGACAGCAAGCGTTGGGAGGGTGTTGGTTACAGAACAGTGTTTCTTAAAGACGTCTTCATAATCTTCAGAGATGCACTTCTGAGACTGTATAAGGCTCTGGTCAGACCACAATTGGAGTATTGTGAGCAGTTTTGGGCCCCGTATCTAAGGAAGGATGTGCTGGCCTTGGAAAGGGTCCAGAAGAGGTTCACAAGAATGATCCCTGGAATGAAGAACTTGTCGTATGAGGAACGGTTGAGGACTCTGGGTCTGTACTCATTGGAGTTTAGAAGGATGAGGGGGGATCTTATTGAAACTTACAGGATACTGCGAGGTCTGGATAGAGTGAACCTGGAGAGGATGTTTCCACTTGTAGGAAAAACTAGAAGCAGAGAACACCATCTCAGACTAAAGGGGTGATCCTTTAAAACAGAGATGAGGAGGAATTTCTTCAGCCAGAGGGTGGTGAATCTGTGGAACTCTTTGCCGCAGAAGGCTATGGAGAACAAATCACTGAGTGTCTTTAAGACAGAGATAGATAGGTTCTTGATTAATAAGAGGATCAGGGGTTATGGAGAGAAGGCAGGAGAATGGGGATGCGAAAATATCAGCTATGATTGAATGGCGGAGCAAACTCAATGGGCCGAGTGGCCTAATTCTGCTCCTATGTCTTATGGTCTTATAGTGGGTGAATAACAAGTCTTTATTAGCCATTTGTAACTATATACATGTAAACAGTAAACAGTCCAGGCAATGATGTATCTCCATAATCTAGGTCTTCACATGTCTCTGCTCAATACTGCATTGACCCTAGGTTTGGGTCATGCACCTTCATACATCACTGTGTTGGTGGTACTTTACCCAGTCCCACATTAACCCTGTATGTGCCAGACCATTATACTACAGAAACAAGTACCTGGTGTCCTTTGGCAATGACAAAAGATGAGGTAGTCATCCACAAAAACTACAAGACAATTTGTTTCCAAGGATAGGTTGATCTCCACGGAGCAAAGGTTTTTGAGGGGAGATTTAGGAGAGGTGAACAAGATTATGACAGGTTTCGACAAGGAAAAACTGTTCCTGCTGGCTAATGGTATAAGGAGTAGGTGTTTAAAATTCTGGGCTGGAGATGTGGAGGCAGAACATATGAACATAGAACATAGAACATAGAACATTACAGCGCAGTACAGGCCCTTCGGCCCACGATGTTGCACTGTCCTGTGAAACCCCTCTAAAGTCCCTCTACACTATTCCCTTATCGTCCATATGCCTATCCAATGACCATTTGAATGCGTTTAGTGTTGGCGAGTCCACTACTGTTGCAGGCAGGGCATTCCACGCCCTTAGTACTCTCTGAGTAAAGAACCTACCTCTGACATCTGTCCTATATCTATCTCCCCTCAATTTAAAGCTATGTCCTCTCGTGCTGGACATCACCATCCGAGGAAAAAGGCTCTCAATGTCCACCCTATCTAATCCTCTGATCATCTTGTATGCCTCAATTAAGTCCCCTCTTAACCTTCTTCTCTCTAACGAAAACAGCCTCAAGTCCTTCAGCCTTTCCTCATATGATCTTCCCTCCATACCAGGCAACATTCTTGTAAATCTCCTCTGTACCCTTTCCAATGCTTCCCCATCCTTCCGATAATGTGGCGATCAGAACTGCACACAATACTCCAAATGCGGCCGCACCAGAGTTTTGTACAACTGCAACATGACCTTGCTGCCTACGAGGTTGATGGAAGTGGATGAATGATTTCAAAAGAAATTTGGATGGGGTCTTTCGGGAAATAAACCTGGCGGGCTGTGGAGATAGAACAGGTGAATGGGACTGATTGAATTACTCTGCAGAGAACTAGAATAGAATGGATGGGCTGAATGGCCTCCTTGTGTGTTACAATGGCAACTCTAATGTGGAGCTCGAACACCTATCAGCAACGTGTGTGTCGAGGAGCACATTATTAAGCCACATTTAAAAGCAGTGAAGGAAATACCCAAGCTCATTATGCCCTGACTCTGAATTGAAAAGGTCTGCATTGGGTCAGCCTGTTTAAGTAAAGCAGGTTCAGCCTGGATCAATTGTTCTGCGCCCTCCATTGACTCATGAGAACAGTTACCCTTGCAGCTGGGTGGCTTTACTTCTCACTCCTGAAGAGATTTTTTTTTTAAATAACAATAATTTCCTTTCAAAATGGTGGCTTCCAGTTTTCGGGTGAAATAAAGAATTTCTTTCAGCAAATATTTTGCAAAGTTGTGCGCAGCCCCGTAACCCGCAGGCTACAGAGAGGCCACGGAACCGAGCACCCCTCAAACCAAACCGCGCACATGGTGGGACTGTGCCATTTATTTACGACGCCTTCAACGAGTTACAGCTGCCACCAGCTGCAGCGGGCTCTGCTTGTCAGAAGAACCCTGTTGTTTCTGCATTACAAAGGGTTTGGAACAGAGTGTGAGTGGGGGCTGGGGGGGGGGGGGGGGGGGAGAGGTGCTGGCTGCCCGCAGAGGAGAGAGTGGAAATTGGGATGTGGTTGTTTCAATGGATTTGGCATTTGATTGATACGCCAGCAGAGTAGTAAACGAATACGACAAATACAAATCCTGATACAATTAAAGAAATGAAGTCCAATACCCCATGTTACCCAGGGCAACCAAATAAGAAAAAGCAGCCTCGGACAAAGACAGGAATGTCCAATGCAATAAGACCCATTCTAAGGAGGGAGAATCTATGGAGCCTTTCGTTACATCTTCGGGGCAATTTCTCCAAAGCCAACAAAATACTTTGAGAAATAGTGTTGTTACTTGAATGGGCAGCACGGTGGCGCAGTGGGTTAGCCCTGCTGCCTCACGGAGCTGAGGTCCCAGGTTCGATCCCGGCTCTGGGTCACTGTCCGTGTGGAGTTTGCACATTCTCCCCGTGTCTGGGTGGGTTTCGCCCTCACAACCCAAAAGGCGTGCAGGGTAGGTGGGTTGGACACGCTAAATTGCCCCTTAATTGGAAAAAATGAATTGGGTACACTAAATTTATTACAAAAACAGAAAAGCAAAAATAAAGTGTTGTTACTTGGATAACTGGCAGCCAGCTTGAGCACAGCAAGATCCCACAGGGAGGGAATGAACGGTCAGTCTGCGACTGCTGTTGGCTGATTGAGGAACTGCAGGCTTTTACTACAACTCTGCGGTGTGTTCATGCAGTGGTTGCCTCAGGAAAGCTGCCCGATTGCTAGTAGAATAATGCTATGGAATCTTTTGCATTTCACAGAATAATGTCACAGGTGATTACAGCATAGCAGGCGGCCATTTTGGCCGTTGGGCCTGTGCTGACCGGTGAAAGAGACTTGAGCCGAACCACACTTCCCAGCTTTTGGTCCGTACCCTTTGTAGGTTCTGGCACTGCGAGTGTGTATCCAATTTTTTATTTAAGGTGCCACTAGGGTGAGGTTTCTGCCACTCCCATCCTTTCAGACAGTGAGTTCTGAAGAAGTGCTGGGTTCTGATAACGGGCATTAACACTGCAATGAAGTTACTGTGGAAATCCCCTAGTCGCCACATTCCGGCGCCTGTTCAGGTACACCGAAGGAGAATTCAGAATGTCCAATTCACCGAACAAGCACGTCTTTTGGGACTTGTGGGAGGAAACGGGAGCACCCGGAGGAAACCCACGCAGACACGGGGGGAACGTGCAGACTCTGCGCAGTCAGTGACCCAAGCCGGGAATCAAACTTGGAACCCTGGCGCTGTGAAGCAACAGTGCTAACCACTGTGCTACCGTCTGAGCAGCACTACATGCGTGTACTCTGCCCACACTCCGGGGGAGAACTTCCACGCTCCCATCATGTGACCCTTTTAAGTAGCCACATCATCACGTGACCACTCAGTCTACAAGTCCAATGAGCATTTACCTTGACTGTCGTTCGATAAGCCTTCAGCTTAATTGTGAGAACCCCTTTGTTTTCTTTGCCTCTGTTTTGCATACATCCCTATTGGACTTTTCCAAGTATTTATTTGTATTTAAATCCACATCCAGCCTGGACTACCCAGTGCCGACGCACGGCATTACTGAGCTGGCAGTGAGCAATTTGACAAAGATAAATAATGACAGACTCAACAGGAATTGTTACTGCTTCTTTGGTGGTTTCTCTTGCTGTTGCTAACTGATTGTCATCTGCATTCGTGGCATTTCCTGAGGAGCTGCCATTATCCCTCTCACCCCTTCCCCTCTCCCCCCCCCCCCCCCCCCCATTTCAAACAAGCACAAGGCCGCTCCCTTTCACAGAATCAAGAAATGTTTACAGCGCAAACCGAGGCCAATCTGCCCATCGGCTCTGTGCAGCTCTCTGAGAGAACAGTTCCATCCCCCACCTTCCTAACAGCCCTGCACATTTTATCTCTTCAATCGCTTATCCAATTCCCTTAGTCCTTGATTGACCCTGCCTCCACCACACTCTCAGACAGTGAGTTCCCAATCCTAACCACTCGCTGCGTACAAAAGAAATTCCTCAAGTCGCCATTGGTTCTTTTGCAAATCACCTTAAATCCGTGCCCTTGACCGTCCTGCCAGTGGGGACAGTTTCTCGCTCTCCACTCTGTTACGGAGCCCTCATGATTTTGCACATCTCGATCAAATCAGCTCTCAGCCTTCTCTTCAGGAAGGAGGTCAACTCCAGCTTCTCCAACCTGTCCACCTGACTGGAGTCACTCATTTCCTGGAACCGTAGAGGAATGCCAGGCTGGCCCTGCACACAGAGCACAGAGGGAGAGACATCTCTATCCAGTCGTGCAGCAAAGCCTACCACCACCTCCACCAGAGGAGCCATTTCACCAGAGGCTGGAGAAGATCAGCATCACATCCATGTTATGGGGAGATGGTAGCGTATCGTTAGTATCACTGGACTAATAATCCAGAGGCCCAGGCTACTGATCTGGGATATACAGCAGCTGGCGGAATTTAAGTGCAATGAATTAATAAATGTAGAATTGAAAGCTAATCTCTGTAATAGTGACCATGAAACTATTGTGTTCTCTGGCTCCCATGATTATGAAAACACACATAGAACATGAATGAATGGTTGTGTGGTGAATGTAATATATGTGTATATATGATAATTCACACTGTCTTTGTAAAGCGCTGTGGCGCTATCCTACCACTAGGGGGAGTAGCTCTGGGAGTACTTAGGAACTTGTACTGGGCTCCACCCTTGGCTCCGCCCATGACTCCTCCCCCTAGTGCCGCTGTATAAATACCCTTGTCCAGAGTCAGCCTGAGTTCACTACGAGTTCATCAACGGGTAACAGGCTGGTTCTGAAGTAAGACGATTAAAGCCTAGATTCATATCGGAAACACGTGTCTGGTGAATTGATGGTTCCATCAGGTTGTTACAAGTATTTATTCTTGACTGTAGCAAGGTAACCAGCAATTCTATGGACAGACAATCACCTCTAAGTTACCGTAGAGCTAAGGTGAGATGTGACTGTCTCGTTGTTCATCCTGCCACCAAGTGCCTGCATCTCGTCCGTCCCCCGGTATATATATACGTGTCTCCATGTGTGTCTGCTTCCACCTACTGGCAGGAGGTCATGACTGTCATGATGTGTATTGATCATTAGCTATTTATATTGGTACTGTTATATACAGTCAGGTACATTGGCGCAACTATGTACAGTTATACAGATATGCATATGTGCATAATCATCACAGAAACTATCATTAATTGTTGTTAAAAACCTATCTGGCTCACTCAGCCTTTTGGCAGATACCAAATATAGGATCAAGCCCCGAGATCAGGGACCGAATCCTCTGGTCTCCCAGCCATGTGTTTCCTGGCTCCGTGCCATTCTGCTGTCGGCGGTATTCTCTCTTCCCGCTGCTTGTCAATGGGATTTCCCATTGAAGCCACCCCATCCCACTGGGAAACCCATGGGCTGGGATATGCCACCAGCGGGAAAAGAGAATCCCAATGACAGGAGAATTCCAACCGAGGTGTCATGCCTGTTCTTGTCAGCTTGGGTCTGGCACGTCCCTTTTGTGGGGACCGTGTATTGGATTGAATTTGTTACACATGTGGGTTTTTGTAGTTGTGTGCAATGTTTCTTTAAGAACCGAATCATGGCGTCATCGGCTACTTTGTGGGCTTCATCGGCTACTTCGCGGGCTTCATCGGCTACTTTGCGGGCTTCATCGGCTACTTGCGGGCTTCATCGGCTACTTTGCGGGCTTCATCGGCTACTTTGTGGGCTTCATCGGCTACTTCGCGGGCTTTTAGGGAGTTTGGCGGCAAACCTTGTCCAGTGAAGACCTGTTCAATAAACCTCCGTTAATCTCGTTACAACCCCACGTGCCTCTGCAATCTTATTTCTTTTGTACCATTAGTCTGAAGATACATCAGAATTTTGAATTGGTCTTTGGAGAAAGCATGGAAATGAATTAAGGGGCTTGCCATGTCCACTCTGCCTTTGTAACTCTGAGAAAGGAATTGAAAAAATGTTAAACGTTCTGACAGGAAGGAAATCTGCTGTCCTGACCTGGTCTGGTCCATTTGTGACTCCCGGCCCACGGCAATTTGGTTGACGCTGAGCTGCCCTCTGAAATGCCCCAGCCAGCCACTCAGTTCAAAGGCAATTTGGGAGGGGCAGATACCAGAGATACCCACATCACACGCAAGCCCGAAATTGAACCTGGGTCCCTGGTGCTGTGAAGCAACAGTGCTAGCCACCGTGCTACCGTGCCATGGGATCTTAATCATCTGTCTAAACAAGCAGGCTTATCTTAGTTTTTTTTTAATAAACTTAGAGTATCTAATTCATTTTTTCCAACTACGGGGCAATTTAGTGTGGCCAATCCACCTACCCTGCGCATCTTTGGGCTGTGAGGGCGAAACCCACGCAAACACGGGGAGAATGTGCAAACTCCACGCGGACAGTAACCCAGAGCCGGGATCGAACCTGGGACCTCGGCGCCATGAGGCAGCAGTGTGCCACCGTGCTGCCCTTATCTTAGTTTTTAACAACTCAGCCACAGGTGAGCACCCCTGACAGTCCGGCACTCCCTCAGCGCTGTACTTTACCAGAGAAAATCTCGGGAATGCACAGTTCTGAATCAAAGGTTCGCGCCCCACTAACTGGGCCAAGCTGACACAAGAAGCCTTGTTATTTTGAGAAATACGTGTATTCAACAAATAGTTAAAGCATTCAAAATTCCCTTCAGCATTTATTTTATCATTTCAAATGGAAATTGTCCGCCTTGCTGCGTGGACTAGTTTAAAAAGTGTTGCTTCAGATTAAATGGGTTGAAGTGATGGAAGGAGCCTGCGGGTTAGGCATGGTGTCACCACCTAACACCTGAGGCAACTAACACAGGACAGGGTGTCAGCTGTGGCCCAGAGGGACGTACTCTCACTGCTGAATCAGGAGACTGTGCGTTCAAGTACTATTCCAGAGCTTTAAGCACCAATGCCCAGGCTGACACTCCAATGCAGCAGTGAGGGAGCACTGCACTGTTGTAAGTGCCAACTTTTGGATGCGATGTAAACGGCGGCTGTATCTGCCTTCTTATATTGATGTAAAAGAGCACAGGCACTATTTTTAAGAGGAGCAGGAGGAGTTATCCCGTGTCCCAGCCAATATTTATCCCTCGGACAAAATAATTAAAAACAGACAATCTGGACATTATCGCATTACGTTTTGTGGAAGTTTACTGTGCGCAGATATGCATTTCCCTGCGTAATAACAGTGACAACAATTCAACTACAGATCAGCAAAGATGCTATATAAATGCAAGTCTTCCCTTTTCCTTCCTTGTCAGGCCTGAGCTTAACAATGCTGTATTTATGTTTGCCCTATATATTGTTTTCATGTATGGAATGATCTGTCTGAACTGTACGCAGAACAATACTTTTCACTGTACACGTGGCAATAAACAAATGCTATCCAAATCCAAATCCAAACTGCTCGCATGACTAACAGGCAAGAGGCTGGCAATTGTGCCTTTTTAACACAGGACTGTGCCATATTTGGACGGCAGGATAATCCGCACAAAGGGACTCTTCTCCTTTGAGTGTCAGCGATTACTGTTGCTCTGTATAATTGCAACGGGCGGTACGGTAGCACAGTGGTTAGCACTGTTGCTTCACAGCGCCAGGGTCCCAGGTTCGATTCCCGGGGTTGGTGGATATTGTGGATAGAAAATAAAGAATTTCTGTCCCCGCCCACTGGGGGGGGGGGGGGGGGGGGGGGGGGGGGATGCATCTTTGGGTCCTGCCGACGTCAATGAATTTTTGGCTGGCTTGCCACGTCTGTCGCGTCAGTGCTAGAAAACAGTAGAGGCGAATCCAAGTAGGAGAATTGTTAACAGTTTAATAAACGTGTTGAAGTTATCTCCACGTCTGAACCTAACTTTGGTAACGCCAAAGTTAATGGAGAAAAAGATGGGCCGAGAGGAGGTGTGAATGGCAATAATTAAATGATTAGTTACAGTTATGTGTTGTTCTCTGCCTTGCTCTATCTGCAGGGCTTCGATGTGTTGTGTTGATCAGAGAACAACAAGCCTTGTAAACCAACAAAACTATTTTATTCGACACTACTAACTGGATTCGACATATCCTGAATGAAGTGTTGGATGGTGTAGGCTTGCGAGGTGAACATATACCACCAACACTGTGGAAGGTTCAACTCTATTTCATTAACTAACTATTAACTAATCGACATACGAGAACTGCGGGTTTAAACGATGCTAGTTTAAACTAGAGACTTAAGCCTGTCCGAACCAGTTAACTCTCTCAGCTCGTGGTGTGGGTCTGTGCTAGACTTGATGAGTTCTTGTTCTACTGAGAGGCAGCACCCAGAATGAGCGGGAACCGTGATGCCCTCTGCCTTTATAGTGTGTGTATTCTAACTGGTGATTGGCTGCGGTGTTTGTGCATGTTGATTGGTCCCAGTGTATGTCCATCAGTATGTGTCTGCACCATGATATACTGGTGTATATTATGACACTGAAGAAACAAACAGTTGATTGATCATACATAAACTATACTCACTATGCTCATCAACATCTAACTTACTAACATAATAAACTGCTCTCTCACTATCTTCAGTCCTTCCAGCCAGCTCCTGCTCCTATCACCTGTCCTGTTATGCTCTTGACGTAGCATAAACTGCTTCCTTGATGTTCACTCTGACAAAGGAAGGTTCAGACGTGGAGATAACTTCAACACGTTTATTAAACTGTTAACAATTCTCCTATTTGGATTCGCCTCTACTGTTAATCCTTCTATAGCTGCTCAGATGACGAACCAGTCTGCTACAATCCACGTGGTGGGTGTGATGTTGAATCAACCCTATGTCTGTACTCACTGAGTGTCTCCACTGGAAAGAGGAAGATCATGTGTGCTGTGTCCTTTATATATAGGTTGGTGTAATGCCCTCCTGTGGTAGTGTCACCTCTGTGTGTATCGTGAATGCCCATTGGTCGTGTCCTATCTTACTGACATATTGGTTGAGTGTCTGTGTGTCATGTCTCTGAAGCTCCCTCTAGTGTCTAGCTAGTCTACGTGTACTTACATTAACCCCTTGTGTATCTACAGTGATGCATATCACCACACCACCTACTCCAAACTTCTGTCCCACAAGGCTTGGCATCATCCCTTATATACATCTGAGGCTAGCTCTCTCTAGTGGCTCTCTGTGTACATTTTATTAACCCTTACTTTACTGGCATGTGTCACAATACCACAAGATGCTGTCCAAAAAAGAAATGGGTGCAGTGTTTGTGATCCAAAGTTGTTGAACTCAATGTTGAGTGCAGAAGACCGGATTGGAAGATGAGGTGCTCCTTGAGCTTATGTTGAGTTTCACTGGAGCATTGGAAGAGGCTGTGGGCAGAGAAACCTGAATGGGAATGGGGTGGGGGATTAAAATAATGGCCGACTGTGAGTTCAGGGTCACATCTGCAGTGGTGTCCTGCAAATCGATCACCCGATCTGCATTTGATCTCTCCAGTGTCGAAAAGACCACAATGTGAGCAGCGAATACGGTCCACTGAATTGAAAGAAGTGCACATAAATCACTGTTTCCTCTGGGAGGGTTGTTTGGTGACCTGGCAGGCGGGATGAGAGGAGGTGAGAGGGCAGGTGTTGCATCTCCTGGACTTGCATGGGGAGGCGCCGTGGGAAGGGCAGGGTGATAGCGATGATTGAAGAGTGGACCAGGGTGTCGTGCCATGGAGGGACATATTCCCCACAGATGGCTGAAGGGTGAGGGGAGATTCCTGGTCAGCCCTGTGACGGACGAAACATCGGAGCCCCTACCATCAGTCTCCATAACTCCAACATTCTTTTAACAGGGCATGTTGCCACAACATCTTGGACTCCCTGCGTGAACTGTAACACACCACGATCACACATATTCCTGTGTTTCCACTCACAGATTTTCAGGCAGACAGGCAAAAAATATGCCAAGAGAGGAGAAAATGTGCAATGTATGAGTGAACACCAATCTGAGCACAAAAAACTGTCATTGTAACATAAAGATTAGTCCAAATTCCACATTATAACATTAGAATGTGTTTATGGTTTCACTGGAAATACTGAGAAGAGGAATTCCATCTCCCTCAGGGTGCTAGACTGCTGTTGGCTTGTTTCACTGTCAAAGAAATGTTAACACCAATTTCAACGGTATCAACCATTTGAGGGAAATTGGGAATAACCCCAAACGTGTATTATTAAAGAAAGACATGCAATTGTACTTTATTTTTCAGGATTACAACATTGAGACCAAATGGAGGTTCCGGGCACACACTCGCCGGCGAGTGGGATCAGTTTGGCAATTTTACTGGAGGCAGCTTCCTTAGTGGCCACATCTGGGGGCTCAATGAACAATAAAAGATTTTTACAGATGGACCATAGGAAGCATCCTATCGGGCTGCATCACAGCCTGGTATGGCAACTGCTCGGCCCAAGGCCGTACGAAACTTCAGAGAGTCGTGAATACCGCCCAGTCCATCACACGAACCCACCTCCCATCCATTGACTCCATCTACACCTCCCGTTGCCTGGGGAAAGCAGGCAGCATAATCAAAGATCCCTCCCATCCGGCTTACTCACTCTTCCAACTTCTTCCATCGGGCAGGAGATACAGAAGTCTGAGAACACGCATGAACAGACTCAAAAACAGCTTCTTCCCCGTTGTCACCAGACTCCTGAATGACCCTCTTATGGACTGAGCTGATCTCTCCACACATCTTCTCGACTGAGTGGCACTACACTCCGTATGCTTCATCCGATGTCAGTGTCTCTGTGTTCACATTGTGTATTTATCATATAACCATGTTTTTTCGTGTACGGAGCGATCTGTCTAAACTGTACGCAGAAAAATACTTGTCACTGTACCTCGGTACACATGACAATAAATTCAAGTCCAATCCAATCCAAGATGGCAGACGGGCTCCAGGTGCTGCTGGCCCAATCAAAGGGCTTTGATGTCTCAGCAGCAGCCCTGGGAGAGATATCGCGCTGCTGAGGCAGGTCAGAGACCATCAACGGGGAGGTGCCCTCCGACAGGTACTTAGATACATTAAAATCGTCATGGGCTTGGAGGGAAACATCTCTGGGGGCTGAATCTTTGTGGCCACAGGGACTGTCTTCTTTGCCTTCAACTCCCCCTATGAGTGATAGCCCTTCTGGCTCAGACGTCCCCCTAGGTTGGCACAAAAATGCCACCATCATGAAACTACTGGCCTCCCCACAAGATGGAGGCTGCCTGCTGCTGGTGCAGTACCTGTGGCTCCACTGGATGGCGCCAAAGGGGGTCTTAATCATGCAAATTGGCTGCCACCTGGGCTCACCTCTTGCCGGATGCTGGGAAACATACTTGGCAGCGGACATGCACTGGTTAACCAGTTCCAAAGCACGCTTCCTGCTATTTTAATGACCTCCCTGGTCTCTGTTCCGCCCACCTTGGGGCCAAAAAGAATTCAGGCCATTCATTCTGTTTCTCTCACCACAGATGCCTGACCTGCTGAATATTTCCAGTGTTTTATTTTGTTTTGTGTGTGAATCGTAGGTTTGCACAAATAATGATGGGATAAGTGACCTGATAATCAATTGATGCTGCTGTTGGTTGAGTCATAAGTGTTGGCCAGGACACCTGGAAAATATTCGTATTCTCCTTTAATCTGTGGATAGGAATATTTTATATCCATGTAAGAGGTCAGCTCTTCTTAAACATCTTGTGAGGGGCTAAGATCTCACTCTATGTGGTTTTATTAATAAAATAAATAGAGATATAGAATACTTATAGTGCAGAAAGAGGCCATTCAGCCCATTGAGTCTGCATGGACTCTCTGAAAGAGCCCCCCACCCAGGCCCAGCCCCCCCACCGTATCCCACTAACTCTGAAACCCCACCTAACCCTGAGACACGAAGGGTCAATTTAGCCTGGCCAATCCACCTAACCTGCACATCTTGGGACTATGGGAGGAAACCGGAGCAGCCGGAGGAAACCCACACAGACATGGGTACAAACTCCACACAGTCACCCAAGCCAGAATCGAACCCTCGTCCCTGGCGCTCTGAGGCAGCAATGCTAACCACTAAGCCACCGTGCCACCCCAGAATTGGATTCATTTTCAATGCAAAATGAATCAAACCCGCCCAAAATCTTATTCTGGAAGAGTATCTCTCAGTTTCCATATTGGTTTGAGGATTGATACTGCTGCTGCTATCATGTACAATCAAATGCAAAACTGGACAAAGGTGTTTAAAACGGCTGAATCAAAGTCCGTCTGTGAGCTCTGAGCAAAAGGAGCCACCTGGCAGTGTTGGAGAAACTCGCACCTCGTTATCCCCGGGGAGTCACTAATATCCCTCTGTGGGCTGCAGAGACAAAATTCAAAGAGAGCTATACAAAGGTCATCAGCACTTCATAGCCCAGGCTGGCAAGCAGGAGCCTGCTTGGCTGCTGAGACAAAGAGCCGCGCAACCATCCTTTTAAGTCGGAATGGTTGAGACATTTAACAACCTCGGGAATCCAGAGAGGCATACACGTCCTTTGACAAAGACAGTGTGGGGAGGTGGGAGTCATGTGACATGGGCCTCTAGCTTGTGGAACCAGTCATATTACTCAGTTGGCTACCTAACCCTAACCCTAACCCTAATTGGCATTTTTAAAATTGAACTTATAAGTACAGAAGGCTGCCATTCGGCTCATCGAGTCTGCACCGACCCACTTAAGCTCTCACTCCCACCCCATCCCCGGAGCCCAATAACCCCTCCTAACCTTTTTGGTCACTAAGGGCAATTTAGCATGGCCAATCACAGAGCATCCTCACAGAAAAGGAGCCTTGCCCCAGTTGAATGCCTGGTCCCGTCAACATTTCTCCTGCTGGAAATTCTGTACCAGCAGCTACCAGGCTGAATCATCTCTGCTCTTTTATCTCATCATATGAAGTCAACACACAGAAAAGTGAATTATACAGCATTGGTTTTCAACCCCTGAGGCCAAATCACTGAGTGTCTTTAAGACCGAGATAGATAGGTAATAAGGGGATTAAGGGTTATGGGGAGAAGGCAGGAGAATGGCAATGAGAATATATCAAGCATGATTGAATGACGGAGCAAACTGGATGGGCCGAGTGGCCTAATTCTGCTCCTATGTCGTATGGTCGGATGGTCTTTGTGAAGGAATACCTCATTAGACTTTGATTCTGACTCTGGCATCCATGTGAAACAATATTTCTTTTCTCCGCGGTGTCTACACCATTAAACCTTCTTTTCGCTGTTCGCTCTTTTTTTTAAATTTAGAGTGCCGAATTCATTTTTTCCCAATTAAGGGGCAATTTAGCGTGGCCAATCCACCTACCCTGCACATCTTTGGGTTGTGGGGGAGAAACCCCACGCAGACACGGGGAGAATGTGCAAACTCCACACGGACAGTGACCCAGAGCCGGGATCGAACCTGGGACCTCGACGCCGTGAGGCAGCAGGGCTAACCCACTGCGCTACCGTGCTGCCCTGTTCCCTCTCTTTACCACCTGAGTCCAGGAGCAACATTTCAACCCTCCTTTCACATTTTGAGTGTGCAAAAATAAACTAACCCTTTGAGTTTATGCTATCTTGAGTCTTCAGTGGGGTTATTAATAGAAAATCAGAATGCACCGAAACTGAGGGGTTGAGAAATATGTCACCTCTTGAGGGAAACAAGACGCACCTTTCGGTTTGCGGATGGGTGGTAAGTGGGGAAATCAGTACTGTCCATAACAATCTCATCCAAAAGATGGCTGACACAATCTAATGGCTGCGTTGCACCAGATGCGTATCCATGCGAGCCAGTTAGATCGCGGGAAAGTTCAAAAGTGGGAACTGTGCTGGGTTCCGATAGGTTTCCTAACTAACCGGCCTGCTCCCGTTGGCAAGATTCGGATCGCACAGAGGCGCCGCGAGAAACCAATAATCATCAATTAAGACCAATTTCCATATTAACGGGAAGCACCCCCCTATCTAAGGACTTCCCGTGATCTAATCGACTCCCCAGCGAGCGGTCACGTAAGCACCCTTAGCACACCTGTTTAAAAAAGGGAAGCTCGGGAAATGGCTGCTGTGGGGATAGGAGAAGGTGAGTAGCCATCTTGGATAACGGGCCGTCAGCCCTGGGCAGGGGGTTGGGTGGGAGCCTCCGGGGGTGGGGGGGGAATGGGCCCAGTCGGAGGGGGTCGGCCACCATCGGCGTGGGGTCGCCCCAAGGCGTGTGGGGTGGGGGGCTCAGCGCCAGAGGTTCCGACATGCCAGCCCTCAGCTCGCGTATACCCGCACCAGGGACAACTTCAGCTTCTGCCTGTCCATTCCACCGAACACCTTCAGGACGGAGCACCATCCATGGTAATATGGTGAAGGTCACTTTGACACCCACTGACTGTGGCACAGCTGAAGGCTATCGTTAATCGGGAATTGGTAAGGTTAGTAATGTGAGCTCTTCACAGCTGCGGGTGGTGTTTGCTGCTTGCTCCTGCTGGTGGCTGCAGATGCCTGGAGGCTGCTGTTGCTGTTTCCTTCCTTTTCTGTCGCCGGAAAGAAGGACAATTTTTTTAAAAGCTTGGATTCTGGAACACCGGGCTCAGGGGGAGGTACGATTCTGGAAGACGCTGTGGGACCTGGTGCGCGACATTGATCCCAATGGGCCACCTGATGAGGGCGTTGAAGAAATGCTTTTGCAGATTGCTGATGCTTTTGTTGCTGGTGTGGTGAGTGCTGCCTGTAACAGGCACGTCACCGTGGGTTAAACACGCTGGAAGTCAAGGATGTTCAACTGGGCCTTGAACGCCAGTGGAATATGTGGATGCCAGGATTTGGTTCCGGTGAGATTGGGCCGTGTGGGAGGGGCCTGCACAGCTGCGAAACCTGGACGGAGAATGGCTCTGATACATGGAACTGGAAGCTCTTCGATGGGCAGATAATTTCCACGACATAGTTCTGGACATTCTCAAGTTTATCCTCCATTTGTGTTGCGGAAGGGGTGGTTTGTTTTTTTGTGTGAAGATGAGCTGATATAGTTTTGTATTGGTACCAATACGGAATGGTGATGTTTCCTTGTTGTTTAATGGTCAATGTGACATGCGGTTACGTGGTTGATTTTCAAATCTTTGCTACTGTTGATCATTTAGTACACGAAATATGCCCAAATGGATTTCCGTGGGGGGATGTGCCATGTCGCAGGTGGGTGTTACTGCCTCGTGTCCCAATCAGACTGTGAGGCCGGGATACTTTGCCTGAACACTGGAGGTCTCAACCCTGCAGGGGCAGCAGCCAACAATCCAGGATCTGGGCTGCGACACTGGGGATAACCCCGTGATTAGAGAGTGGTCACTCACCCTCTCCAATTCCTTCCAGGTATCACAGTATGGATGATATTGTAGACCCCGCAGCAGCTGCCCTCGCGATGCTGCTGGCAGTCCAGACGGCCAGAAGGCAGCAGCAACGTCGACAGAGGCTTGATGCGGCAGCCCATGTGCAGGGGTCCAACCCGTACCCTGAGGACTGAGCTGCTCATCAGGGCAGGGAGGGACCCAGGGGGGGAGGTCAGTGATGGCCAAAGGTGTCCAGGAATCGCTGGTCTTTCGAAAAGCTGACAAACAGCACGTGCTGCAGGAGGCTCCGCCTCAACAAGGGGATGGTGCGGCACCTGTGACATGTCCTTGTGAACTTAGCACCACGTGGAGGAGGAGGATACCCGCTCCCGGTGACCATCAAGGTCAATGCAGCCCTTTTATGCCTCAGGCTCGTTCCAGGGCTCGAGCAGGGACTTGTGTGGCATCTCACAAGCTGCAGCCCACAGGTGCACCTGTGAAGTCATGGATGCCCTGTTTGCCCGGGCAGCTGACTGTATAAACTTTGACCTGGACTAAGCCCAACAAGATGCCCAGGAACAGGATACTCCGCCATCACCGGGATTCCCCAGGTCCAGGGGGTAAAGTATGGCATGCATGTCCCCTTGATGCACCGGGCAGTCCAGGAACTCCCTTCATTAACAGGAAAGGGCTCCACCCTATGAACGTTTAACTTGTGTGCGACCACCACCTCAAGATCATGCACGTGTGCGCCCTTCCCAGGGAGTGTGCACATCAGCTACATCCTGGGGCAGTCAGAGATACACGACATCTTCTAGGGACACCCCAGGGTGACCACTTGGCTCTTGGGTACCCGCTTAGGTCCTGGCTTAGTACGGAGGACGGTGACTGATGCGGAGACCTGATACAACGAGGCCCATGTGGCCACCCGGGCTGTCAATCAGCGGTGCATCGGACTCCTCAAGATCCATCAGCATCTGTGTGGTGCTCACCAGGTTGCGTCCCAGAAGCCTGTCCACTACTTTTGTCCACCGAGCTGTGTGCATCTGCACTAGTGAGGGATGGGGATGACAGCTGTGATGCCCTGATGGTGGCTTCCTGGGAGCGCTCCTCCAAGGAGGGGTGCAAGACCGGACGGGTGGGCATCCCAGATGGGCTGGCACCATTACATGTTGTTCCTGCGGGATAATGGTCATAAGGCCAGTGGGAGGAGAGGATCACCATGCTGGCATGAACAACTCACGTGTGACCGGTCATCTGGGTGGTGGCCGGTGGATACTCATATCTGCGGCTCTGGCCAAACTCGACATCGGTGACCAATCTGTCCTCGGCCATCCCAGCAACATCCAGGGCACGTCAGGGGTGAGGGCTCTGATGTTCGGCACCCCACTGTCCACCTGGGCCCTTTCCTGCCTGTTGGGCGTAACATCTCCTGCGGGACAAAGAGAGGGCATTGAGAGACACGTGTTTCATGCGGGGATATAGCAGGGTTCAGGGCATGGGCACCATTGACGGGCATGGGTGTGGTGCGCAGGTATGTGTTAGCGCGGGCTGGGGCACATGCATGGTATTGTGCTGGAGGGCGCGGTGCCAACTGCAGAGTCGCGGGGGGGGGGGCGGGGTGGCAGGAGGGACCGGTGCCAGGGATGCTAACTCACCCGTGCAGCCCAGTGGAGGTTGCTCAGCTTCTTGCGGCACTGGGTGACGGCCCTCCTGGTGACACTCCCCGCACTGACGGCCGCTGCCACAGCCTCTCAGGCAGCACTGGCTGCCCTGTGCCTGATCCTCCGACCCCCTGGGGGGAACATGGTCTCCCTTCTGGACCCCTCCACATCCAACATTCGGGCCAGGTTTCCGTCACTGAAACATGGGTCTGGTTTGCGCGGTGGCATGGCTGCGTGCTGTCTGGGGTTTGCTCAGCGTGAACGGTTTCAGCGCTGCTCCCCCTTCTAGCGTGGAGCTGCGTGGATTCATTGCCGGCATGAATCCTGTGGGAGTCAATAAGTGCCCTAATTAACGTTAGATATCCGTGACGGCCTCGCCGAGTCATCCATCGGGAAACACCAGACAGTTCCCGCTCGCTGTCACACTTACAGACCTTTCCGTTAGATCGCGCCCAGCATGTCTGACTGTGCAGCACTCTCTCAGTACTGATCAGGGCCGGCCCAAGGTACTGGCAACTCGGGCAGTCGCCCGGGGCGCCATGTGCTAGGGGGCGCCAGAGACTCGGGTCCCGCGCATGCGCAGTTGGGCCGGTGCCAACCAGCGCATGCGCGGTGGCCGCCCTCCCCCAGGGCGGCCCCGTCCGCCCCCCCCTCGGCCCCCTCGGCCCCCCCTCGGCCCCCTCCGTCCCCCCTCGGCCCCCTCCGCCCCCCCTCGGCCCCGGCCCCGCCCCCGCGCCTCGGGCCCGCGCCTCTGGCCCCCCCCGCGCCTCGGCCCCCCCCACCCCCAGGCCCCGCCCCCCCTACCCCCCGGCCCCCCCCCCCCACCCCCCGAAGGGCACCAGCAACCCTAGGGCCGGCGCTGGTACTGATAGGCTGCTCTCACCAGAGCAGAGAAGGCTAAGAGCAGATTTGATAGAGGGGTTTGAAATCATCAAGCGTTGGGGTAGTAAGTAAAATGAAATAATTTTTAATGGCTGGAGGGGTCCTGAGAGTTATCATAGAATCATAGAATTTACAGTGCAGAAGGAGGCCATTCGGCCCATCGAGTCTGCACCAGCCCTTACAAAGAGCACTCTACTGAAGCCCACGTATCTACCCTATCACCATAACTCAGTAACCCTCACTTAACATTTTGTGGACACTTAGGGCAATTTCGTGTGGCTAATCCACCTAACCCGCACATCTTTGGACTGTGGGAGGAAACCGGAGCACCCGGAGGAAACCCACGCAGACACAGGGTGAATATGCAGACTGCGCACAGTGACCCAAGCCGGGAATCGAACCTGGGACCCTGGAGCTGTTCACAGCTTTAAGGTGACTGGATGAAAAAAAATTGACATGAGAGAGAAGATTTTCATGTAAAAAGTGGTTGGGATTTAATATGCACTGCATGGTGCATGGTATGGGAGATGGACACATATTCCAGAGGGAATTGAAAAAGAACTTGAAGAAGGACAATTTGCAGAGATTTTGTGAAACAGTGGGCCGAATAATAATAATTGCTTATTGTCACAAGTAGGGGTCAATGAAGTTACTGTGAAAAGCCCCTGGACTACTGGATTACCCGCCAGACACAGAGTCATGTGTTGCCTCTGAACCGACCTCTGAACTGGCGGGGCAAGCCACTCTGTTCAAATGGCCATAAACAAATGCTGGATGCCCACATCCATCAAAGAGTTTTAAAAAACCTCCTCTAAAAGGCTTCCTTCTGCGCTATTAGTTGAGTAGATATTTGCATGTCGACTCTTGATTATGTATTCAACTCTCTGAAGTGGGGTTTAGATAAGCTCTTCTAACTCAAGGAGCTGTCAGTGAACCAAGCCCCTGTCACCACTCCCCAAAGCATTCCTCATCCGTGGGTTTCATCCGGGTGCTCCGGTTTCCTCTCACAGTCCAAAGACGGGCAGGTTAGGTGGATTGCCCACGCTAAATTGCCCTTGGTATCCAAAAAAGGTAAGGAAGGGTTATTGGATTACAGGGATAGGGTGGAATCATCGAATTTACAGTGCAGAAGGAGGCCATTCGGCCCATCGAGTCTGCACCGGCTCTTGGAAAGAGCACCCCATTTAAACCCACACTTCTAACCTATCCCCGTAACCCAGTAACCCCAACTGACCTTTTCGGACTCTAAGGGCAATTTTGCATGGCCAATCCACGCAGACACGGGGAGAACGTGCAGACTCCGCACAGACGGTGACCCAACCCGGGAATTGAACCTTGGACCCTGGAGCTGTGGAGCTACTGTGCCAGCCACTATACTACCGTGCTGCCCCAGTGAGGGCTGAAGTGGGTTGATGCACACTCGATGGGCCGAATTGTACTTCTACACTGTATGTTCTATGTTCTATCCCATCCTTCACAAGTCATCTGATCCTCTCAGATTGATGTTGCCATTTCGGAGTGGTTTGATTTGATGGCAGTATTGCTAAGCTGAGCCTCGGTCTGTCTCATACACAGGGCACAGCTGGCAAAGGAACCTTCACAGGGAAGGTCTGAATTTCAATTTCAGGACTATGTTGCGTTATATGTCTCCTCTATGGCTAATTAGCAACCTTGAACATTGGACTCTGGTTTGGGGGTTCATTCCCATTTTCAGGATTTGAGAACATTATGTAAGATGACATTCCAGTGCTGTAGTGAGGGAACACTACAGAGGTGCGGCTTTTCAAATGAAACATCATCTTGAAGCTGTCCTCTTAAGTGGATGTGGAAGATACTCTCGGAGTAGATCGGGCAAATTCCCCCAGTGTCCTAATCAACACTTAGCTTAGCGTTTTGTCTTGAGTTTGGGGTTTCTGTAGGGTTTGCTTGTTACCCTGAGAATGCTACCATTGACTCTTTTCTTAAAACCAATTCTTGTTTAGTTACAGTCTATGTATACACCAGGACTCACAACGAGATGATACTTCTGATTCACATCAGATCTCAGTCATGTTCCATCAACATTGAGGATAACTGTCATATATGCTTGTGATAGCACTAGACTAGCAATCCAGACTCATGCTCTGGAGGCAAAGGTTCAAATCCCACCACCACAGCTGGTGGAATTTAAATTCAATTAATAAATCTGGATTTAAAGGTTGTCTTGTTAATGGTGACCATGGAACAACCCATCCGGTTCACTAATGTCCTTTCGGGATGGAAATCTGCCACTCTTGCTCAGTCTGGCCTCCATAGGACCATGACTCCAGATCCACAGCTCCAGGGTCCCAGGTTCGATTCCCGGCTTGGGTCACTGTCTGTGCGGAGTCTGCACGTTCTCCCCGTGTGTGCGTGGGTTTCCTCCGGGTGCTCCGGTTTCCTCCCACAGTCCAAAGATGTGCAGGTTAGGTGGATTGACCAGGCTAAATTGCCCTTAGTGTCCAAAATTGCCCTTAGTGTTGGGTGGGGTTACTGGGTTATGGGGATAGGGTGGAGGTGTGTGCTTGGATTGGGTGCTCTTTCAAAGAGCCGGTGCAGACTCGATGGGCCGAATGGCCTCCTTCTGCATTGTAAATTCTATGTGTTCTATGTGTTAATTGCTGTCCATTCAGGGGTGACTAGGGATGGACAGCAGACGCTGGCTTTGCCAGTGACTTCCACATCTCCTGACAGAATAAGTAAACGATTGTTACATCAGTATCAGGTGGCCAAAAAGTTAACCCTTTGGACGGGATTCTCCGCCGGCGGGATGCTCCGTTTTGCCGGCGTCCGGGGGTTTCCTGACGGAATGGGGCTGCCCCACAATGGGAAACTCCATTGACCAGCCGGTGAAACGGAGAATCTCGCCGGCGGGTCGGGCAGAAAAGTGGCGCAGCGGGGCGGAGAATCCAACCCCTTACATTCCCTAACTCTCAAACTCCACCATGAAAACAGGCTCACCAGCCATTCCTCTAATCTGCTCTTTATGGGATCCTGCTGTACACAGCCCTGCCGAACAGTGACCGCATCTTTGAAAAGTAACTCATTGGTTATGAAGCTTTTGGCATATCCCCTGGGTGTGATAAATGGAAATGTGTTTGTTCTTTCAATATGCCACTTTCTGCTCTGGTCCTTTGGGCTTCTACCTGTCAAGTGAAAAACAAGAATATTGGGATAAATCATTTATTATTCACCAGACCAGCCAACAATATTCAGCGTGCAAACGCAGCAAAACATTTAAAAATGCGATGCAATAGTTGACATCAATAAGTTTTAATTGGTGTCATAAAACCTCTTAATGTCACGTCCTTTGGTGGCTTTTAAAAAGTCAAATTTAATAAATTCCTGTTTGAAAACACAGGGTTTTGCTCATTAGCTTCCCTTTTGTCACAATCACTGTCATATGAAACAGTATTCACATCGTAAAATATTTATTTCTACCAGTGGATCTCCCCCGGTGTTGCTCCTGGGTAGTCTGGGCATCTGGAGGATGAGTCCGATAACTGCAGCTCCTTGTCCCTGCAGCTGTGGTCAGTAAATTGCCTGTAAGTTTCTGAGTGCACATGAAAACCCCCCCGATACCTTTTACAAAAAAGATGAACTGCATCTCTAACAGAGTGTACACTTTAACTGGGGTTGCCTCTAGTGCCTCTCCTGGCGAAACTCTCATATAATTGCCCCAGAAAGTCAGGGCAAAGCAAATTTATCTTTGTGCATCAGTGATGCTTGGAGGCTTTGAACAAGAGGGACATGATGCCTCTGGCCTGTTGAAGGCAGAATGGACAAGGTTAAAAGGGTAGGTTTTCAGAGTGGCAGAAAGTGGGATGTGGGGGGGTCCCACAAGGATCAGCGCTGGGACTGATGTCGTTCATAATTTATATTAACGATTTAGACTATGGAACCGGACACATTTCCAAATTTGCCGACGCCACCATTCTGGGCAAGGGTGGTCAATACCGAGGAGGACTGCGAGAACTGACAAGACCTCAATAAGTTTGGAGAATTTAAAAGAGAGATGGGGAGGAATTTCTTCAGCCAGAGGGTGGTGAATCTGTGGAACTCTTTGCCGCAGAAGGCTGTGGAGGCCAAATCACTGGAGTGTATTTAAGACAGAGATAGATAGGTTCTTGATCAATAAGGGGGTCAGGGATGATGGGGAGAAGGCAGGAGAATGGGGATGAGAAAAATATCAGCCATGATCGAATGGCGGAGAAGACTGGATGGGCCGAGTGGCCTAATTCTGCTCCTATGTCTGATGATCTTATGGGCACACAATTGGCGAATGAATTTTGACAGAGGTTAAGTGTGAGGCATCACATTTTGGTAAGAAAAATAAGGAAGTCATTTATCTGTACCCTTCCAGGATCTGCAGACAAACCCACAGTTAAAAACAAAATTATTCCCCTTGTATTCCAGTTACATAAATAAATAAACCCAGGGATATAATGGTCCAAGTCATAGAAATAAACAACCACTTGATTGCCATTTCCTCAAAGGGTTCAAAAGTTTATATTTTATTTTGTTTTGATTTTTCACACAATGAGATAGGACCGATTTTAACTTCCTGCATTGACAGCAAGCTGTCATCTGCTCGGTAGTTTTTTTATTCGTTCATGGGACGTGCGCGTGCCAGCATTTATTGCCCATCCCTAATTGCCCTTGAGGGTGGGGGGGGAGTTAAGAGTGAAACACATAGCTGAGGTCCGGAATCACATGTAGGTCAGGTCAGGTAAGGATGGCAGATTCCCTTCCCTGAAGGACGTGAGTGAACCAGATGGGTTTTTACGACAATCAGCAATGGTTTCACGGTCATCATTAGACTTTTAATTCCAGACATTTTATTGGCTTTAATTTCCACCACCTGCTGTGGTGGGATTTGAACCCAAATCATTGTCCTGGGTTTCTGGGTTACTTCTCTTTTACCATCCCCCTCCCGCCCTTGCTTCTCATGCTTCTTTTGTTGGACATGTTTGGTTTCCATGTCTCCCTTGCACCCCCCCCCCCACCACCCCCTCACACCCCTATCCGCCCCGCCCCCCCCCACTCCGCCACCCACCGCCCTTCCTTGTTGTGTCGTGGCTACCCCCTCCTGTTCTTTGGCTTCCTAGTTGTTGGCTACCAACAGGTCTTGGAATAACCGAGTGAATGGCTTCCATGTTTTGTGGAAGCCCTCTTCCGATCCTCGGATTGCCAATTTCATTTTCTCCATTTGGAGAGATTCTGATAGGTCGGACAGCCAGTCTGCAGCTTTGGGTGGTGCTTCTGACCACCAGCCAAGCAGGGGTCTCCGGCCGGCGATTTAGGGAGGCAAAGGCAAGGGCATCGGCCCTCCTCCCCATGAAGAGATCTGGCTGTTCTGAGACCCCGAATAATGTCACTCTCAGACACGGCTCCACCCTCATAGAACATAGAACATAGAACAGTACAGCACAGAACAGGCCCTTCGGCCCTCGATGTTGTGCCGAGCAATGATCACCCTACTCAAACCCACGTATCCACCCTATACCCGTAACCCAACAACCGCCCCCTTAACCTTACTTTTTAGGACACTACGGGCAATTTAGCATGGCCAATCCACCTAACCCGCACATCTTTGGACTGTGGGAGGAAACCGGAGCACCCGGAGGAAACCCACGCACACACGGGGAGGACGTGCAGACTCCGCACAGACAGTGACCCAGCCGGGAATCGAACCTGGGACCCTGGAGCTGTGAAGCATTTATGCTAACCACCATGCTACCATGCTGCCCACTACCCTCAACCCCACCTCTTTGGACATTGCCTCAAAGAAGGACCTCAGAACCTCAGCAAGTCTGGGGCAAGACCAGAAGATGTGGGCATGATTGGCCAGGCCTCCTTGGCACCGTTTACATCTATCCTACATCTCCGGGAAGAATCTGCTCATTCGGGTTCTGCTTAAGTGAGCTCCGTGTACCACGTTTAGCTGCGTTAGGCTAAGCCTTGCACATGTGGAGGTAGAGTTGACCCTGTACAGTGCTTTGCACCAGAGTCCTCGCCCAATTTCAAACTCCAAGTCCTCCTCCCACTTCTCCCTCATTTCGTCCAGTTGGGTGTTGACCCCCGTAGCAGTTTCCTGTACATGTCACCACAGTTCCCTTTCCCTGGGGTTTCCATGTCCAACAGGTCCTCTAGCAGTGATTGTCTTGGTGGTCGTGGATACGTCCTTGTTTCCTTATGTAGGAGGTTTTTTGAGTTGTAGGTATCTAATTCGTTGCCCCCATCAGCTGGAATCTTTCTGCCAGCTCTTTGAGGGTTGTTAATCTATTGTTGGTGTAAAAGTCCCCAACTGTCAGGACCCCCCCGTCCTGTCTTCACCTTTTAAAGGTGGTGTCCATAGTTGCCGGCGTGAACCTGTGGTTGTTGCATAGGGGGGCTTTACTGGACATTTCGGTCAACCCGAAATACTGTCGCAGTTGGTTCCATGACTGGAGTGTTGGTACCAGCACTGGGCTCGTTGAATATTTATCAGGAGGGGATGGGAATGCTGCCGTGTCCAGGGCCCGGAGGGAGGTCCCTCTGTAGGAGCCCTCCTCCATACGCATCCACCCGGCTTCTGGTGTCTTTATCCACCCCATTACGCTCTCTCTGCAGTCACTGCCCTGTAATAATATTGCAGGTTTGGAAAGGCTAGGCCCCCCCCCCATGGATCTCTTTCTCTGCAGTACTCTCTTTGGCATTCTTGAGTTCCGTCCACGCTCTTTTGGTGTCAGTTGTGCCTCAGTTGGCACCTTGTTTCATCCCAAGGAGGAGGAAACATACTAGGGCTGGTTCAGCACAGTGGGCTAAATAGCTGGCTTGTAATGCAGAACAATGCCAGCAGCATGGGTTCAATTTCCATACCAGCCCCCTCGAACAGGCGCCGGAATGTGGCGACTAGGGGCTTTTCACAGTAACCTTCATTGAAGCCTACTTGTGACAATAAGTGATTATTATTATTATTACATGCTAGGGGGAGGACAAGGCATCCATGGCTGACAAGGGAATCAAGGACAGCAAAAAAGCTAAAGAAAGAGCATACAAAGTGGCGAGGATTAGTGGGAAGCCAGAGGATTTTGAAGCCTCTAAAAGCGAGCAGAGGAGAACTAAAAAAGCAATAAGGAAGATGAAGTATGAGTGCAAGCTAGCTAATAATATAAAGGAAGATAGGAAGAGATTATTTCAATATATAAAAGGTAAGAGAGAGGCAAAAATAGACATTGGACCACTGGAAATGTGGCTGGAGAAGTAATAATGGGAAACAAAGAAATGGCAGACCAACGGAATAGATACTTTGCATCACCCTTCACGGTGGAAGACACCAGTGGGATGCCAGAGCTCCAGGAGAACCAGAGGGCAGAGGTGAGTGCAGTGACCATTACTAAGGAGAAGATTCTGGGGAAACTGAAAGGTCTGAAGGTGACTACGTCACCTGGACTGGATGGACTACACCCCAGGATTCTAAAGGAGATAGCTGAGGAGATTGTGGAGGCATTGGTGGTGATCTTTCAGGAATCATTGCAGGCAGGAAGGGTCCCAGAGGACTGGGAAGTAGCTAATGTAACACCACTGTTTAATAAGTAGGGAGGCAGAAGGTGGGAAATTATAGGCCGGTTAGCCTGACTTGGGTCATTGGTAAGATTTTAGCGTCCATTATCAAAGATGAGATTGCGGAGTACTTGGAAGTGCATGGTAAAATAGAACTGAGTCAGCACAGCTTCGTCAAGGGGAGGTCGTGTCTGACAAATCTGTTAGAGTTCTTTGAGGAAGTAACAAGGAAGTTAGACAAAGGAGAACCGGTGGACGTGATTTATTTAGATTTCCAGAAGGCCTTTGACAAGGTGCTGCATAGGAGATTGTTAAATAAGTTAAGAGCCCATGGTGTTCAGGGTAGGATCCTGGCATGGATAGGGGATTGGCTGACTGGCACAAGGCAGAGAGTGGGGATAAAGGGTCTTTTTCAGGATGGCAGCCGGTGACTAGTGGTGTACTTCAGGGGTCGGTGCTGGGGCCACAACTTTTCACAATATACATTAATGATCTGGAGGAAGGAACTGAAGGCACTGTTGCTAAGTTTGCAGATGATACAAAGATCTGTAGAGGGGCAGGTAGTATTGAGGAAGCAAGGGGGCTGCAGAAGGACTTGAACAGGCTAGGAGAGTGGGCAGGAAGTGGCAGGTGGAATACAATGTGGAAAAGTGTGAGGTTATGCACTATGGAAAGAGAAATGGAAGCATAGACTATTTTCTAAATGGGGAAATGTTTGGGAAATCCAAAGCACAAAGGGACTTGGGAGTCCTTGTTCACGATTCTCTTAAGGTTAACGTGCAGGTTCAGTCAGCAGTTAAGAAGGGAAATGTAATGTTAGCATTCATGTTGAGAGGGCTGGAATACAAGACCAGGGATGTACTTCTGAGGCTATATAAGGCTCTGGTCAGACCCCATTTGGAGTATTGTGAGCGGTTTTGGGTCCTGTATCTAAGGAAGGATGTGCAGGCCTTGGAAAGGGTCCAGAGTAGGTTCACAAGAATGATCCCTGGAATGAAGATCTTGTTGCATGAGGAATGGTTGAGGACTCTGGGTCTGTACTCGTTGGAGTTTAGAAGGATGAAGGAGGATCTTATTGAAACTTACAGGATACTGCAAGGCCTGGATAGAGTGGACGTGGAGAGAATGTTTCCACTTGCAGGAAAGACGAGAAGCAGAGGACACAATCTCAGATTAAAGGTACGATCCTTTAAAACAGAGATGAGGAGGAATTTCTTCAGCCAGAGGGTGGTGAATCTGTGGAACTCTGCCGCAGAAGGCTGTGGACGCCAAATCACTGAGTGTCTTTAAGACAGAGATAGATAGGTTTATGATCAATGAGAGGATCAGTGGTTATGGGGAGGAGGCAGGAGAATGGGGATGAGTAACATATCAGCCATGATTGAATGGAGCAGACTCGATGGGCTGAGTGGCCTAATTCTGTTCCTATGTCTTCTGGTGTTGTTTGTCTGACAATCAGAATGCGGTGAGTTCAAGTCCTGGTCCAGCGACTCGAGCATGAATCCAGTGTAGCACTGGGAGTGCTGAACTGTTGGAGGTGCAGTCTTTCTGGTGACATGTTGAACTGAGACCTTGTCTGCCCTCTCAGGCGGACTTGAAATATTCCCGGCACTATTGCAAAGAAGAGCAGGGGAGTTATCCCTGGTGTCCTGGTCAGTATTTACCCCTCATATCAACATCACAAGAAACGATTTCCCGGTCTTCATCATAGAACCGTGTGCTTTGTGCAATTAGCTCCCATTTAACTATTACAAAAGATAACACTTCAAAAAGGTTCCTCACGAGATGGTGGCATCGTGGCAGCGTCACTGATCTTGTTATCTAGAGGTCCAGGCTAACAGCAACATTTGGATTCAAATCCCATCACGGCAGGTATTTAAATTCAATTAATAAATCTGGAATGGAAAGCTAGTCTATCATCGATTGTTGTAAAAATCCAACAGGTTCCCTGATGTAATTTAGGGAAGCGAATCTGCCGTCCTTACCCGATTTGGCCTACATGTGGCTATAGACCCACAGCAATGTGCTTGATTCTTAAGTCCCCTCTGAAATGGTCCAGCAACCTATTCCGTTCAAGGGCAATTAGGGATGGGCATTAAACCTGGCCAGCACGGTAGCACAGTTGCTTCACAGCTCCAGGGTCCCAGGTCCCGGCTTGGGTCACTGTCTGTGCGGGGTCTGCACGTTCTCCCCGTGTCTGCGTGGGTTTCCTCCGGGTGCTCCGGTTTCCTCCCACAGTCCAAAGATGTGCAGGTTCGGTGGATTGGCCGTGTTAAATTGCCCCTAGTGTGCAAAAACGTTAGGTGGGGTTACTGGGTTACAGGGAATAGGGTGGAGGCGTGGGGCTTAATTACGGTGCTCTTTCCAAGGGCTGGTGCAGACTCAATGGGCCGAATGGCCTCCTTCCGCACTGTAAATTCTATGATTCTATGAAGGTGAACTCGTGGGCGGGAGTCCGGTGCCGGCGGGAAAAGAGAATTCCGGCCATTGTCTGTACATAGTCTTATCTTCAAAATAACGACCCCACATTATTGGTCCACCAATCCTGTTTGCATGTTTGGTGTGGCTGTGATTAATAGAAGAACGTAACATCGTCCAGATGATTTTGACTGCCCACGCGATATTCACTGGGAAAGTCAGATAAAAATTGCCTCTAACTGTTCCAGAAGGAGAATCCACAGATGTCTGCAGACTCCTGCTGCCAGACATGGAATGCTAGGAAGCTCAGCTGTTTACCCCGAGAGTGACAGCCTTAACATGCACTGTGCCAACCCGACATTATCAATGTGATTAATGGTAGCAGAGGAAGGCAGCAAAAATTGGAGAACAATTTAAAGAGCAAGGTGACGGGCCAGCGATTGAAGGAAATGCAGCCTGGAAAAACAAACTGAGAAAAATAGATGCTCAGGTTAATCATAATCTTTATTAGTATCACAAGCAGACTTACATTAACACTGTGTGGTGAATGTATTATACCAATAATCCACCATTGTATTTGTATCTGTGCTACGCTGTTGCCCTTGTGGGCTTCTCCTATGGGCCATTGTATGGCATTATCCATAGGGGAACATGTTGGGGCATGTATGGGCTCCGCCCATGGCTCCTCCCCTTAAAGGGAGGTATAAAAACAGTCGATCTGTAGGTGGTTCTCAGTATTGGATCAGTCATAGGCAGGCACTGTTCTAAGTTGATTAAAGCCACAGTTTACTTCTACTCAAGTCTCGAGTGAATTTATGGTCGCATCAATTTAATCAACTTAAACACAACTATGGAATCGGCCCTCAAACCTGTCCGACTGGAACTCGATCCGCAGGCCGCGGAGGCAAAATAAATTTTTTTGCACTGGCTCCGCTGCTTCAAGGCCTATCTCGTAGCCTTCTCCTCACCTTCCGTCACCGACTAACAGAAGCTGAGCCTCCTCCACGCAAGGATGAGCCATCAAATCTCTGTTCAACTCGACGGGGCCTCCTCCTACGCGATGCTCGAACGCCTCTATGGACGGCCCATGAACAAGGTCTACACGCGACACATCCTCACCACTCGTCCCGGGGAATCGCTAGAAGACTACCTACGCGACCTCAAAGTCCTCGCACGTAGCTGCCACTACCAAGCCGTTACGGCCACCCAACATATGGAACTCGCCGTCCGAGAAGTCTAAGTGGCGGGAGTCCGGTCCAACTATGTGAGACAGCGCCTACTCGAAAAGGGGGCCCTGGATCTGGATCAGACGGTAAAGTTAGCCTCCTCTCTGGACGTTGCGTTCCAGAGCCTTAACGCGTTCCCGGCTGACCACGCGACCCCCTCGTGGACCCCCGACCAAAGACTACCCCAGGCCTGTGCCGTGCGGCCGCCCGCCCATCATGGGTGGGCTACCCTGCTATTTCTGCGGCCAGTCCCAACACCCCCGGCAGCACTGCCCGGCCCGTAACGCGAACTGCAGCAGCTGCGGGAGAAAAGGACATTTCGCCAAAGTCTGCCTGGCCAGATCCAAGAACTGTAACTCACAGGCCCGATCCTCAGACTCACAGGCCCGCAGATCCCGCAGTGTGGCAGCGTGTCTGCCGACTCCGCCCCCTGCAGACCCGTCGTCGGGCATGTGCTATCTGTGGGAGCAGCCATCTTCCAGCCCTCACAGCACGTGCGACACATGGGGGCCGCCATCTTGGCCATCCCCCCCCACGCGGCCGGCCACGTGCGATCCATGGGGGCCGCCATCTTGGACACCATCTTCCTCACCGCTCGACGCTCAACAAGGGCAGCCATCGCGGAGCCGCCCCAGCACCTCCGACCACGCCGACTACTCGCAACTCAGCGCGGTCATGCTGGACCAGTCGTGACCCAAGCACCTCCAGAGCTCTATGATGACCGTCTGGGTAAACGGGCACGAGACACCTTGCCTTTTCGACTCCGGGAGCACAGACAGCTTCATTCACCCGGACATGGTAAGACGCTGCTCGCTCACAATTTTCCAGGTGCCTCCGGGTCGCACTCGGCGCAGGTCCGAGGGTGCACGACCACAACCCAGCAATACAGGCGCCGAGTACACCAATTTTAAACTATATGTGCTCCCAGACCTCTGCGCCCCTCTCCTATTGGGACTAGGTTTCCAATGCAACCTCAGGAGCCTAACCCCGAAGTTCGGGGGGCCCCTACCCCCACTCACCATATGCAGCCTCGCGACCCTAAAAGTCGACCCTCCCCCACTCTTCGCAAACCTCACCGCTGACTGCAAACCAGTTGCCACCAGAAGCAGGCGGTGTAGCATACAGGACAGGACTTTTATCAGGTACGAGATCCAGTGACTCTTGCGGTAGGGAGTCATCGAGGCCAGCAATAGCCCCTGGAGAGCTCAGATGGTGGTCATCAAGACCGGGGGAAAGAACCGGATGGTTTAGATTACAGCCAAACCATAAACCGGTACATGCACCTCGATGTGTACCCCCTTCCCCGGATCACAGACATGGTTAACCAGATCGTGCACTACCGGGTGTTCTCCACAGTAGATCTGACGTCTGCATACAACCAGCTCCCAATCCGCCCAGAGGACCGCCACTACACGGCTTTTGAGGCAGACGGCCGCCTTTTCCACTTCCTCCGGGTCCCCTTTGGCGTCACGAACGGTTCTCTAAAGAACAATGGACGAATGGTGGACCAGTACGGGCTGCGGGCCACATTTCCGTACTTGTACAACGTCACCATCTTCAGCCATGATCAGCAGGACCACGACGCCAACCTCCACAGATTTCTCCAAACCACCCAAACCCTAAACCTCACGTACAACAAGGAGAAATGTGTTTTTTGCACAACCAGACTAGCCATCCTCGGCTACATCGTGGAAAACGGGGTTCTAGGACCCGACCCTGACCGTATGCGCCCCCTCCTGCAACTTCCCCTCCCCCACTGCCCCAAGGCCCTGAAGAGGTGCCTCGGGTTCTTTTCCTATTACGCCCAGTGGGTCCCCAACTATGCGGACAAAGCCCGCCCACTAATCAAGGCCACCAACTTCCCACTGGCCTTCAGCCGCATCAAGGTGGACATCGCCAAAGCCGCAATGCACGCGGTGGATGAGTCCGTCCCCTTCCAGGTGGAGAGCGACGCATCAGAGGTCGCTCTCGCCGCTACCCTCAATCAGGCAGGCAAACCGGTAGAGTTTTTTCCGCGCACCCTCTTCAGTCAAGAAGGAGACCCAAGCCACCGTGGAAGCCGTATGGCACTGGAGGCACTACCTCGCTGGTAGGAGGTTTACCCTCGTCACCGACCAACGATCGGTAGCCTTCATGTTCGATAATACGCAGCGGGGCAAAATCAAGAACGATAAGATCTTGAGGTGGAGGATCGAACTCTCCACCTATAATTACAAAATAGTATATCACCCTGGGAAGCTCAACGAGCCCTCAGATGCCCTGTCCCGTGGCACATGCTCCAGCGTGCATGATGACCGACTCCGGGCTATCCACGATGTCCTCTGCCACCCAGGGGTCACCCGGCTTATCCACTATATCAAGGCCCGCAACCTGCCCTACTCCACCGAGGAGATCAGAGCCATGACCAGGGACTGCCCGATCTGTACGGAGTGTAAACCGCACTTCTATCGACCAGATAAGGCCCATCTGGTAAAGGCATCCCGGCCCTTTGAGCGCCTCAGTATCAATTTCAAAGGCCCCCTCCCCTCCAATAACCGCAATACATATTTCCTCAATATTATTGATGAGTTCTCCCGCTTCCCCTTTGCAATCCCATGACCCGACATGACCACGTCCACCGTCATTGAAGCCCTACATAGTGTCTTCACCCTGTTTGGTTTCCCCAATTATGTCCACAGTGACCGGGGCTCGTCGTTCAGTAAGGGCATCGCCTCGAGCAGGACTACCAGTTATAATCCATGGGGAAATGGGCAGGTGGATAGGGAGAACGCAACGGTCTGGAAGACCAGCCTACTGACCCTGCGGTCCAGGAATCTCCCAGTTTCTCACTGGCAGGAGGCCCTCCCCGATGCGCTCCACTCTATTAGGTTCCTACTTTGCACGGCCACAAATAAGACCCCTCATGACCGCCTATTTGTTTTGCCCAAGGAGATCCACCTCAGGGGCCTCGCTTCTGTACTGGCTGAAGACACTGGGGCCAGTCCTACTCAGAATGCACGTCAGGAGCCATAAGTCCGATCCTCTGGTAGAGAGGGTCCAGCTCCTACACTCCAACCCCCAGTACGTTTATATCGATGGCCGACAGGATACAGTTTCCCTCCGGGACCTGGCGCCCGCCGGTTCCACCACCAGCGCCACCGCCCCTCCACCATATCCCGCCCAACCTACCATGACCAACGCCACGCCCCTATATGGCTCCTGCGCTCCCTCCTGCCCGCCATTCCCCCTTCACCGATCCACAGGAATGAAACTCCAGAAGAGACGCTCCCGGAATCCACGTCTGTACCCGCACCGGCGCCCTCACTACCAGTGCCAGCACGGACGGGTTCGACACCCGGGCCAGCAACAACGCCATGGCTTTGGCGATCACAGCGCACAATCCGTGCGCCGGACCGGCTGAACCTATGAACCCGTCACCCACACCGGGCTTCATTTTTTTTAACAGGGGGTGAATGTGGTGAATGTATTCTACCAATAATCCACTATTGTATTTGTATCTGTGCTGTTGCCCTTATATTTGTATCTGTGCTATGCTGTTGCCCTTGTGGGCTTCTCCTATGGGCCATTGTATGGCATTATCCATAGGGGAACTTGTTGGGGCATGTATGGGCTCTGCCCATGGCTCCTCCCCTTGAAGGGAGGTATAAAGAGCAGTTGACCTGCAGGCAGTTCTCAGTGTTGGATCAGTCGCAGGCAGGCACTGTTCTAAGTTGATTAAAGCCACGGTTTACTTCGACTCACGTCTCGAGTGAATTGATGGTCGCATCACACTGCAATGAAGTTACTGTGAAAATCCCACATTCCGGCGCCTGTTCAGGTACACAGAGGGTGAATTCAGAATGTCCAATTCACCTAACAAGCACGTCTATCAAGACATGTGGGAGGAAACCGGAGCACCCGGAGGAAACCCCCGCAGACACGCGGAGAATGTGATCCAAGACGGGTCCGTAGCGCTGTGAAGCAACAGTGCTCACCACCGTGCTACCCGTGTGAATCCGGCAACAACGCAAGAGGTCGTGAGTGAAAATCCTGCCGTTTTGCAAACTGAGCAACTAAATTCAATATCCGTGATAACCTGTGGGCTGGCACCACAAAAATAACCTTGAAAACTGCTGAATTGTTGCAAAAAACCCAATTCCTTCACTCATGTCATTCAGGGGAAGGAATCCTGTCACCTCTCTCAGGCCCAGGAGACATGTGACTCCATTTCTCTTGTTACGTGGTTGAGTGTTAATGCCCCAGGGATGGGCAATTAGCGCTGCTATTCAAAGAATCAAAAAAAAGGTCAGTTTACTGGAGGATATTTTTCTCTCTATTATGTTCAGGTATTGTTTCAATGCAAATTTTTAACCCTTTAAAGAACCAACACTTTAAACACAATCTGATGAAAGGCCTGAAATGTTTTTCCCCCTCTCACTTGAAGGGGGTCTTGGGGGGGTGTGTGCATGTAAAATCCAGCAGGTTGCTATTCTGCTACCTAGCCTGCAGCTGCTAACTAGGAATGGTGGTGAAGGGTTTTGCGAGCCAGTCCGCTCTTGGGTCTACTGAGGCCCTTAAGTGGTGTGGTGAATGTATTCACCTAATGCATGAGCTGTCTGTATAGTGCTGTGACCTATGACCTGGAAATGATGATACGGTCTACTTCCAGGTACTGTACTGGAACCCCGGTGGGCTCTGCCTCTGGCTCCGCCCTCACTGGGGCAATATATAGACGGCCACCTGTGGGCGGCACATTTGTACAGCCGACTCTGGCAGGCGAGTTCATGGATAATAAAGCCTAATGTTCACTTGTTCTCACAGTGAATTGACGGTATAACAATTTATTATCCATCGACAGCACCATGGAAGCTGCTCTAAAGCCAGATAAGCTCAAACTCGACCCGTGCGTGTCAGAGGCCAAGGAGATCTTCGAACATTGGCTTTGCTGCTTCGAGGCCTATCTCGACTCCTCCTCAACGCCTCCCACTGAAACCCTCAAGCTGCGACTCCTCCATGCTCGGGTGAAGCATTGAATCTCCGTGATGATTGAGAAAGCTGCCACGTACGAGGAGGCGATCACAGCCCTCAAGGCTCATTTCGTGAAGACCGTAAAGGAGGTGTTCGCCCGACACCTTCTCACTACTCGCCGTCAACGCGCCGGGGAATCGCTGGATGGGTATCTGGAAACCCTGACCCTACTCACGAGGAACTGCAGCTATCTGGATGTGACGGCGGAGGAACACATGAACCTACAGATCCGGGACACCTACGTAGCTGGGGTCCAATCAAACTACATCAGGCAGCGTCTGCTGGAAAACGGGATCTCTGACCTGCGGGACACGGTAAAGCTAGCGACCTCATTAGAGGTGGCCTACCAGAGCCTCAGTGCGTTCCCCGCGGACCCAGCGAACCCCTCGTGAACACCCTCGTCGCAGCCCCCGTCAGACCGGACTACATCACAGGCCTGTGCCCCGCGGCTACCAGTCCAGCCTGGGGACCCGCAGTGCTACTTCTGCGGTCAGGGTCAACACCCCCGGCAGAGTTGCCCGGCCCGCACAGTGACGTGCAGCAAATGTGGGAAAAAGGGACACTTCGCCAGAGTCTGTCTGGGCCGACCTAAAGCCCAGAAATTGAAAACTTACCCGGCCCGACCCATGGACTCACAGCCCCACTGACCCCACAATGTGGCTGCGTTCCTGCCTGGAATGCCCCCTTCAGACGCATCATCAGCCTCCTGTGACTCGTGGGGCCCGCCATCTTGGCCGTCGGCTCCGGCACCGACCGACATGTGAGACCGATGGGGACGGCCATCTTGGACGCCATCTTCGACCCAGCCCATGCGACTCATGGGGGCCACCATTTTGTGACCCCGACACCGCCGACCACGCCGGCTATCCGCAGCTTGGCGCAGTCACCCTTGACCAGTCGCAGCCAAAGCACCTGAAAAACTCAACGATGGTCGTCCGGGTCAACAGGCACGAGACACTTTGTCTTTTAGACTCCAGGAGCACGGAGAGCTTTGTCCATCCTGATATGGTAAGGCACTGCTCCATTCACATCTACCCCGCATCCCAAACAATCTCCCTTGCCTCCAGTTCCCATTCGGTTCAGATCCGGGGATACTGTATCGCCAATCTCGCGATGCAGGGCGCCGAGTATGCTCGTTTTAAGCTGTACGTCCTCCCCCACCTCTGCGCCCCCCTACTGCTCGGATTAGACTTCCAATTCAGTCACCGAAGCCTGACCCTACAGTTCGGCGGACCCTTGCTCCCCCTCACGGTGTGCAGCCTCGCGACCCTCAAGGTCTCCCCCACTTCGCTCATTGCGAACCTCACTCCCAACTGTAAGCCCATCGCCACCAGGAGCAGGCGGTACCGTTCCCAAGACATGGATTTGATCAAGTTGGAGGTCCAGCGACTGTTGAGTGAAGGGATCATCGAGGCCAGCAACAGCCCCTGGAGAGCGCAAGTGGTGGTCGTCCGGACCGGGGAAAAGAATCGGATGGTTGTGGACTACAGCCAGACCATTAACCAGTTCACGCAACTGAATGCTTACCTCTCCCCCACATAGCGGAGATGGTCAACCAGATCACACAGTACCGTGTGTTCTCAACAGTCGATCTGAAGTCGGCCTACCAACAGCTCCCGATCCGCCCGGAAGAGCGCCACTACACTGCCTTTGAAGCAGCCGGCCGACTTCCACTTCCTCAGGGTCCACTTCGGCATCACTAACAGGGTCTCGGTCTTTCAGAGAACGATGGACCAAATGGTGGACCAGTACGGTTTGCGGGCTACATACCCGTACTTGGACAATGTTACCATCTGAGGCCATGATCTGCAGAACCATGACGCCAACCTCCAGAGGTTCCTCCAGGCTGCCCAATCCCTCAATCTCACATAGAACAAAGAGAAGTGTGTTTTCTGCACTATCCGACTGGCCATCTTCGGCTACTTTGTGGAGAACGGAGTCCTAGGGCTCGACCCCGACCGTATGCGCCCCCTCACGGAACTCCCCACTCCTCACAGCCTCAAGGCCCTCAAACGATACCTGGGGCTGTTCTCCTACTACGCCCAGTGGGTCCCCAACTATGCGGACAAAGCCCGCCCACTTATTCAAACCACCACTTTTCCCCTGACTACTGAGGCCCACTCAGTCTTCAGGTGCATCAAGGCCGACATCACCAAGGCCGCAAAGCACGCAGTGGACGAGTCCGTCCCCTTTCAGGTAGAGAGCGACGTGTCCGGCGTCACGCTGGCTGCCACACTCAACCAGGCGGGCAGGCCAGTAGCATTCTTTTCTAGAACCCTCCACGCTTCCGAAATTCGACACCCCTCGGTCGAGAAGGAGGCACAAGTCATAGCGGAAGCCGTGCGGCACTGGAGGCACTACCTAGCCGGTAGGAGGTTCACCCTCGTCACCAACCAGCGATCGGTCGCCTTCATGTCTGACAACGCACAACGGGGCAAAATAAGAAATGACAAAATCTTGAGGTGGAGGATCGAACTCTCCACCTACAATTACGATATCAAGTATCGTCCTGGGAAACTTAATGAGCCCCAGATGCCCTGCCCCACGGCACATGCGCCAGCGTGCAAGATAGTTGACTTCGGGCTATCCACGATGACCTCTGTCATCCGGGGGTCACCCGGCTTACCCACTTTATAAAGGCCCGCAATCTTCCCTTTTTCACCGAGGAGGTCAAGGCCATGACCAGAGACTGCCAAGTCTGCGGAGTGCCAACCGCACTTCTACCGGCCAGACAAGGCCCACCTGGTAAAGGTCTCCCGGCCCTTTGAGCGCTTAAGCATTGACTTCAAAGGGCCCCTCCCCTCCCCCAACCGTAACATGTACTTTCTAACCGTCGTCGATGAGTACTCCCGCTCCCCCTTCACTGTCCCCTGCCCCGACATGACCTCGGCCACGGTTATAAAGGCACTGCACAGAATCTTCACACTGTTCGGTTTCCCTGCGTACGTCCACAGTGACCAGGGCACATCGTTCATGAACCTGCTCAGCAAAGGCATCGCCTCGAGCAGGACTACGAGCTATAACCCGCAGGGAAAGGGGCAGGTGGTGAGAGAGAACTCGACGGTATGGAAGGCCGTCCTTCTGGCCCTCCGGTCAAGAAGTCTCCTGATCTTCCGCTGGCAGGAGGTCCTCCCTGACGACCTCCACTCCATTAGATCACTCCTCTGCACAGCCACGAACGAGACCCCTCACGATTGTTTGTTTATCTTCCCCAGGAAGTCCATCTCCGGGGTCTCGCTTCCATCTTGGCTGACAACTCCAGGACCTGTCTTTCTCCGGAGGCATATGAGGAGCCATAAGACCGACCCCCTGGCCGAGAGGGTCCAGCTGCTGCACGCCAACCCCCAGTATGCCTACATCGTGCACCAGGACGGATGGCAAGATAAGGTCTCCCTACGGGACCTGGCGCCAGCTAGTTCCCCTGCCAACCTGCCCCCCTCTCCGCTGCCCACCGCCACCCCCAGCACCCCTTACGCCCCCCAGGTCTCCTGTATTGTCCCGCGCCTGCACTGCCACCACCCACCACCCCCCTGCCTACCCCGACCCCCCCCCCCCCAATCGTCTCCGACACACCAGACTGAGGCTCAAGCTCCAGACACAACCTCCCCCGGAGTCACCACCTGCAACAACCGTGCCCGCCGCATTGCCAGAGCTGAGGAGGTCTAAAAGAACGATCCAGCCTCCAGACAGACTGAATATTTAATGACCCCACGTCACCCCCTCTGGACTTGATCCTTTTAACAGGGGGTGAATGTGGTGAATGTATTCACCTAATGCATGAGCTGTCTGTATAGTTCAGTGACCTATGACCTGGAAATTACGATACGGTCTATAGAATCATAGAATTTACAGTGCAGAAGAAGGCCATACGGCCCATCGAGTCTGCACCGGCTCTTTGAAAGAGCACCCTATCCAAGTCCACACTGCCACCCTATCCCCATAACCCAGTAACCCCACCCAACACTAAGGGCAATTTTGGACACCAAGGGCAATTTAGCATGGCCAATCCACCTAACCTGCACATCTTTGGACTGTGGGAGGAGACCGGAGCACCCGGAGGAAACCCACGCACACACGGGGAGAACGTGCAGACTCCGCACAGGCAGTGACCCAAGCCAGGAATAGGACCTGGGACCCTGGAGCTGTGAAGCAATTGTGCTAACCACCATGCTACCGTGCTGCCTACTTCCAGGTACTGTCCTGGAACCCTGTTGGCTCCGCCTCTGGCTCCTCCCTCACCGGGGCAGTATATAGACCAGCCACCTGTGGGTGGCACTTATTTGTCCAGCCAATACTGGCTGGCAAGTTCATGGATAATAAAGCCTAATGTTCACTTGTTCTCACGGTCTCACAGTGAATTGATTGTATAACAGGTGGCCAATTAATGGCTTCATCCCACGCCCACTACTATTTTATTCAGGACAGGGGGAGGCCCATGCCATGTGGGAAACCTCGGAACTTTAGCTGCGTGGACTGATGTCAGGCCAGGAGGGGATCGGGGCAACCTCCTTTGTGGATCTCCTCCGCCGATCGGAAGCACACCCCTTCCCCAAGATCACAACTCCGCCCCCCTGGCCTCTCAAATGCAGAATCCCTCACCCTTATCCCACTTGTTGAGGCCTGCCAGATTGATCCCAGTGAAAACATTCTTACCTCCATTCCCTCGCAATTTAGCTTGGTTTTCGGTCCCAGCGATAATCTCCAGGAGGGACTGCCTGTAGTCCCAGCAGTGGCCACCATTCCCACTTGGCGCTGCTGAGACCACAGCGCCGCTGGTCATCCAAATGGCTGGTAGATTTCTAAAGCAGGATTTCCTTACCCTGCGGAGTGGAAATCCTGCCTCCAGCCGATCACAGTGTGGTAGTCACCACTGATTGTATAGTAGTTGTAATGATGATTATTAGAGGTAATACAGTAAGGCTCCTGTACTATAGGTACAGGGGTAAATCCCTGCCTGCTGGCTCCGCCCAGTAGACGGAGTATAAATGTGTGTGTACACCTGAGCTGCTTCCATTCTGGCAGCAGCTGCAGGAGGCCACACATCTCTGCTTAATAAAGCCTCGATTATTCTCTACTCCCATCTTGCAGTAATTGATAATGCATCACACAGGCCAATCGAGCAGCTAAATGACAGCGGGGCAATCCTTGTTGCTTTGGGCGGCAGGCCATAAAATAAAGCCCAGCAGCTCCAATCCTCTCTCCACAGATCCTGCCCGGACCCGTTTAGTATTTCCAGCATTTTCTGTTTCGACCTGAAATCATTTTCCGTCATCAAATCACAATGTAGCTCGTTAGTTGTTTGGTGGGATGGCATCTTCATTACGGGCATTACTCTAGTTTATAAGAAAGATCAGTTGTTGTTTTGTTTGTGCACGGTGGCACGGTGGTTAGCACTGCTGCTTCACAGAGTCGGGGACCCGGGTTCAATTCCAACCTCGGGTGCCGAGGTGGGGTTGCTCTTTGGGAGAGCCGGTGCAGACTTGATGGGCCGAATGGCCTGCTTCTGCACTGTGGGGATTCTCTGATTCCTGGGCCAGCCAAGCCCTTGATGCCGTTTCGGTTCTTGAGTCTAGCTGATGTACAGAAAGATAACGCTTACTCACTGAGGTAATCTCTAAGTTTAGACCTGGCATTCACTCCAGCGTTCTGTAATGGGAGATGAAATGACGTTTCAGAACAGCAATTGGTTAAGATTTGGCGACATAGCTTTTCCTCCACGATGAAGTTAAAATTAGACTTGAGCTAAATCAGTGGGGGGGAGAAAGAGGCGACCTGCCCAACGAAATCTACGACCAAAATCACTTCAGAAATATTAGCAGATAGTGAATGGACGCTTTCTAAACAAATTAGTGAAGGATTTCACAAGGTCAATCAGAATAAAATTCTGGGTCGAGGTAAATGAAAATGACATACTTTTACTCCTGGCCGACACGTTAGTGAGCTTCATTAAAGGTCTCAAAGTTTCATCACAATAAAGAATGAAAGTAAGCAGTTACAGACGAGACTTCGGTGCCAGACCATTGGATGTAAGGGGATTGCCGTAGCAGGGGGCTGGTGTGGAGGGAGTGATATATCGGAGTACAGTCTCTCACTGCAGGATGCAGGAGTACTGCACAACACCAATCTGCCCCGGCAGCAGGTACACTGACCTATCACAGTGTCAGATCATGGACCGGTTACATCGCAAACTTGGTCATAGAATCCTTCCAGTGCAGAGGAAGGCCATTCGGCCCATCGCGTCTGCATCGAACCTCTGAAAGAGCACTCCACCTCGGCCCACTCCCCAGCCCTATCCCAGTAACCTCACCTAACCTGCACATCTTTGACCACCAAGGGGCAATTTATCATGGCCAATCAACCTAACCCGCACATCTTTGGACTGTGGGAGGAAACCAGAGCACCTGGAGGAAACCCACGCAGACACAGGGAGGACGTGCAGACTTCACACAGACAGTGGCCCGAGGCCGGAATTGAACCCAGGTCCCCGGAACTGTGAGGTAGCAGTGCTAACCACTGTGCCAGCCCTTTGGCCATTCAGCCCAACATGTTCTTGCCATCGTTTTGTAAGTGCATGCCAGTCCAGCTCTGTTGTCTTTTCCATGTTGCCTTTCCAAAACTTTTCTTTGCAGGTAATTATCCTATTTCCTTCAGAATCACAAGTGAATCTGCATCCACCACACACTCAGACAGTGCACTCCAGATCCTAACCACTCGCTGTGTGAATCTGGCTCCACCACACTCTCAGACAGTACATTCCAGATCCTAACCACTCGCTGTGTGAATCTGGCTCCACCACACACTCAGACAGTACATTCCAGATCCTAACCACTCACTGTGTGAATCTGTCTCCACCACACTCTCAGACAGTACATTCCAGATCCTAACCACTCGCTGTGTGAATCTGTCTTCACCACACTGTCAGACAGTACATTCCAGATCCTAACCACTCGCTGTGTGAATCTGCCTCCACCACACACTCAGACAGTACATTCCAGATCCTAACCACTCGCTGTGTGAATCTGTCTTCACCACACTCTCAGACAGTGCATTCCAGATCCTAACCACTCGCTGTGTGAATCTGGCTCCACCACACTCTCAGACAGTGCATTCCAGATCCTAACCACTCGCTGTGTGAATCTGCCTCCACCGCACTCTCAGACAGTACATTCAAGATCCTAACCACTCGCTATGTGAATCTGTCTCCACCACACTCACAGACAGTACATTCCAGATCCTAACCACTCACTGTGTGAATCTGCTTCCACCACACTCAGACAGTACATTCCAGATCCTAACCACTCGATGTGTGAATCTGCCTCCACCACACTCTCAGACAGTACATTCCAGATCCTAACCACTCGCTGTGTGAATCTGCCTCCACCACACTCTCAGACAGTACATTCCAGATCCTAACCACTCGCTGTGTGAATCTGCCCCCACCACACTCTCAGACAGTACATTCAAGATCCTAACCACTCGCTGTGTGAATCTGTCTTCACCACACTCTCAGACAGTGCATTCCAGATCCTAACCACTCGCTGTGTGAATCTGGCTCCACCACACTCTCAGACAGTGCATTCCAGATCCTAACCACTCGCTGTGTGAATCTGTCTCCACCACACTCACAGACAGTGTATTCCAGATCCTAACCACTCGCTGTGTGAATCTGCCTCCACCACACTCTCAGACAGTACATTCCAGATCCTAACCACTCGCTGTGTGAATCTGCCTCCACCACACTCACAGACAGTATATTCCAGATCCTAACCACTCGATGTGTGAATCTGCCTCCACCACACTCTCAGACAGTACATTCCAGATCCTAACCACTCGCTGTGTGAATCTGCCTCCACCACACTCTCAGACAGTACATTCCAGATCCTAACCACTCGCTGTGTGAATCTGCCCCCACCACACTCTCAGACAGTACATTCAAGATCCTAACCACTCGCTGTGTGAATCTGTCTTCACCACACTCTCAGACAGTGCATTCCAGATCCTAACCACTCGCTGTGTGAATCTGGCTCCACCACACTCTCAGACAGTGCATTCCAGATCCTAACCACTCGCTGTGTGAATCTGTCTCCACCACACTCACAGACAGTGTATTCCAGATCCTAACCACTCGCTGTGTGAATCTGCCTCCACCACACTCTCAGACAGTACATTCCAGATCCTAACCACTCGCTGTGTGAATCTGCCTCCACCACACGCTCAGACAGTGCACTCCAGATCCTAACCACTCGCTGTGTGAATCTGCTTCCACCACACTCTCAGACAGTGCATTCCAGATCCTAACCACTCGCTGTGTGAATCTGGCTCCACCACACTCTCAGACAGTACATTCCAGATCCTAACCACTCGCTGTGTGAATCTGCCTCCACCACACTCTCAGACAGTGCATTCCAGATCCTAACCACTCGCTGTGTGAATCTGTCTCCACCACACTCACAGACAGTGTATTCCAGATCCTAACCACTCGCTGTGTGAATCTGCCTCCACCACACTCTCAGACAGTACATTCCAGATCCTAACCACTCGCTGTGTGAATCTGCCTCCACCACACGCTCAGACAGTGCACTCCAGATCCTAACCACTCGCTGTGTGAATCTGCTTCCACCACACTCTCAGACAGTGCATTCCAGATCCTAACCACTCGCTGTGTGAATCTGCCTCCACCACACACTCAGACAGTGCACTCCCGATCCTAACCACTCGCTGTGTGAATCTGTCTCCACCACACTCTCAGACAGTACATTCCAGATCCTGACCTCTCGCCGTGTAAAATAAAAACCTTTCCTTATGTCGCCTCTGATCAGCTTAAATCGGTGTCCTCAAGTTCTCGATCCTTCCACCAATGGGAACAGTTCCTCTCGCTCTACTCTGCCCCGACCCCTCATGATTTTGTCCACTTCTATCAATCCTCCTCTCCAATCTTCACTTCTCTAAAGGTAACAGCCGCAGCTTCTCCTGTCCATTCACATAACTGAAGTCTCACTGGGACAATTCTTGTGCATCTATTCTGCAATCTATCTAAAGCCTTCACGTCCTCACTAATGTGCGGTGTCCAGAACTGGACGCAATGCTCCAATCCATGGACCTGGGACAAAATGGTTAGGGAGGATAGAAGCAAAACGAGGAATCAGACGAAAGAAATGGGCAGTACGGTAGTACAGTGGGCAGCACTGTGGTTTCACAGCTCTAGGGTCTCAGGTTCGATTCCGGCTTGGGTCACTGTCTGTGCGGAGTCTGCACGTTCTCCCCGCAGGGTTTCCTCCGGGCGCTCCGGTTTCCTCCCACAAGTCCCGAAAGACATGCTGTTAGGTAATTTGGACATTCTGAATTCTCCCTCTGTGTACCCGAACAGGTGCCGGAATGTGGCGACTAGGGGCTTTTCACATTAACATCATTGCAGTGTTAATGTCAGAATAAAGATTATTATAAAAATGAATCAAATGGAAGAATAATCAAAAACTGAAGAAGGCAATTCCCACTCCTTTCACATGCAAACCCTCTGTCCCCTTAACCAACCCCCTTGGCAACAGGCGGGCCTCGCACTTTTACCAGCTTTGTTCTCTTACAGTGCGGGCTTTGAAAGGCCTGCCTGGGAATGCCAGCCTATGCCGACCAGAGTCCACGTCGACCCCACAGCCCTCTGCTGCCACCAGCTGCAATGTGCTGAGGGCGCGTGTGATCAGCAGGCATTGTTTGACTCCTACGCACAGGGAGTCCAGGGGCTGCTGGCAAACGGTGCCACCGCACTGCATACCAATCTTTTTGTCTCGCTTTGTTTCAGAGCAGCAGGCGGCCCACAGATGACATGCTGCCCATTTCTTTCCTAAAGAGTCTGAAAGCCTTTAGCAGAAAACATCTGCTGCCCAACTGCAACTGTGAAAATGTCAGATCGCAGTCGCAGCCAACCTCACTGCCCTCTCCTCCGCAACCCCCCCTTCTCCCACCCCTTCCCGCTCGACACCCCCCAACACCCACCCTGCCACAACTCCCTTCCCCATCTCCGGAAAACAAACACTCGACGTAAAGTAACTTCTCACTCCATCTCAATTAATAATGCACGCCTGAACGGTCCTATCAACACCGTGCTTTGTTGTCAGTTTCAATGACATGTACAATTACAGTTCGACTCAATTGCGCACATTGGCTAATATTATCTCGTTAATTAGCCTCGAGTGGCAAAGGTTTTTTTTTCTCTCTCTGGGTTCACTGTAGCTCTTGTTTTACGTTGCGCAAATGCCGTCACAGTGAAGCTGGATGTCCGTCTTGCTGGTGCCACACGCCCTGGTCTGGATGTGCTGTCAATTTACCACTTGTTATTTCATTTTTTTTGGAAAATATTTTTATTGCCATTTCTGCACTTAATATCCAAACTTCGCAGAACAATGCAGAAATGACAATAATAATAACAGACACAGTAACAACACCAACACGGCTATCGCGGAGCCTGGGGCTGGTTTAGCACAGGGCTGAATCGCTGGCTTTGAAAGCAGATCAAGGCAGGCCAGCAGCATGGTTCAATGCCCGTACCAGCCTCCCCGAACAGGTACCAGAATGTAGCGACTAGGGGCCTTTCACAGTAACTTCATTTGAAGCCGACTTGTGACAATAAGCGATTTTCATTCATTTCACTTTTCACTCGGGGATTTTCACAGTAACTTCATTGCAGTGTTGATGTAAGCCTGCTTGTGACAGTAATAAAGATTATTATTATTTTATTCTATTCACATTAGTGGGCATCTTATCATTTTTTTCAGAAGTGTTCTTATCAGGTCTCTTAACGTTAAGTGATACGAATTACGCACAACTTTACCTGCGTATTTACACCTATAGCCTCTTTACATTGTTCATATTTTATAATTACAATTACATTCATTTTGTTCGGATGGGAATTTCAGATCCCTCCTCCAGTTGTCGGATGAGGTTAGACGGGTCCGTCCTCCCGGTTTGGCCCATGTGAGAGGGATCTATGTCCCCTCCTGCGAATGGCCTCCCTCCTTGTTCCTTCTCTGCTATACGCGAGCTTCCTTTCATCCAGCTGGCGTTCCCTGCCCCCCCTTTCTACCCCCTCCCTATCCCTTACCCCCCTTGCCTAACTACTACTACCCACATCTCCCAAGTTAGTTGCTGGTTGTGAAGTGGTTTGCAAACTTCTTCTACGTGTCATGGAATCTCTCCTCGACCCCCTTATCAAGAATTTGATCCTTTCCAGTTTCAGGAAGTCTGCCATGTCTGAGAGCCACTCCGAGGCCCTGGGTGGCGTTGCCGACCTCCAACCTGGCAGATGACTCTGCCTGGTGATCACTGAGGTGAAGGCCAGGGCGTCCGCCCCCATACCCGTCCAGAACTCTGGGTGCTCTGACACCCCCAAAACCGCCACAGATGGGCAGGGCTCAATCCCGACCCCACCCCCCTGGGCATAGCCTCGAAGAAGGGAGCAGGGTAGCATGGTGGTTAGCATAAATGCTTCACAGCTCCAGGGTCCCAGGTTCGATTTCCGGCTGGGTCACTGTCTGTGTGGAGTCTGCACGTCCTCCCCCTGTGTGCGTGGGTTTCCTCCAGGTGCTCCGGTTTCCTCCCACAGTCCAAAGATGTGCAGGTTAGGTGGATTGGCCATGCTAAATTGCCCATAGTGTCCTAATAAAAGTAAGGTTAAGGGGGGGGGTTGTTGGGTTACGGGCATAGGGTGGATACGTGGGTTTGAGTAGGGTGATCATGGCTCGGCACAACATTGAGGGCTGAAGGGCCTGTTCTGTGCTGTACTGTTCTATGTTCTATGTTCTAAGGCCGACCAGAACTCCCTGAGTCTGGGGCAGGACCAGAACATGTGGGTATGGTCGGCTGGCCGCCCCTGACATCGCCTGCCCCTATCCTCCACCTCCGGGAAGAACTCACTCGTGCATGTCTTGGTAAGGTGTGCTCTGAGAACCACCTTGTGCTGCTGCAGGCTTAGCCCGGGGCAAGAGGAGGTGGAGTTGATTCTGTGCAGCCCCTCGATCCAGAGTTCTCCTCTTATCTCCCTGCCCAGCTCCTCCTCCCATTTCCGTTTGGTCTCGTCCAGTGGGGTCCTGACCTTTTCCATGAGTCGTCCGTACATGTTGCCACATTTGCCGTCCCCTAACCAATCCAGCCCGACCATTGTGTCCAGAAATGTGTGCCCCTGTCTCGGGGGGGGGGGGGGGGGGGGGGGGGGTGTTTTTGTCTCCTTGTGGAGGAAGTCGCACAGCGTCAGGCACCGGAACCTGTTCCGTTTCGGGAGTTGGAGCCTCTCTGTGAGTTCCCCCAGGGTCGCCAATCTGTCGCCCATGTGCATGTCCTCAACTCTCACTGACTCTCTGTCCTCCCCCCACATCCCAAATGTGGCGTCTATCCTCGCTGGTATGATCCTCTGGTTGTTGCAGATGGGGGCCACGAAGGATAACTCACCAAGCTTGAACTGGCACCTGTCTGGTTCCATGTTTAGTGTGGCCACTACCACTGGGCTGCTGGAGTGTTTGTGCCGGGGATCGGAGTGGCGCTGTGGCCAACGCTCGGAGAGAGGTCCCCATGCAGGAGGCCTCCTCCATTCGATCCCCAGTCTGCCCCCGGTTCCCTTAGCCACCTCCTCACCCTCTCCGCGATAGCCGCCAGTGGTAGAATAGGAGGTTCGGTAGGGCCAAGCCTTGCTGTGTGATGGTATTGTATACCCCAGGCACTCTCCCCTGCAGACGAAGGCCATGATTAACGTGTCGACCTGGTGAAGATGGATTTGGGGATGAAGATCGGGGGGTGATCTGAATATGAATAGGAGCCTAGGCTGCACGCTCATCTTGACCGTCTGTGTCCTTCCAGCTGGCGAAAAAGGGAGTGAGTCCCATCTCTGCAGGCTCCTCTTCACCTCCTCCACCAGGCTGGAGAGGTCCCATTTGTGGAGCCTCATCCAGGTGTGGGCCACTTGGATCCCCAGGTACCTGAACTTGTTTTGGGTCACCAGCTCCACTCCTCCCTCTCAGGGGTTCTTCGGGAAGATTTGGCTCTTTCAGAGGTTATGATGGCACCAAACTCCCTGAGGGGCCCTGTTATCTTTCCCGTGCTGGCTCGGAGCTTTGACACATAGAGAAGCAGGTCATCCGCATGGAGCGAAATTCAGCTCCCTGCCCCATCTCCAAATGCCCATCCGTCATGCCGCCAATCCAAGGATGATGGCCCGTGGTTTGATTGCCAGGACGAAAGGAGTGGGGATAACAGGCACCCCTGCTTCATTGCTTTGTCCAGCCGGAAGTATTCAGAACTGGTAACATTCATCCGTACCCTCACCATTGAAGCGATGCACAGGGGCTTCACCCACACGGTGAATCCTGCTCCAAACCCAAACCGTTCAAGCACTTCCATGAAGTATTTCCGTTCCACTCGGTCAAAGGCTTTCTCAGCGTCCTGGGAGACGATCACCTCTGATGTCCTCTCCCCGGTTGGGGTCATTATTAGGTTCAGCAGGTGTCTGCCGTTAGCTGTCTGCCCTTGACAAACCCGGTCTGATCTTCCACGATCAATTCTGGCAGGCAGCTCTCCAGGCACCTCGCCAGGGCTTTCACCAGGACCTTAGCGACAGTGTTTAAGACAAAGATGGGTCTGTAAGATCCACACTCTGTCGGGTCCTCGTACTTTTTGTGGATCAATGAGATCGAGGCTGTGGGTAGGTGGGTGACAGGTCCTTAATGACAGTGAGCTGTTGACCATCTCCCACAAGTGTGGGGCCAGCGCTGCTATAAATCTTTTGTAGAAGTCTACCTGGAACCCATCCGGTCCTGGCGCTTTCCCTGACTGTATGGAGCTGATGCATTCAACAGTTTTGCTCAGCCCCAGCGCTGCTTCCAGCCCTTGTTTCACGTCCTTTCCCACCACTCGTATCTCCAACCTGTCGGGGAACTGTTCCATCACCGAGTCCCTCTCAGGGGGTTCGGAGGTGCACAGCCCTTGGTATAACTTTGCAAAGGTCTCGTTAACCTCGTTTGGGTCTGCTACCATCCGACCATTTCCATCCCTAACTCTTTTGTGTCTGCCTGTTTTCTCAACTGGTGAGCCAGCCTGCAGCCGGCCTTGTCTCCATGTTCATAGAAGGCCCCCCATGCCAGGCGGAGCTGATGGACTGCCTTCCTAAATAAGGTCACACGCAGCAGAGTCTGACGAACAGAGACTAAAAGAAGGCTTTTAGATTTGGCAAAAACATTGCAGTTAACATTACCTGACAGAATACGAAAAGAAGAGGTGCGAGCTGAGTATTTAAAATTGCCTGAGATACGGTCTGACTAATTAGAAATGGCAAAAAATTCAGTTACAAATCAAAGAACTGAAACACGAGAAAGAATTAAAGCAGCTCGAATACGCAATGAGGGGAAAAGAAAGAAAGGGAGATACAGATCAGGGAAAAAGAAAAGGAGAGAAAAGAAAGAGAAAAAGAAAGAATAGCCCTCGCAGAACAAAGAGGAAGAGAAAGGGAGATACAGATCAGAGAAAGGGAAAAAGAGAGAGAGTTTGAACTTCAGAAAATGGCCATGGAGCATAACAGTCAGCTAAAATTGGCGGCTGTAAAGGGAAACGTACAGTTGGGGGATAGTGATGAGGCTAAAGAGAAAGAGCATCATAGTCGTACGCTTGGTGGGGATCCATTTAAATGTGTCCAAGCGTTGCCAAAGCTTGATGAGAAGGAGGTAGAAAGCTTTTTCATTTCATTTGAGAAGGTAGCTAAACAAATAAAATGGCCACAGGAAATGTGGGTATTATTGATTCAAACAAAGCCCTACTAGGTAGGGCTAGTGAAGTGTTTGCATCACTATCAGAGGAGGTATCTGGGGCATATAAGGAGGTGAAAAAATCCATCATAGGTGCAGATGAACTAGTGCCTGAAGCATACAGACCAAGGTTCAGAAATTTAAGGAAAGAACCTGGTCAAACATACATGGAGTTTGAAAGGCTCAAACAGAGTAACTTTTTAGATGGATAAGGGCTTTGAAAATAGCTCAAACATATGAAGCGCTCAGAGAAATAATACTTTTGGAGGAGTTTAAAAATTCAATTCCTGATGTAGTGCGAACTCATGTGGAAGAGCAGAGGGTTAAAACTGTGAGATTATCAGCAGAAATAGCAGATGATTATGAATTAGTTCATAAATCAAAGCTTGGTTTCCAACAACAGTTTCAACCTGTGAGGGATAGAAACTGGGGACATGAGAAATACTCATGTGGTCGAGGTAAAGGGGATCTGATGGGAGATAATAAGGAGAGTGTACCTCAGATTAAATGAAATCCAGGAGGGTGGAAGAGATATGAAAAGTTTCAAATATTTTAACTAATCAACTAGTGTTGGTGGGTGAAGAAAAGCACTGGGGGAGCTGCTGTGGTAAAACATGATAAGACAGTGGTGTTTGTTAAAGTGGTAAAGGAAAGCCCAAGTGAAGTGAAGGAGGTGCAAAGATTGTACAGCCTGATCAAAAGGTGATTGATAAGAAGGTGCCAGATCTCTTTAAAGAACTTACTTGTGTGGGTAAAGTTTACTCATGTGTACCAGGAGAGCAGGTAAAGATGTTACAATTTTAAGAGATATGGGAGCTAGTTAATCTTTAATGGTAAGAGATGAGGAGTTATGTAGTTTGGGAAGAATATTGCCAGAAAAGGTGGTGATATGTGGAATTCAGGGTGAGAGGAGTAGTGTTCCATTATATAAGACAAGGTTGGAAAGTCCAGTGAAGAGTGGTGAAGTGGTAGTAGGAGTAATAGAAAAACTATCTTGTCCAGGAATACAGTTTATCTTGTGTAATGATATAGCTGGATCGCAGGTGGGAGTGATGCCTACTGTGGTTGATAGGCCAGTGGAAAATCAGACGACTGAAGTGTTGAAGGACAAATATCTTGGGATTTCTCTGGATTGTGCCGTAACAAGGTCGCAAAGTCATAGGTTAAGACAAGAGGAGAAATCAAAGAGCGAAGATAAAGTTGAAGTTCAAATATCAGAAACGATTTTTGATCAGATGGTTGGAAAAGAATAAGAACAGGTGGAGGATGAGGCGGATATTTTTAGTTCAGGAATATTGGCGAAATTACAACAGAAATATATAGAAATAAAATGGATGTATCAGAAAGCATAAACGGAAGAGGGATCTGCATGTATACAAGAATGTTATTACCGTAAAAATGATGGCTTGATGAGAAAATGGAGACCTTTACATATGCAGGCGGATGAAAAGTGGGCAGAAGTTCGGCAAGTAGCATTGCCAGTAGGGTATAGAAAGTAGGTGTTGCAAGTAGCACATGCAGTACCAGTGGGAGGTCATTTGGGAGTCAGGAAAACTCAAGCTAAAATTCAAAAACACTTTTATTGGCTTGGACTATATAAAGATGTAGTTAAATTTTGTCGATCATGTCACACATGTCAAGCGTTAGGAAAACCTCAAGCTGTGATAAAACCAGTGCCCTTGATATCGACTCCAGCATTTGAGGAACCTTTCACAAGGGTCTTAATTGATTGCGTGGGACCACTTCCTAAAGCGAAAAATGGGAATCCATATCTTTTGACTATAATGGATGTGTCTACTAAGTTTCCAGAGGCCATTCCAGTACGTAATATTACAGCTAAAAAGATTGTGGAGGAGTTACTTAAATTCTTAACTAGATATGGACTACCCTCAGAAATACAATCGGATCAAGGATCAAATTTTACCTCATGGTTATTCAAAGAAGTTATGGATAGCTTAGGAATAAAACAATTTAAATCAACTGCGTACCATCCAGAATCACTGGGAGCGTTGGAAAGGTGGCATCAGACATTAAAGACAATGTTGAGGGCTTATTGTCACAATTATCCAGAGGATTGGGACAAAGGAATTCCATCCGTACTGTTTGTAATTAGGGATGCACCTAATGAGTCCACCAAATTCAGTCCTTTCGAAATAATTTATGTTCATGAGGTAAGAGGACCACTTAAGTTGATTAAGGAAAAATTGGTGAGTGAGAAATTGGAACTTATATTATTGGATTATGTGTCAAATTTTAGGGAACAATTTAATAGAGCAGGTGATTTGGCGAGACAGCATTTAAAAGTTGCACAATGTGATGAAACGGATAGCGGACAAGAAATTGAAAGTTCGTAGTTTTGCCAGTGGAGATAAAGTTTTATTGTTTTTTACCAGTGGTAGGTGAACCTTTAAAAGCTAGGTTTTGTGGACCTTATCAGATTGAAAGGAAATTAAGTGAGGTGAATTATGTGGTAAAAACGCCAGATAGAAGGAAGACTCATCAAGTGTGTCCTGTGAATATGATTAAAAGGTACTTTGAAAGGGAAGGAGAGAAATACGTCAAATTAAATTGGAAAACGATGATGTTCTTAAAAATTGGGATAAATTGTTGAATTACCTTACAGAGAAAAAACAGACTGACCTGAAAGAGTTATTGATATCACATGGGCAAGTTTGCGGAGATACGTTGAGAAGCACTAAAATGGCTGTGGGAAATGCTGTTCCAATCAAACCACATTCATTTAGACTTATCCCTTTAAAATTGGCACAGGTTAACAAAGAGATTGAAAGTATGCTTAAAAATGTCATAATTGAAGTGGGTTACAGCCAATGGAGATCACCTACAGTGATGGTACCTAAACCAGATGGTACTCAATGGTTGTGTGTGGACTATAAAAAGGTTAATGTAGTTACAAGAATGGACTCTTATCCTATCCCACGTTTGGAGGATTGCATTGAGAAAGTGGGACAATCAGCTTTTATTTCCAAACTGGATTTACTTAAAGGTTACTGGCAGGTATCTTTATCGGAAAGGGCGAAGGAGATTTCAGCTTTTGTGACTCCAGATGGTATATACCAATTCAAAGTTATGCCATTTGGCAGGAAAAACGCCCCAGCCACATTTCAACAGTTAACTAACAAAGTTGTTTCAGGATTACCCAATTGTGTGGTATACATCGACGATCTGGTAATTTTCAGCCAGGCGTGGACAGAACATTCAAAACATCTGATGGAGTTATTCAATCGACTTCAGGAGGCGGGTTTGGTGATAAACTTAGCCAAAAGTGAATTTGGAAATGCCCAAGTCACTTTCCTTGGCCACACAATCGGACAGGGTCGAATGGGGTCCCTCGACACAAAGGGAAATAATGTGATTTCTTGGCATGAGTGGATTCTACCAGAAATTTGTGCCAAATTTTAGCAGTGTGGTTGCTCCACTGATGGACTTGTTAAAGAAGCGTAGTAAATTTAAGTGGACAGCGGAGTTTCAACAGGCATTTGAAGGCCTCATGCCTGTTTGCCAATGTGTTAGCCAATGCTCCTGTGTTGGAGAATTACAAGGGGCTCTGTGATCAGATTGAACTAAAGTTTCTGACTTTAAAGAGATCGATCCCCCCCGCCCCCCACCGGGGCAGCCACGGACTGAGTCCGCAGCCGCCACCCGAGGTTCCCGATCAGCCAGTTTTGCGCAGAACATCGTTGGGGGGGGGGGGGGGTGTGGTCTATCAATCTAGCTGCACCGCGTAGATCGTGCGCGCGCAATTCCTGAGCGTCCCACCAGGGACTGGCAAATTGTTTCAGCAGCGTCGGTCCCGATTTCCGAGTAAACGGCCATTCTCCGCTTTTCTGCGCCGAGCGTGATTTTGGCGCCGAGGCTCGGAGCATTCTGCCCCCCCCCCCCCCCGCCCCGTGTGTGCATTTACTTGCATCTGCAGAACCTACGGTGCTCTATTCTCAGTAACCCGACACGAGGTTGTACTTCTGCTCAACTGCTGTTCGGGAGCAGAGGGGAGGGTGCGGGGAGAGCTGGGATGGCCAGGTCAATGAGGAGGGGAAAATTGTGGGGGTGACCTTTTGTGGAGGTGTCCAATTGGCAAAGGGGATCAGATAAAGAGGCCATCGCCCCACCCTTGCCTGGCCGCCAGCTTAGTCAGTGGAACAAGTCGGGCCGAATATTTGGCATTGACTCCCTCAGTCCAAAGATGTGCACGTTAGGCGGATTGGCCATGATAAATTGCCCAAAAAAAAGGTTGTCGGGGTTACTGGGTTACGGGGACAGGGTGAGGATGAGGGCTTAAGGGCCAGTCCACACTCAATGAGCCGAACGGCCTCCTTCTGCACTGTAAATTTGATTGAAAAAATGTTGCAGGTAAAGTACCAGTGATGGTCAGAGGAGGCCTTTAATTAGTTGCAAATTGGCCAATTAAAAGCCTCAGTTGGCTTACAGCTGGGTGGGCTTCATCGTGGCTCCCCTCCTCCCGCTGCTGGTGAAATTTCACTGGTGTCAGAGGTGGCGGAGGGGGATGTGTGGGAGCCGGGGATAGCGAATTCTATGACATGCCCTATGGCGTCCACAGAGGAGTCCACACCAGGGCCTGGATTCTCCCCTACCTGGCGGGGTGGGGGGTCCCGGCATGTCGGAGTGGCGTGAACCACTCCGGCGTCAGGCAGCCCCAAAGGTGCAGAATTGAAATGAAATGAAATGAAAATTGCTTATTGTGACAAGACGGCTTCAAATGAAGTTACTGTGAAAAGCCCCTAGTCGCCACATTCCGGCGCCTGTTCGGGGAGGCTGGTACAGGAATTGAACCGTGCTGCTGGCCTGCTTTGGACTGCTTTAAAAGCCAGTGATTTAGCCCAGTGTGCTAAACCAGCCCCTTCTCCGCACCTTTAGGGGCCAAGCCCTCACATTGAGGGGCTAGGCCCGCGCCGGAGTGGTTCCCATTCCGGCGGCTGGCGTGAACCACCTTTGGCGCCACGCCAGCCGGGGTCGAAAAGACTTCGCCGGCCAGCATAAGTCCGCGCATGCGCCGGTGCAACGTCAGCGGCTGCTGATGTCATACCGGCGCATGCGCTGGGGAGGGGGGTCCCTTCCGCCTACGCCATGGTGAAGGCCATGGTGGGGCGGAAGAAAAAGAGTGCCCCCACGGCACAGGCCTGCCCGCCGATCGGTGGGCCACTATCGTGAGCCAGGCCACCGTGGGGGCACCCCCCCGGGGTCAGATCACCCTGTGCCCCACCCCCCTCAGGACCCCGGTGCCCGCCCGTGCCACCAATCCCGCCGGTAAGGAAGGTGGTTTAATCCATGCCGGCGGGAGAGGCCTATCAGCGGCGAGACTTCGGCCCATCGTGGGGCCGAATCTGGGGGGGGCGGAGAATTCGGGGCACGGTGGGGGCGGGATTGATGCCGGCCCTAGCCGATTCTCTGACCCCCGGGGGGGGTCGGAGAATTCCGCCCCAGAGCTAATAGAAACTGTGATGTTTATCGAACAAGAAACTATTTACACAGGTCCCAGTTGGGATTTCCCCACTCAGCTCCCACTCGGGCCGAGGTTTTATACAGTGTCCGCAACTCCGCTGATGGGGACTCCGCCCCTCAGCGGGGAAGCTCAGACCATTGGCAGACTAATTGGTCCGACCCTGAGGGTCTCGTGCGGGTTATAACATGCCGCCTCCATCCCTGCCTGCCACCACCCCTCCGACCCCTCGGGGTGCAGCACATGAAGACAGTCTAGAAACTTCGGGCAGATAAATATGAAATGTAATTCAATAAAAGTCAGGCGACTCTTTCCTGAATTAAGAAAACTTGGAGGGAATATATTCAGTGAATGGTAAAGTTCTAAAAGCAGTTGTACCTTTACCAGCTGAAGGACAAAATGAAGTTGGATTCTACATTTTATGAATTGGGTCTAGATGCCAAATTAACACTGACTGGATGGTGTGGTAGCACAGTGGTTAGCACTGCTGCTTCACAGCTCCAGGGTCCCAGCTTCGATTGCCGGCTTGGGTCACCGTCTGTGCGGAGTCGGCAGGTTCTACCCGTGTCTGCGTGGGTTTCCTCCCACGGTCCAAAGATGGGCAGGTTAGGTGGACTGGCCGTGCTAAATTGCCCCTTAGTGTCCAAAAAAAGATTAGGTGTGGTTACTGGGTTTCGGGGATAGAGTGGAGGTGTGGGCTTAAGTGGGGTGCTCTTTCCGAGGGCCGGTGCAGACTCGATGGGCCAAATGGCCATCTTCTGCACTGTAAATTCTATGATTCCATGAACTGGTTATGCTGCAATCAGAATATTCTGTTCAGGCTTTGAGTACAGTATCTTACTTTGGAAAGAATGGCGAGGACATCATCAAGGTGCGGAAGAGATGATTTAAAATAACCAGAATAGTAGCGCGTCAATTGTAAAATGGCCCATCAGAATGAATAGGTATTAGCAATTAATACCTATTTTCCAGCTGGTGCCGCAGACTGACTGGTGTGTTAAGTACAGAGAATAATACACCCTGACAATTTATTTTAAACTCACCCATGGCTACATTACAGTAAAGATTTATGATTAAGGAGAGATTGAGTGATGTCTTTCAGCAGCGAAAAGGAATTGTGATAAGTGTTCAACATCCATTTAAACAAAAACCCTGTTGATTAAAAAACAAAGCCTTTATTTTGGTTCACACGGTGAGTCTCAATGTCATAATTGGAATGCTTGAGTGAAGCTACTGAACCTGGCAGTGTCAGGGAGCTGTATTAACACTGACAGCTGGAATGATAAGACCTCTCAAGCACAATGGGTTTTAATGAGGGTCCTCTACTGATTTTAATTCCTTTCCTTCGCACAGTTGTGACCTTGTGAAGATTTTGAGCTAGTGCTGTTACCTAGACTTGGCTTTTCAAGTCTACTTTTGGCTTCTTGCGAAAATGGGAGGACGTATTGAACTGACGGACTGCAATAAACATAGCCATCGCCATAGGGAGCCTAAATCTATTGCCCTGCCCTTGCTTTGACTCTCCACTAGGTTATTGAGTCATGTGAGAAAACCTTTAAGAACGGGGTGTTTTTTAAATAGCTGCCGTGGATGTACCTTTAAGAAATGGGTGTTTATCGAATAGCTGCAGTGATGTCAGAGAGTGGGTGGAGCTGGGCTGTCTGTCAGCTTTTACTTTCGCTTTGGGCTGTCTGCTACACGGTGTGTTTTAGTTTTGTTTTGAGAACGACAGCTGCAGGAAAAGCAAGCAGCTGTATTAGGATCTGTCTGCAATCTAAAGACTGTCTCCAGATCATTTGGGTGCTTTCAAAGTGATAACTGCTCTCAGTGGAGAATTTAAACCTGATCTCTGTGTTAAAAAGGGTATTTTGTCTTATGGATGTTGCAAGGAAAGATTAAAGGTTACTTATAGGATATTGTATCTGTGGGGAGGATTGGTGTTGACAGTTGTTAAGATGTTTACTGTGGGTTTATAAAGTGTTAACTGGTTTCATAAATAAACATTGTTTTAATTTACGAGTACTTTAGCTCTCTGTTGCATCACACCCTTGTGCTCCCCATAACCACACCTATTAAAAGTTATGGGTCAGGTGAACTCTATGATACACTTTGGGGTTCTCTAAACCCTGGCCCGTAATAATTGTCACATCCACATCTGTGACCGGAAATGGGAAAAATATCCCTGAGGAAGCACGCAGACTCTCACAAGAATTGTTTGGATGGACAACTTGCTATTGTGTAACACCTTGAAGGTAGAAAACATGTCAAGGTTCTCCGCAGACACATAACCAAGATACTGGATGCTGAAGTAATAAAAAAGGAGATATTTGGACATTTGTGGCTGTGTGAGTGCCGTGTCAAGTGTCATGGGTGAGCATGGTCTTCCAGACTTTCTGATCATAAACAATGGAGAAGTTGATTGTTGGAATTCTGGCTAAGACAGTCTATCTGCAGTTCATGACCGTCCCTACCCAGCGAGGTGTTGACGTGAGTGGTGCCAAGCCCTTTCACGCTGGTGTCTTGATAAGAATTGTTTGTGCTGACCAGACTTAGCCAGGGCAAAAGAGAAGAACAAGGTGGGTTTCACTTGGCCCTTCCGTTAGGGCATCATGGTGGCACGGTGGTTAGCACTGCTGCCTCACAATGGCAGGTTTCCCAGGTTCAATTCCAGCTTCGGGTGACTGTCTGTGTGGAGTTTGCACGTTCTCCCCGTGTGTGCGTGTGTTTCCTCCGGGTGCCCCGGTTTCCTCCCACAGTCCAAAGATGTGTGGGTTAGGCTGAATGGCCCCCTTCTGCACTGTAAATTCTATGCTTCGATGATTCGTCTGGAGTGTCTGAAGGGCACCCAAACCCTCTTCCCAGATGCTCCTCTGCCTGGCACCAGCCAGCGGTTTTGTCCTGAGGTAGATGCTCCTCCGCCTGGCACCAGCCAGCGGTTTTGTCCTGAGGTAGATGCTCCTCCGCCTGGCACCAGCCAGCGGTTTTGTCCTGAGGTAGTTGCTCCTCCTGCCTTCAGCGCAACAAAATCCGTCGGATCCGCCACTGGCCATTACTTGTAACCCTGAGCACGGGCCCTGCCAGCTGGACTTTGGGCTCCAGAAATGGCAGACTCGACCACATCACAATGAATAAGGGCAGCACGGTAGCATAGTGGTTAGCACAATTGCTTCACAGCTCCAGGGTCCCAGGTTCGATTCCCGGCTTGGGTCACTGTCTGTGTGGAGTCTGCACATCCTCCCCGTGACTGCGTGGGTTTCCTCCGGGTGCTCCGGTTTCCTCCCACTGTCCAAAGATGTGCAGGTTAGGTGGATTGGCCATGATAAATTGCTCCTTAGTGTCCAAAATTGCCCTTAGTGTTGGGTGGGGCTACTGGGTTATGGGGATAGGGTGGAGGTGTTGACCTTGGGTAGGGTGCTCTTTCCAAGAGCCGGTGCAGACTCGATGGGCCGAATGGCCTCCTTCTGCACTGTAAATTCTATGATAAATGTGAGACTTCATAGCAAAGATGTGAGTCTTTGAGTGATAGTCACAGCAAAGTTCACTGCAATATGTGCACAAAGCTGTTTCAATCAGGATATGGATTAACCTGAACACTGTTGCAAAGATATATCCAACCAACAATGCATGATTCAGTGCAGGTGCCTATAGATCGCAACAGGGCAGTGAGGAGGGAAGGGCTATTATGGTTTCAGTGCCATGAGCATCAGGCTAATACATCAATAGGTATGAAGAAGAGGCCATTTGGACCAACACACCTGGATACCCTAAGGGTTAATCTTCTGGTCCCACCAATGGTGACTGCCCCCCCCCCCCCCCCCCACTTCCCCACCCCCGACTCTCTCTGGGTTCCCTGTCAGCGGATGGTATGCAAGCAACGCAAAATGCCACAGATATCGGCGAGGCCGCAACATGCCATCACCAACCAATGGCAAGCCGCCTCTGCCACCAAAATATCCTGCCCCTGGAGACCTGATTGCAACATTCAGCTGTTTATTCAACGATTCTAGAAGGTTTTCCTCCAACAGTTTATTTTCTCTGTGAAGAAGTTCCTCTTTCAATCCTGACATTGCCTTGGGAGCAATTTCATTGGCATAAAGTAACATTGTGGTTATATAACTGGACGAATAATACTGAGAGGCGAGGGTTCGAGCACCATCACATCAGGTGGGGAATTCCAATTCAGTCAATAAAATAAATCGCGGGAAAAATATGCTCTGTCATGAATGTGGCCATGAAACTGTTGGCTTGTTTCAGAATCCCATCTGGTTCACGAACGTCCGTCAGGGAAGGAAATCTGCCACATTTACCCAGTCTGGCCTACATGTGACTCCAGGTCCACAGCAACGTAATTGCCTCTTAACAGCCCTCTGAAATGACCGAGCAGGCCACTCGGTTTGTCAAGGAAGTGATTCATCACCACCTCCTCGAGGGCAATTAGGGATGGGCAATAAATGCGCGTCTTGCCAGTGATGCGGACATCTTCTGAATGAGTAAAAAGTAGACAGGTTCACCCAGGTCCAACGTCACCTGTTCAGGGAAACCTATGGCTTGACCAGTGTCTGTTGCTCTTTTACTTCAAGATATTGGGCAGCACGGTAGCATTGTGGTTAACACAATTGCTTCACAGCTCCAGGGTCCCAGGTTCGATTCCCGGCTTGGGTCACTGTCTGTGTGGAGTCTACTCGTTCTCTCCGTGTGTGCGTGGGTTTCCTCCGGGTGCTCCGGTTTCCTCCCACAGTCCAAAGATGTGCAGGTTAGGTGGATCGGACATGATAAATTGCCCTTAGTGTTCAAAATTGCCCTTAGTGTTGGGTGGGGTTACTGGGTTATGGGGATAGGGTGGAGATGTGGGCTTGAGTAGGGTGCTCTTTCCAAGAGCCAGTGCAGACTCAATGGGCCGATTGGCCTCCTTCTGCACTGTAAATTCTATGATGTCTATGATATTCTACATTTAATTTGGATAACTTTGGATAAATGTGAGGTGATGTATTTTGGTAGATCAAATCAGGGCAGGACCTATTCAGTTAATGATAGGGAGTTGGGGAGAGCTCTTGACCAAAGAGATCGAGGGGTAAAGGTTCATAGCTCCTTGAAGGTGGGCAGGATGGTAAAGAAGGCATTCAGCATGCTGGGTTTTATTGGCCAGAATATAGAAGACAGGAGTTGGGACGTCTTGTTGAAGTTGTGCAATTCATTGGTAAGACCACACATGGAATACTGTGTTCAGTTCTGGTCACCCTATTACAGGAAGGATATTGTTAAACTAGAAAGAGTGCAGAAGAGATGCTACCGGGACTTGATGGACTGAGTTATAAGGAGAGACTGGATAGGCTGGGACTTTTCTCCCTGGAGCGTAAGAGGCTGAAGGGCGATCTCATGGAGCAGGCATTGTCAAACTCGGGGGCGCGACCCACTGGTGGGTCACGGGCGGGTGTTGGGAGGGTCACGGAGCCATCCCCCGCGGCGCTCCTGATCACGCATGTCCACGCGCAACAGCTGCCGCAGCCGGCATTATTAAAAGCGGCCTTCAAAATGGCCAGGAACAGATTTAAAACATTTGTCCACACTGCGCATTCGTGCCCGATCATCGATGCGCATGCGCGGTGTGGCCACATTTGTTTTTATTTGGTCGCAGCCTTTGTTTATCAAGTTCGGGGGGCTCGAAGGGACCATTAGGGCCAAAGGGACCCAAAACCATTTCCTCCATTTTTGTCAGCAACAAACAAGGTAAGCGAAAATGGTGGATCACCCAGGTCAGCAGCGTGGGTCACAAAGATCGGCCGGCGTGGGTCGCAAAGGTCGGCCGGCGTGGGTCGCAAAGGTCGGCCGGCGTGGGTCGCAAAGGTCGGCCGGCGTGGGTCGCGAAGGTCGGCCGGTGTGGGTCCCGAAGGTTGGCCGGTTGGTAAAAATGGGTCCCCGAAAAAGTTTGAAGAACACTGCTCTATAAAATAATGAGGAACATAGATAAGGTAGACAGTTGACATATTTTCTCAAATGTCGAGGAGTCTAGAACTAGAGGGCATAGGTTTAAGGTGAGGGGGAGAGATACAAAAGAGACCAGAGGGGAAATTTCTTTACACAGAGGGTGCTGAGCATCTGGAACAGACTGCCAGAGGTAGCAGTAGAGGCAGGTGCCATTTTGTCCTTTAAAAAGCAGTTAGACAGTTACATGGGCAGGGTGGGTATAGAGGGATATGGGCCAAATGCGGGCAAGTGGAAGTAGCTTAGTGATAGACACTGGGCGACATGGACAAGCTGGGCCGAAGGGCCTGTTTCCATGCTGTAAACATCTATGTTCCTAACCTGCTTATTGGCATGATCATTGATGTGTTGGGTATGCTGGGTCTGTGATGACTGCCTTTACCAGAGCAGTGAGCGGGACAGGCTACCAACACTTGTAGAAGTACAACTCTATTTTATTTAACTAAGAGCTGTTAAACATACTTGCACTATGGGTCGACACTACGTTAGGTTGACTGAAGACCTCTGACTAACCTGACCAGACTATACTGCTAGCACATGGTAGATGTTCGTGCTACTGATCACGGGCTCTGGCTGTCTCAGAGGCTGCATCCCGAAAGAGCTGGAAAGCTAGTGCTGTCTGGCTTTATAGTGGCTGTGCCCTGTCTGGTGATTGGCTGCTGTGTTCTGTGTGTTTATTGGTCTTTCAGTGTGTCAGTCAGTGTGTGTCTATGCACCATCATATACTTGTGTGTATATTATGACATCTCCCCTTTTAAAAAAAAATTATGTGTACGTGGCAATAAATAGTATGGTGTGTGAATGTCCCTGACTATATGGGGAATATGTGAGCATATTTACAGGGCTATATACAAAATTGCTAACATATTTACACGGGAAGGTGTCTAGTGCGGATAGATTGTATGTAACATAACACAGAACATGAATAACAGTATGTACAAACTAGTGAACGAATAAACAGGGTGACGAAACAATCAGTCCATCAGTTTAGAGAGTCTGTGAATTCAGGCAGTTCATAAATTCAGTCTCTGTGGCGGGCGACCAATTCTGGTTGACCACTTCAAGGGTGGGTCAGGGGCCGCCTGCTCTGGAACGGGCAGGACTGTGTCAGTCGCAGAGGGTGGCAACAAAAAAGGTAGATCCGCGAGCTCTTGGACGGGCCTGTCCTGAGGGTGAGGCAGGGCATGACGATCTGGCGGCGAGCGTGGAAGGAGCCGCAGTGCCCGCCTATTTCGGTGAAGAAGAGAGCCGTCCTGCAGACGAACCAGAAACGACCTGGGGCCACTTGTTTGAGTACCACAGCGACGGCAGACCAGCCACCTTCAGGAAGAGGTGGAGCATGGAACGGGAGAGTGCATCGGCGACGATGAGCTCCTTACCCGGGGTGTAGACCAGTTCGAAGTCGTACCGCCTGAGTTTAAGAAGGATGCGTTGCAGGCTCGGCGTCATATCATTAAGGTCCTTTTGAATAATGTTGACCAATGGCCTGTGGTCCGTTTCGACTCTAAATTTAGGGAGACCATAGGCGTAGTCATGGAATTTGACAATTCCCGTGGGAAGGCCCAGGCACCCTTTTTCGATTTGCGCATAGCGTTGCTCAGTGGGCATCATTGCACGCAATGCGTATGCGACTGGAGCCCATGAGGAGGCGTCGTCGCGTTGGAGGAACACTGCTCCAATGCCAGACTGGCTCGCATCAGTGGAGATCTTCGTCTACTTGGCAGGGTCGAAGAATGCCAATACCGGGGCCTTGGTGCGTTTCGCCCTGAGTTCACGCTGTTCTTGCTCGTGGGCGGGGAGCCACTGGAATTCGGTTGTCGCCTTCACCAGATTACGGAGAGCCATGGTGTGGGAGTGAGGTTGGGGATGAACTTCCCCAGGACGTTGACCATGCCCAGGAAGCGGAGGACCGCCTTCTTGTCCTCCGGTGTCTTCATGGCATTGATCACTGACACCTTGTCTGCATCCGGCTGCACACCAAACTGTGATATGTGGTCGCCGAGGAATTTAATTTCTGTTTGACCAAAGGAGCATTTGGCTCTGTTGAGGTGGAGGCCATGCTCATGGATTCTCCGGAACACGCGTTGGAGGTGAGCATTGTGTTCCTGCGGAGTGGTGGACCAGACGATGATGTCGTCTACATAGACCCACACCCCCTCGATGCCCTCCATCATTTGCTCCATTATTTGGTGGAACACCTCTGAGGCGGAGATGATGCCAAACGGCATCCGGTTGTAACAATACCGGCCAAATGGGGTGTTAAAGGTGCAGAGCTTCCGACTGGATGCGTCAAGTTGAATCTGCCAGAACCCCTTTGATGTGTCCAGCTTTGTGAAAGATTTGGCGGGAGCCATCTCACAGGTGAGTTCTTCGTGCTTTGGGATCGGGTAGTGTTCCCTCATAATGTTACGGTTCAAATCTTTGGGGTCGATGCAAATGCGTAGTTCCCCTGATGGTTTCTTAACACACACCATGGAGCTGACCCAGTCAGTGGGTTCCGTTCCCTTAGATATGACGCCCTGATCCTGGAGGTGCTGCAGCTGCTGCTTGAGGAGGTCCTTGAGGGGCGCCGGGACCCGGCGAGGTGCGTGAGCCACAAGCGTGGCAATTGGTTTTAAAATAATTTTATACGTGTATGGGAGTGTGCCCATGCCCTCGAAGACGCTGTGGTTTCGATGATGTCCTGCAGTTGTGTCTGAAAGTCGGCGTCAGGCGAGGCTGAAGCCTCAGTGGGTGACAAGGAGTGAACCATTTGGATGAGGTTTAGGATCTTGCCGCCTGAGCACCGAACAGGGAAGCTTTAGTGGACCCTACAATCTCGAAGGGGAGGGTGGCCTTTAAGGAACGGTGCGACACCACAAGCTGGCATGAGCCCCTGGCAGCAATGGCATTGCCATTGTAGTCGAGAAGCTGGCAGGCGGATGGAAGGATGGTTGGCTTAACGTGGAGGCTGTTGAGGTCAGACCGTGCAATGAGGTTGGCTGAAGCGCAGGTGTCCAGCCGGAATCGGATCCAAGATTTGTTGACCGTGAGGGTGGTACACCACTCATCGTCCTGATCAATGCTCAGCACTGGGAAGGGCTTGGCTTTTTTCTTCTGAAGCACCTTGTGCTTGGTGATGATGCCCACCCGGAATGATGATTTGAGATCCTCGGTGTCAGGGTCCGGAACTATGTCGGAGTCGGAATTGGTGACCGGTGGTTGGACGGTCCGGACATCCCTGTTCAGCTGGTGGGAGCGGCAAGAGGTAGTTATGTGAGCAGACCTGCATAAGGCTGCTTAGTGGCCAAGCTTGCCACACTGGAGACAGCGTCGAAATTTCGTGGGACATTGCGGCTTTAAGTGGGCGGAGCCACAGTTGTTGCACGTCGTGACGTCAGAACGCTCAGTGCGCCACCGCACATGCGCGGTGCGGTTGTACGTAGTGCGCGCCTGCGCGGTTCGGTCTTCGGCCTCGCTGTCCCCTCGGTCGTTGCGCGCATGCGCGGGAGCCCGAGAAAAGCACGCAAAATGGCCGCCCTCATTCATGCTCAGGCCCTGGAGCTGTTTTACGGCCTGCACCCGCTCTGCTTCGTGGGGGCCTTGCCGCGCCGTCTCTGCCACTTGAATGTGCGAGTATCGGTTAGCGCCGTGTTCATGCAGAACGCAGGTCTCGATGGCTATAGCAAGGGTGAGCTGTTTAACTTTGAGTAGCTGCTGGCGTAGGGGGTCCGAGTGCACACCGAAAACGACCTGGCCGCGGATGATTGAATCGGAGGTGGAGCTGTAATTGCAGGATTGCGCGAGGATGCGAAGATGGGTGAGGAAAGATTGAAAATCATAGAATCATAGAATTTACAGTGCAGAAGGAGGCCATTCGGCCCATCGTGTCAGCACCAGCTCTTGGAAAGAGCACCCTACCCAAGGTTGTTGGTAAGGATGAAAAGGTCCATCCTTACCCTGCAGACGCTGTTGAAAGACGTAGCGTTCAAAACTTTCGTTGACTTCGATATCACAGTGGCTGTCGAATTTGAGCAGGACTGTCTTGAACTTGGACTTGCCCTCAACTTCAGCGAATGTGAGGGAGTTGAAAACATGGATGGCGTGGTCCCCAGCCGTGGAGAGGAAGAGAGCAATCTTCCTGGCGTCTGAAGCAGCTTCCAGATCTGTAGCTTCGAGGTACAGTTGAAACCTTTGTTTAAAAATCTTCCAGTTCGCACCGAGGTTGCCGTCGATGCGGAGCGACGGGGGAGGGCGGACGCTGTCCATACTACCGGATGGCTGATCGCTGGGCGAAGGCAGATTATTTGAGGGTAACATCACGTACTGGTACCATGATATGTTGGGTATCTTGGGTTTGTGATAACTGCGTTTACCAGAGCAGTGAGCGAGACAGGCTACCAACACTTGTAGAACTACAACTCTATTTTATTTAACTATGAGCTGTTAAACATACTTGCACTGTGGGTCGACACTATGTTAGGTTGACTGAAGACCTATGGCTAACCTGACCAGACTATACTGCCAGCACATGGTAGATGTTCGTGCTACTGATCACGGGCTCTGACTGTCTCAGAGGCTGCATCCCGAAAGAGCGGGAAAGCTAGTGCTGTCTGGCTTTATAGTGGCCTTGTCATGTCTGGTGATTGGCTGCTGTGTTGTGTGTGTTGATTGGTCTCGCAGTGTGTCAGTCAGTGTGTGTCTATGCGCCATCATATACTTGTGTGTATATTATGACAATCATACCATCTGAACGAGAGTTGGTGTCGGGGAGAAAACTCTCAGTCAAAACCACAATGCACCAACGTTCTCCAAACAACTCCAAGCAATGGAGACTATAACCTGAGCTTGCAGGTTGGAAAAACAATTTGACGCCTCTTCCTCTTACAATTTAATGCCAGTGGGCATGAACAGATTGGGTTATTCATGCCTGAGTCCCACCTCCGTAAGAGTGTGGAAGAGGGAAATTTGGATACATAAGAAATCGGAGCTTGTTGGCCCTTCAAGCCTCCTTCACCATTCAAGGAGGTTATAGCTGGTCTTGGACCTTAACTCCACCACCCACCCCCACCCCACTCCACTGCCCCCCCCCCCACCCCTTAACCCCCATCCCCATTCCTTTACTACCCAAAAAAACCATCAACCTCAGTCTTGAATATATCCAGTGACTGATCATCCGTGCGACTCTGGGGTAGAGAATTCCACAGATTCCCAATCCAGTGAGCGAAGAAATTTCTCCTCACGTCGCAGTCGCCCACCCTTTATTCCAGACGTTGATCCCGCGTTCTAGACTCCTCGGGCAAGGGATGCGTTTCCTCAGCTTCTACCCTGTCAAGCCCCTTAGAAATTTAATGTTTCAACGAGATCTGCTCCCATTCTCGTAAGTCCCATGGAACGTGGGCCGGTAGTCTGCTCAATCTCTCCTGTGGGGTTCAGGGCTCATTGAACCTGCTAGAGACCACCTAGCCCATCATGGATTCATTGGCTCTCTCGAGGTAAATTCCAAATGTAATATGAGCATTTGTGTAACATTACCGCCCCCCCCACCACACACCGTCTGCTATTTAAATGAGGATGTAAATCTATTTGAAATAAACAGATTAGTACTTTGCTTAACACAGGCGACAAAGGAGTTCCATGCAAATGTGTTCATGTGCCGGAAATTAATGTCACACAGCATGATCCCATCACCTGTACAGTGAAATGTAGCGAGGACAATAAGTTCCCATCATGGCGGAAGCATTTAGTCAAAATCTTCAAAGAAACGAGCACAGAATCTTTAGAAAGCAATTATTAACTAATCTCTGGTTTTGACAGTGAGCGCGCACTGTTTCCCTCCAGGCTTCAGGTTTGTGACAGTACACGCGGCTCGGGTATATTTCCTTTGGATTAAGCTCTTTATCCCTCACCCTGGGCACAATAATCGATTGTACCAGTCAAGAGCTAACAGCAGACTCACAGACGAGCGTTTCAGAGTGGAGCAGCTGATGACAGGATGCAGAAGGGAGAGAGACAAAGACAGCACACCAGCAGGAATGAGAGGGAGCGCGAGAGCCCATTTGTAATCTGGACATGTGGGTGTTGACACAGAAAGTCAATGAACAAAAGGTTCTTTTGTGTGGTTTAGGTGAATGGAAGTGATCGCTTTTCATCAGGCAGTTTGCTCAGCCTTTGGGGAATGAACTTTGCTTTGTCGTAGCAGTGAGCCTCTGTTAAATAAATTGGCATTGTAAATAAAGCAAGCTCCCCACAGTTACGGTCAGGTTAATCCACGTTTTATTTGCCATTTATGTTTTTTTTTCAATGAATGTTTGCATTTACAAAAGGTCAATATTGCGGAATATCTTGCCTCTTCCCATCTGCGCCAGCTTTCTCTTCTCCCTTTCTGAACACGGGGACTCACACTGGAGTAGTAACGCCACAGGCTCTGGGGCCTGCGAGCCACAGGGCTATTCGACTACAGGGGGGAAAAAAATCACCTTTTAGAAAATATATATAATTCATGATCTTTATTAGTGTCACAAGTAGGCTTACATTGACACTGTGATGAAGTTACTGTGAAAAGACCCGAGTCGCCACCTGTTCGGGTACACAGAGGGAGAATTCAGAATGTCCAATTCACCTAGCAAGCACGGCTTTCGGGGACTTGTGGGAGGAAACCGGAGCGTCCGGAGGAAACCCACGGGGATAACGTGCAGCCTCCGCGCAGACAGTGAGCCAAGCTTTGATCCTGATCCCGTCTTCGGATAACTTACGATCTTACTGAGCGGTGGTAGAGGCTTGAGAGGGGGGGTGAATGGCCTCCCCCTGTTCCTAATATTCACTGCTGTGCAGTTTCAAAAACGCTTCCTGGATTTGCAAGAACAGGCAACCTGACTGATTCCTACGTCCTCCTCCTCCCCCCCCCCCCCCCGCCCGCCCCCCGCCGCGCCCCCCCACCCCAGACGACCAGTCCTCCCCTAACCTGCCCCCAGTGCATTCCCCACACCCTGTCGTCCGCATGGTACTCCAGTTCAGTTAACCCAGGGGTACTGTTTGTGGGGAGGAGAATGTATAGTGCTCGTAGCAATATGTTATTACGATAATCATCTGGCTGTTCGCCCACTTTGAAGTATACAATGCCAAAAGAGAAAAAACAGTAAAATGGTGAAATAAGATTACTGGTCTGAACTGCTTTTTCATTCTGGGAGGGGAGGGACAAGGGAGATGAGGGGCAGAGGGAGAGTGGTGGGGTAGGTTTCAGAGGCCAAGCAGGGAGGAACAACGTGGGGGGAATATCTTCGCGGGGTGCCCCCAATTAACACAGGGTAACCACAAATTATGTACTGCCCCCATCTTTCAGGATTTTAAGCAGTTTAAAAATAGGAGTCACCCAGACTCGAAATGTGGGGCCTCACGGTAGCATGGTGGTTAGCATTAATGCTTCACAGCTCCAGGGTCCCAGGTTCGATTCCCGGCTGGGTCACTGTCTGTGTGGAGTCTGCACGTCCTCCCCGTGTGTGCGTGGGTTTCCTCCGGGTGCTCCGGTTTCCTCCCACAGTCCAAAGATGTGCGGGTTAGGTGGATTGGCCATGCTAAATTGCCCGTAGTGTAAGGTTAATGGGGGGATTGTTGGGTTACGGGTATACGGGTTACGTGGGTTTAAAGTAGGGTGATCATTGTTCGGCACAACATCGAGGGCCGAAGGGCCTGTTCTGTGCTGTACTGTTCTATGTTCTATGTTAGCTCCCTTCTCTCTCCATAGATGCTGTCAGGCCTGCTGAGATTGTCCAGCACTTTTGTCAAAAATAGCCGACCCATTTGCGGCTGCCTGCCCTTGCCAACCCAAAATGCTTCAGTCACTGAAGCGTTTTTTGAAGTGTGGTCACTGTTGTAATATAGGAAACGCGGCAGCTAATTTACACACAGCAAGATCCCAAACAGAACACTATGAAATGATCAGATAATCTGATTTTGTGAGTGGGCAGGACAGCAGGGAGAACTCTCCTACTGTTCGAGATGGTGCCATGGAATCCTTTACATCCAGCTGACAAGAGTAGACAGCGCCTCAGGTTCACATTCCGTCTGAAAGACGACTACGTTAATTAAGTGCAAGAGGGTGCAGCGGAGAGAATGCAGGAAGGGCCAAATCACATTCAAAAGGGCGAATGGATTGCTGTATAGGCAGAAAATCACTGGCGTTGGCTTCGACCAATTTTTTCTACCACAGTCACCTTTCTGTAGACATTGTCTCTTTAAGGGCAACACAGCAGAGCAAGGGCCATGTGGCCTTTGTGACCAACCGGAACTCAGAGTGTGGGCTTGCCCCACTGTGAGAAAGGCTCCGAGGCAGAAACATTTTGGGGAGTTGGCTACAGCCATTCAGCTGCTGTACAATTGTTTGTGTACAATAAATACTTAGTCTCCTTAAACCGACATGATTCTGACATGTGGTTACCTCCACATCGGTAGCATTCCCCTTTAAGCATTACTGACTTTTTTTTATTCTGTACCTTTTTTACGCTGTTGTTGGCAGAAATTGTTTCCCACTTTGCGGGGGCTGCATTGGCAGTTTTGGCTCCATGGCTGGCTGCAGGTTCCTGCCCTAACTGGTGAATGGTACCATTTAGTATGTTCTGCAGCATGTATGCACATTTTGCGTCACTTTCTATGGCCGGCGTGATCTCCATTGCTCATTTAAAACGTACACCAACCTCTGCAAGCAATCTACGTTCAATAGCATCGTTGTTCACACCGCAGACTAACCTATCCCGTAACAAGTCATTTAGGGTGGCTCCAAAATCACAATACTCTGCTAATTCCTTCAGGTGAGCAATGTGAGTTACAATCAATTAGCCTGGGGCACTCACCCTCAAATTATCACCCTCAAATGGTTGAGACGGCAATTTAGTCGTCAAATGATTAGCAGTCGTGCGTGTTTCAGGCTGTACGACTGTGAATAAGGTTATAGGTCTGAGTTCCACAAACACTTTGGAGAATTGATTTGGGTTTCACCTCCTCTCCTATTTTGTTTGCTTGGAAATAATACCCAAGGAAGTCGACGTATTGTGATCAATCCTCAGTAGAGGAGTCAAATGGGCCCAATCACCCTCGCTGCCAGCTGTAAAAGATGCACGTTCACAGATTTAATTAATGAACACAAAAGGTATTTATAATTAAGACTTGCACAGCAACCTCATGGCTGTAGCTAGCTCACCAAAATGCCTCTTCTTAGGAATCTTTCTCACTATGGGGTGATTCCATACTCTGACTCCTGATTGGTCACACAGGCCACGTGAACCTTACTCCGCTGTGTTGCCCGCAAAGGGACAATCACCACACTTTCTTAATCAAACACTGACATTACCCAGGAAATAGCACTGAATTTCTTGATATTCATTGTCATTTGCAGCAAGGCAAGCCTCACGCACTCTAGATTCTTACACTGCTTTACTCTAAACATGATAAAATATCTGACCGGGAAACATTTGGATCTTAATTTCTCTTATTCAATTCCCCAAGACTCGAGTCTACACTGTACCATGAGTACCTATCCACGTGCAAGAATCTTTAACTGCAATAATTAAAGCAGGTTACTGATTCTATCTCAACTCATGATATGAAATGTTGGACACAAATATCTCCATGGTAGACTTAACGACGAACTGAATAAAGTCTTATTAAGCCAATACTTTACAATAGAGAACTCTTTAGGGGTTGCTAAAGACTTGTCAGCGAACTGATGCTGGAATGAAAAATCGAACACCTCGCAGACACACTTAGACAAAGTCTAAGCCTGTTACCATTAGATTTACTGATCTCTTCAGCTTTGATCCTCCAACAAATTACTGCACTAGTGCGCTGGTCAAGGCACTCCCCACCAATCAAAGCGTATAATTCTGGACAAAAAAATAAAGAATGCACAGCCGTAGAAAATATTGCTCACACCTTCTGTTGCTTAGCAACCTGGGCGTTCTCTCCCTGAGCCTCCGGTCCAATTTTTGCTGGCCGGCAATGATGGGGAAGGACCCCCAGGACAAATACACAAAATAAAAATAAAAAACAGGGACCGGTGAAGCAACTCAAATGTTTAGACAATGGGAAGTTAATGTTTAAGCTCTGGGACCGGGTTCAATTGGATGAAGTGAAAATGTTGATGCCAGTTAGAGCTGTGTTCTGACCACCTCAATCCATCAATCCCAACCTTGGCCCTGAGCCCAAGGTACGGAACAATCTCCAACTCATCCACCGAATGGGAAATTAGCAACGTGGCCCGGAAACGATACCGGAGGGTTGGTGTTGTAAAATGGATGAGATGTTAACCTCTGATCCCGCCTGTCCGATCCGATGCTTCAAGTGGATGTTTAAAGATCTCATGGCATTCAGGCAACACTGTCAAATGTAGCCGTTGATGTTGGTCATAGAGTCATAGATGTCCACAGCGCACAAAAGGCCCTTTGGCCCACCATGGCTGTGGCAGTCAAAAATAATAATCTAACTAGTATGGTCCAATTTTCGAGCACTTGCCTATAGACGTGTATGCCTTGGCATTGTTAATGCACATCAAAATACTTCTTAACTAGTACGAGGGTTACCGCCTGCACCACCCCTTTGGGCGGTGAATTCCAGACCCCCACCACCCTCTGGGTAAAAAAGCTTTTCCTCGAACCTTCTCAATTTACTGCCCCTGACTTTAAATCTGTGCCCTCTGGTCACTGATCCCTCCACCAAGGGGAAATGTTTCTTCCTGTCAGCTTTATCTATGCCCCTCATAATTTTGTACGTCTCAATCATGGGCTGGTTTAGCAAGGTGGGCTAAACGGCTGGCTTGTAATGCAGAACAAGGCCAGCAGCGCGGGTTCAATTCCCGTACCTGCCTCCCCGTACAGGCGCCGGAATGTGGCGACTCGGGGCTTTTCACGGTAACTTAGATTCATAGAATTTACAGTGCAGAAGGAGGCCATTCGCCCATCGAGTCTGCACCGGCTCTTAGAAAGAGCACCCTACCCAACCGCACACCTCCAACGTATCCCCATAACCCAGAAACCCCACCCAACACTAAGGGCAATTTTGGACACTAAGGGCAATTTATCATGGCCAAGCCACCTAACCTGCACATCTTTGGACTGTGGGAGGAAACCGGAGCACCCGGAGGAAACCCACGCAGACATGGGGAGGACGTGCAGACTCTGCACAGACAGTGACCCAGCAGGGAATCAAACCTGGGACCCTGGAGCTGTGAAGCAATTGTGCTAATCACTATGCTACCATGCTGCCCTTAACTTAATTGAAGCCTACTTGTGACAATAAGTGATTATTATTATGATGTCCCTCCCACAGTCTCCTCTGCTCCAAGGAAAACAGCCCCAGTCCATCCAATCTTTCTTCATAGCTAAACCTTTCCAGCCCTGACAACATTGTGGTACATCTCCTCTGTACCCTTTCCAATGCTGTCACATCACTCTTATAATGTGGATTCCAGAACTGCACACAGTACTCTCGCTGTGGCCTAACCAATGTTTTATACAGTCCCAGCATAACCTCGCTGCTCTTAAACTCTATGCCTTGGGTAATAAAAGCAAGTATAGCATCTGCCTTCTTAACCACTGTATCCTCCTGCCCTACTACTGTAACAGATCGGTGTACATACACACAATTGTCCTTCTGATCCTTAGTCCTTCCCAGGGTCCTGCCATTTATCATACATTCTCTTGCCTCACACTCATGAATGAAATGAAAAAATCGCTTCTTGTCACATGTAGGATTCAATGAAGTTACTGTGAAAAGCCCCTAGTCACCACATTCCGGCGCCTGTTCGGGGAGGCTGGTACGGGAATTGAACCCGCTGTGCTAAACCAACCCCTAATGTAGCTATGGTAGAGGGTGACAGTCGGGCTGGATTACCCCCTCGATCGTCCGCTGCCTGGATGTGTTGATAGCAAGTTTTGCCAGGCCCAGGAGCAGGTTCATGACGAGGTCCTCCTCCCTCCCTGACCCCTTCGCACCAGGTGCACAAAGATCAGGAGCACTGGACTGAAGTTCAAACGGAACTTAAGTAAACTTGCTGGGACAGAGGGGGGTCTGTGCAAAGCCACCCCCAGTTCTGGATTGAATTCCATTTGCCACTGACCAGCCCATCTGACCAGTATATCTCCCTGTAATCTAAGGCTATCCGCCTCACTATTTACCACCCCACAAATTTTCGTATAATCCGCAAACTTGCTGATCAACCCTCCAACATTCATATCTAAACCATTTCTATAAACCACAAACAGCAAGGGCCCCCAACACTGATCCCTGCGGAACCTCACTGGACACAGGCTTCCAGTCGAAACAAAACCCGCCATCAGCCATCACCCTCTGCTCCCTGCCACTCAGCCAATTCTGGATCCAATTTGCCAAATTTCCTTGGATCCCATGGCCTCTGACCTTTGCTATCGGTCTCCCATGTTGGGCCTTATCCAAAGCCTTGCTGAAGTCCAAGTAGGCAACGTCAAATTCTTTACCCTCATCATTCCAGTAGTTTTCCCACCACTGAGGTTAGATTGACTGGCCTGTGGTCTACTGGTTTATCCCTTCTTGAATAATTGTACCACATTGGCTATTCTCCAGTCCTCCAGGACCTCTCCTGTGGCCAGAGAGGAATTGAAAATTATAGCCCTGTTCTTTCCTCCCTTGCCTCACTCAACAGCCTGGGATACATCTGGCCCTGGAGATGCATCTACTTTTAAGCCTGCCAGACCACTCAGAACCTCCTCTCTGTCTTTGTTTTATCACAGTCCTTCTACCTGATTTTTATCCCCACACTGTCCCAGTGAACACCGATTCAAAGTATTCATTTAGAATCCTACCTATGTCCTCCCGCTCCACACATAAATTACCACTGTGGTCCTTAATGGGCCCGACTCTCTCTCCAGTCATTCTTTTACCCTTAATGTACTTGTAAAGCTTTATTTTACCTGCCAGTATCCTTTCATGTCCCCTTTGTTCTCTCATAATTTCCTTTTTAAGTTCCCTCTTGCACGTTCTATACACCTCTCGGGCTTCTGCTGTTTTGAGCCCTCGATATCTGCCATTAGCCTCCCTATTTCCCATGATCCAATGCTGTATATCCCTCGATATCCGGGGTTCACTGGATTTGTTGGTCTCGCCCTTTTTACTTGATTGGAGCATGTTGGCCCTGTACTCTCTCTATTTCCTTCTTGAATACGTCCCATTGTTCTGTCACAGATTTACCTCAAAGTTTTCGCTCCCAGTCCACTTTGTCCAAATCATATCTGAACTTATTAAAATCGATCTTCCCCTGTTGTGTTATGCTTCTTCATGTCGCATACTGGTGCTCCCCCTAGTGTTTACCTAGTCCCAGTGTATTTACATTAACCCCTTGTGGACCTACAGTGATGCATATCACCACGTCCCCCAGTTTAGAGCTTTGACCTCAGGCCATCTTTGCCCTTTTCCATAACAATCTTGAATCTAATGGAGTTATGATCACTGTCTGCAAAATGCTCCCTGACTGATACCTCAACCACTTGCCCAGCTTTGTTACCTAAAATTAGTCCAGGACCCCTCTCTTGTACGTCCTTTTACGTACTGGCTTAAAAAGTTTACCTGGATGCATTTTAAGAATTCTGCTCCCTCTAAACCTTTTATACTATGACTACCCCAATTAATATTGGGGAAGTTAAATCCGCCAATATCACTGCCCTGTTACTTTTACACTTCTCTAAAATGTGCCTACATATTTGGTCTTCCATTTCTCTCGGACTGTTCGGGGGCCTATAGAACACTCCCAGCAATGTGAGTGCTCCTTTTTGGTTTTTAAGTTCCACCCATATGGCTTCAGTTGAAGAGTCTTGTCAGATGTCATCCTTCCTTATTGTTATAATTGATTCCATGATCAAATTTCCAACACCCCCTCCTCTTTTACCTCCTTCCCTTTCTCGCCTGAAGATCCCGTATACTGGAATATTGAGCTGCCCATCCTGCCCCTCTCTCAACCATATCTCAATGACAGCAATGACATCATACCCCCATGTTTTAATTTGTGCCCTCAACTCATCTGCCTTGCTGATCAGGCTTCTTGCATTAAAATAAATACCATCCAATCTTGCCGAGCTCCCTTGTGACTTAACTGGTCCAGACGTTCTATGCTTTCCTGACTCACTTCCAATTTTGGCTGTGCATCTATCCCTGCTGAACCTTCTCTCAGGATCCCAGTCCCCTGTCAAGTTAGTCTTAACCCTCCCCAACAATACTAGCAAACCTCCCTGCAAGGACACTGGTCCATTTCGGTTCAGGTGCAAACCGTCTGCCTTGTGCAGGCCCCATCATCCCCACAAATAGTCCAAATGTCCCAGAAATCTAAAGCCCTACACCATCTGCCCAGCCACACATTCATCTGGACTGACCTCCTATTTCCATACTCACTAGCACGTGGCACCAGAAGTAATCCAGAAATTACTACTTTCTGGGTCCTGTTTTTTAATCTATTTCCTAGCTTCCGAAATTCTGCTTTCAGGGCCTCATCCCTTTTTCTGCTTATATCGTTGATAACAATGTGTACCACGATATCTGTCTGAATTCCCTCCTCCTTCAGTATGCCCTGCAGCCTTTCAATGACATCGCTGACCCTGGCACCAGGAAGGCAACATACCATCCTGGAATCTCCTTTGCGGCCACAGAAATGGCTGTCTGTTCCCCTTACAATTGAATCCCCAACCATAATAGCCCTGATGTTCTTCCTCCTCCTTCTTGTGCAGCAGACCCACCCATGGTGCCATGAAGTTGGCTGTCACTGTTTTCCCTTACATGGTCACCTCCCCAAACAGTATCCAAAATGGTTATCTGTAGAAAGCGGCTGAGTCAGGGGATTCCTGCACGATCTACCTTCCTCTACTCTGTCTGGTGGTCACCCGTGCCCTTTCTGCCTGTTCAATCCACACCTGCAGTGTGACCACCTCGCTGAACGTGCTATCCATGTCTTGCTCAGCATCGCGGATGCTCCACAATGAATCCACCCTCAGCTTCAGCTCCGAAATGCAGTTAGCCGGTAGCTGTAGTTGGACACACTTCCTGCACACGTGGCCACCAGGGACCACTGAAGCTTCCATGATTTGCCACATAGGACTGGAGGAGCATATCATGGGTGCAAGCTCTCCTGCCTGTCCCTTAAGCCCCTTGTTTGCTCCTTTAAAAAAAAACATTATGCTACATAATAATACTATTTACTTACCTCCCTTACGCTAACTTTACTTCCCTTAGCCTACTTTGTTTACTTACATTACTTTATATAATGACGCTGACTTTCACTTATTTGTACTATTTCTCAGTTAATCCCTTCCTCCTATAAACAAAAAAAAAAACACTTTGGTAAAGTCGTTCGGTGAACAATCAGAAGGGGTCGTAGCCTCAAGCCCAAATTCGGAGATCAGAGCACACAATCTGGACTGATATTTTGATGCAGTACTGAGGGAGGTGCCATCATTAAAAGGAGATGGTGAACTGAGGTCCTGTTTGCCTTCTTCACATGACAATATTTGGTGACAAGCAGAAGTGTTCTCCTGGTGTCCTGGCTGATAAATGAACCCCAAACCAGGTGGCTAAGTATTAAATCAGACACAACTCCTTTCCTTGATAGTTGGCATATTAATAGAATGCAGCGTCACATTTGTCTGTCACCTAACCACTCGTCCAGTGTCCCAGCGGTCACCCGTTCATACACTTTTGAGATAAAACAATAGACAGTGGTCAAATTCACAAATTAACAAAACAAATGAAAGTAACTGTCCTTTAAAAGGGAGCTGTAACAAAAGACAATAATATTAAAGGAAGCATATTAAATCAAATTAAAATGTAGTTTTGGAGCCCAATAATGCACTCCAGCCCCTGCAGCGGCCATCGGTCATGGGGAACCATGGGTATGCCAGCAGACACCACATGATCCCTTCCCAAGGATGCCCGGCTGTGAGCGTAGCCATGTAAGAGGGGCAGATAGTCAGTCTTTCTTTAAAAGCGCCGTAAGTACTTAATCAAACATTGCCCGCCATCTGTGTGCCTTAACAATATCATTTACGGGGATTTTGTTGGAAGTGGCTGGGTCCAGAGTCAGGCCGGGCTGGGGGCTCGCGATCTTTGGAGTAGCTTCGGAGCCGGGAGTGCAGGAGGCGAGAGAGATCGGTATTCTGGCCTTTGCGTCTCTAGTAGCCCGGCGTAAGATTCTGTTGCAGTGGAGAGATGCGCGGCCCCCTAGTCCGGAGACCTGGGTCAACAACATGGCCGGGTTCATTAAATTGGAGAGGATGAAATTTGCCCTGAGGGGGTCGGTACTGGGGTTCTTTCGGCGGTGGCAGCCCTTTCTTGATTTCCTGACGAAGGGGTAGGGAGAGATCAGTCTCTGCGGCAACCTGGGGGGGGGGGGGGGGGGGGGTTGGGGATGGTCGGGAGGTTCAATTTTGCAGCGGTGGGTTCGTTCTGTTCTTTTCTTTTTTCTGTTCTTTTTTGTATAACTATTTGCTATTTGTTACTATTTATTTTGGGGGGGGGGGGGGTGAGTTCTGCTCTAGCTTCGGTGTGGAAGCACGATATGTATGTTTTAATTTGCGGGAAAAATTTGTTATTGTTGTTAGAAAACTTGAATAAAAATTATTTAAAAAAAACAATATCATTTACATCTAATTCACAATATTCACCCATCAACCAACATCGTTAAGCCGGATAATCCAGTCATTTCTCTCACTGCTGTTTGTGGGAGCTTCCTGTGTGCAAATTGGCTGCCTCTTTTCTCAACTTTCTAACAGTAACAAGACTTCAAATGCACTTCATCGGCGGCAAAGCCTTTGGGATGTCACAGGAGGTGCTCTATGCTCAGCAAACTCTTCCTCCTTTCACGTACAGTAAATTTGCTTAAAATATTACATTATGCATGAAATGCTAAATGATGTTTCTGGGAAATCTGATAAGTTATTCTCTCTTATTCATCCTGATACAGCAGCACAGGAACCATTGTACTCAGAGGAGTTTCAGTCTATACTTATCTTCATGACCTTCAATCCAATTCCTAACCAGACATTATTCCATCTCATTTTTGAATAACTTAATCAGGAAACGTCATCGTCTTTTGCCATATATCACCATAGGTACACTGTGAGGAGAAATTCCTCACATCGCCTGTGCGAAAATGAAAGCGGGATAATATACGGATTGAAATCAACATAAACTGTCGTAGGAAAGAAACAAATTGTTCCAGACGTGGGGTAGGGAGGACACAGGCAGTGCTGAATTTAATCTGCTTGGCATTATTACACATTAATACCTGAGAAACGAGGACAGTTAGCAACTTTGATACCTCCACTCACTGGCCCGCAACTTCCATACAATCTTCTGGCTTACAGATATCTTATGCCGCACATACACGTCGAGACTATACGGAAGACCTGAGGGGCTGAGAGGGGTTAAGAGGAGATGGTTTAGCTCAGTGGGCTAGACAGTTGGTTTGTGATGCAGAACAAGGCCAGCAGCGCGGGTTCAATTCCCGTACCAGCTGAGCATTCGGAATTCTCCCTCTGTGTACCCGAACAGGCACCGGAATGTGGCAACTAGGGGCTTTTCACAGTAACTTCATTGCAGTGTTACTGTAAGCCTGTTTGTGACAATAAAGGTTATTTATTTACACATGGACACACATGCTGCAAACGAGCAAGGTTTAATCTTCTGTGTCTTTCAAGTCCTTTGCTGCAAGTGTTGAAGCAGCTGAATGGGAAACCCTGAGACGGAGCTAACTTGATGTTAGGTAAGTTTCCCCACTTGTTTATTTGTCCCTTTTTTCCCCATCCAGGATCAGCGAGCAGACGAGACATGAGAGTGCGCTTTTTCGGTGGGTTAATCTTTTATAATTCTGTTCAGAAATATGTTCAGAATGCAGAGAAAGTAAAAGAAAGATTTATTTTTATCTTTTTTTTAAACTTTGGTTTGGCATGAGGGTGTTCATTTCATTAGAGGAACTAAAGTGGATAGAGTGAATGTGATCTTTGGCAATCACTCGCTGACGAGTATGATTGTCCACCTAAGAAACTCTGTGTTGTTGGTCATGGGTTCTGTGGGTTCTTGCACGGCTGATGAACCTGATCCTAGAGTCGCATCTTCGACCGCACGCTTGGCAGGTATTTCCAGGAGATCTTCCTTTCTCAGGCTCCGTTTCCAGGCCTCCTCTTCTGCCGTCGGTTGTCGTTGAAGAATTGTGCCTCTTCAAACACAAGGTTCCTCCAAATAGGTTTCTCCGGAGTGAGGGTCTCCCAGACATTGACGTCTATGTTGCATTTCTTGAGGTAAGCCTTCAGGGTGTCTTTGAAGGGCTTCCTTTGTTGGTTTTGGATGATCATGGCCTTGATGCTGGTGCTCTTGGCTCCTTTAAGGATGCTGATGTTAGTGTGCCTGTCCTCCCAGTTGATGCACAGCTCAAGTACATTTACATTTTGCAATGTATTTTAAGCTGTGATGTTTAAGAGTCTCCTGATGTATTGTTGATCCTTACAAGCCTCATTGATTACTTCAAATGCCTTAGCAAAGTTTAATGATTTAGCTGATGTATGCAAGCCTCCTGTAAGCCAATGTGAACTATCTGTCTGACAGGTATTGCAGAATCCAGTCAAGGTTCAAAACCTGGAGTCTGACTGCATGTTTGCCTGGGGAGGAAGGGAATCAATTACCCACCCCAGGGAGTGTACAGGCAAAGGGCATTATATGAAATGATGTCAGAGGGGATGTGTGCCAGGAGACTGTGCTTCAGAGAGGAAACAGTGAAATGCTGAAGGAAGCTGAACTCAAACTGCCACATTTACTTAACAGTGAAGAATGTGTTGCACAACCCCACCCTTGAAATGAAAATCGCTTATTGTCACGAGTAGGCTTCAAATGAAGTTACTGTGAAAAGCCCCTAGTCGCCACATTCCGGCGCCTGTTCGGGGAGGCTGTTACGGGAATTGAACCGTGCTGCTGGCTTGCCTTGGTCTGCTTTCAAAGCCAGCGATTAGCCCTGTGAGCTAAACAGCCCCTTCAGCATGGACTGAGGATTCACCTGGAGATGACTTGCCACCAGAAGTGGAGGAGTTGGAGGAGGGCAATATAGAGCCTGATGCGAACATACCTATTGGTGCAGGTGAGGAACAGCAGTTCGAGATCGCCTGGCAGCTGTTGCTTTTGGACATTAAACTCACCCTCCATCCCTCCCCTCCCCTGCCTCACCCCTCTTCCCCTGCCCTCTCTCCCTCCCTCCCTCTCTCTCGTCCCCTCCCTCACATCCCTCCACTCCCTGCCCTATTTACGGAAAGTCAAGGAACTGGTGTGTTAAAGTGAAAAAGTATATTTTATTGCATGAAATTTGGAAGAGTTAATGTAGTTATTAAACATACTGCTGCTGAGATGTTAACATGGTATCAAAGTTTTGTAATTATAACGTTATATTGTTAATAAATGTTTTACATTAAATTTTACATATTTCTGCAAATGGCTTCTTCAAACATCAAAACAAAACATTTAAATATTAGATAATTATGACTGAATAACATATTTGGTGCAAACAAGGCAGAAAAATACTAATGACAAACACCAATCAAAAAAAATCTAATGTTACAAAACACATTTTACATCAAGTTAGTGGCCAGCAGCACAGAACAATTAAAAAAGGAGCATGCATAAGAAAGGAGGTGATACAACAGCCCCCTTCCAGTCAGTGAACACTCCTGGGTATTATCGGCCTGTTTTGCATGGAGAATGAAATGGAAATGTCAAATACAGAGACTACTAAAATATTGTGCCCAAGTGGACTTTTTCCATTATTGCACAGGTCAGAACCATCTACAAGGTAACAGTATTTAATGGCACCTCAGAAAGTTAGCAGGGAGACAGTCTTACTCATATTGGATGGGCTCATTCATATCATAACCAATGTTACTACATTTCTGACACACTCAGAAAGTTAGCAAACAGTCATCATTGTGCGTTGTCAAGATTGTATTTGACACACATCAAGAACTGAGCATGCAGAACGATCATTATTCCCTTTCTTAATTTTTACCCATGATGTGGAGATGCCGGCGTTGGACTGGGGTGAGCACAGTAAGGAGTCTGACAACACCAGGTTAAAGTCCAACAGGTTTGTTTCGAAACACAAGCTTTCGGAGCATTGCTCCTTCCTCAGGTGATTCTGTGCAGAAGGAGAGAGGTAAAATGGGCAGGTACACTAACTGGAAGACTAATAGGAATGACTAGTAATTCCCCGGCCTCGGCCTCGGCCCCCCCCCGCCCCCCCCCAGGGCGCTGAAGTTCAGCTTGCCCGGGGCGCCAGCAACCCTAGGGCCGGCGCTGCCTTTCAGGCCCTCCCCCCTCCCCTTTCAGGTCCCCCATTTAGGCCCCACAACCCTTCATACGTCCCCTTGAGGCTCCCCTCAATTCCCCCATTTTCATGACTGTTACACCTTTCGGGGCCCACTCCTTGGCAGCTCCCTTCGGCACCCTAGCAGTGTCCCCTGGTGCTGTGGCCTGGCAACCTGGAAGTGCCCCTGCCACCCTGGCAGTGTTGACCTGGCACTGCCAAGCTGACAGGGGGCAGTGTGCTGGCACTTCCTGCTGTGCCCCTGATCACCTGGGAGCCACAATGGCCTCTGCACTGCCTGGCATGGTCATCACGACTGGTTTCCATCGGCCTCACGCTGTGCCGATGGTGGCTGAGATTCCCGGGAGCCAAGAGCTTTGAACGGGCTGAGCATATTTAAAGACCCATTTAAAAATATGAATCTGGTTCACACCCCCGCTGGGCGTGAACTAGGTCACGCCGGGGAGGATCACGTTCTGAATACACAGGTAAAATATGTCCCTTAACTATCCTTGTGGAATTTGAAAGCTGCAGCTGGTTCCTTGGATGTGATTAGATGGAGAACATGTTGCAGTTCTACCAGACGTGTCCCCCCTCCCGAACATGGGCGCGGCACGGCCGATAGTTGCCGGGAGAGATCCCCGCCTGGCATCCAGATCTAACCAGATCTCGCGAGGTGTCACCATCCGGGTCCTGCCCACAATGGGTGGGACCCAGTCTCGCATGGCTGAGTTGGTTTAAGAATCACCTCACTGTGCTGACGCGGGACCTGACTGCCACCCAGCATCTACCGCCCAGGTGGCACAGCCAGGCTGGCAGCAGCACGGCCAGGGCGGCAGCAACAGGGTGCCTGGGAGCCAGGGTGGCACTGCCAAGGATCAGCACCTGAGGGTGGTCATGTCCATGAAAGAACGGATGTGGGGGGGGGGGGTAGGACTGATGAAGGATTGAATGGTGGGTATGAATGGTCCTCCAGAAGGTTGGGGGGGATGATGGGTGGGGGTCCTGGAAGGGGGCCCCAAAACGAAGCATGGGAAGGTCTGAAAAGGGGGGAGCTCAGCGACCTCATAGCAGGGTGTCCTCACTTGGGAGGTTGTGGGGTAATGCCCATGTGTGTGGGGGTGCCACTGCCATGGGTGGGGGGGGGGCATGGGGGACCCTCAGCTCACTTAGAGGTTGGGCTACCCTTTCAAACTGGTGGCCCGATCTCTGAGGAGCTGCTGTGCCCAGTGAGTGCAGCTCCACAGTAATGAAAATAATTCTAAGTGTGGAGTTCCCAGAGAGGAACTCCCCAGAGCCTGAAAAATGACTGAATGTGGTTAGGTAGTGGTGGGGAACTCACTGACAGAGCCGGGGAGAAACTCCCAGCCAAACTCACCAGAAATGTTTCCGTTAGATCGTGCCTGAGATCTACAAGATACGTTTCTCGTAGAGTTGCCTTCTCAAATCAGGAGACACGCTTATTCCAAAGGAGGGACAGGAAAGAGACCAGCCTTTGGCTTGTTTCCTCTGCTGAAGATGTTCTTGACACTGTTTTGCCATTGGGAATCTGTCTCTAGTGGGAGGCTAACCTTGCCTTGAAATACTTCACCCGTTTTGTATTTCCAAGAGTTTTGGTAGTGTCGGTCTGTGGCAGCCATTGTTTCGATAACCAGTTCTTTGCTTTTTTAATGTCTCTTCCTGAGGCAGTTACAAGTTCTGATGGGTGTCTGAATTCCAGGAAATTCTCACTTCGCACTTCCCTGAGGGCGATTTGTTTGTTTCACACCTTTACCTCGGAATGTAGCCTTGCATTTTTAAGCAGTTTGTTTCGTCTCAGATCAAATCACAAAATTTCCAGTCAGTTAATATTTGATAATATCAACATCCATCCTGTCAATTCCCCTCAGAATCTTATATAATAATAATCTTTATTTGTGTCACAAGTCGACTTACATTAACACTGCAATGAAGTTACTGTGAAAATCCCCTAGTCGCCACATTCCGGCGCCTGTTCGGCTACACGGAGGGAGAATTCAAAATGTCCGATTCACCTAACAGCACGTCTTTCGGGACTAGTGGGAGGAAACCGGAGCACCCGGAGGAAACCCAAGCAGACATGGGGAGAACGTGCAGACTCCGCAGAGACAGTGACCCAAGCCGGGAATCGAACCTGGGACCCTGGAGCTGTGAAGCAAAAGTGCTAACCACTGTGCTACTCTGCCACGCTTCTCACACACCTTACCTATTTTTTTATTTTCATTTTCATTTCTTTATAGGTAGGCACAATGTATTATTTATATTTATATTTGTATTTGTTTGTTAAAAAAAGGTGGAAAATGGTTCTAACTTCATTTCGAGCATGTTTAATTTGTTTTTTCAGCCCCTGAAGTGAATAATGGGGTTAATAGTTCAGTGAATTTAGGGGGGGGAAAACACAAATAGAAAAAACTGCTGTTACTGAGTGGAAAGAATCCAGGAACACACAGAGACACAAGGAAGGACAGAAGGGCCAGTCAGTCAGAGTGTGAGTATGCCAGAGAGAGTGAAGACAGGAGCTGACAATGATCCAGTAAGAAATCCTGCTGGGGAACTGAGTTTATGGAACTCCTGGCCTGGATTCTCCGTCCGGGAGACTAAGTGCTCCAACCAATGAAGAATCGGGGTTGTCCTGTGTCCGCGCTGGGCGTGGTGCCCAGATGCAAGTCTCTCTCTTGAACAATGCAGCTATATACCTGGGGGTTAGCTTGTCCGATTCTGTTGGAATCCCTGGTATCTGGCTCCTACTTTGAGCGGGCGGCCCGGATCGTGAGGTCAGGTGGTGGGTCTCCCCCAACCAATCCTGCCCCCTCCAGCTGACAAGGAAAGGAATCCTCCCCCCCCCCCCCACCCCCCCCCCCCACCAAAAGGAATAACGGGTCACCCCCCCCCACAGCACACACGTATGCCTGAGGGTGGCCTGACCCTTCCCCATCACCCCCGCAAAGCCCCCAAAGATCTCCATCAGAGACCCCCATCAGTCCCCCCCTCCATTTGCTGCCCTACTTACAGCGGCTCAAGAAGGCAGCTCACCACCACCTTCTCAAGGGCAATTCGGGATGGGCAATAAATGCCGGCCTAGCTAGTGACATCCACCATCCGGTGAAATAATTTTTTTAAATATAGGCGTCTATGCTCATACAGTCCTGCACATACTCCTGCTCACACATACTGTACATATACACACACTGGTGCAACTACATAGGCATGGATACAACTATGCATGTACACAGACGTGTACGCATCCGCATGCCCCCACACCAAATTTGGTTATTTGTCAAGGAACTCTGTGCCCTGCCACAGTGAACAGCGACTTTCCCAGCTAAAGGGACATCGCTGACACAGATATCCACACCACACCGCACTCCCAACAAAATTCATTAAGGAATAATCAGGAGTGTGTAACATTCCTTAAGTTATTGGCGGCAGATAACAGGTTAAATGTAAACATTAACTTGGGCCACTCAGCACCCAATAACTCAAAAGGATTTCAATTAACCCTGGAGTGACCCTGCATCCTGTGCCAGAGGTGTTTATTCTGTGTGATGTTACATGGGTTCACTGCTCTTAAACAGAAGAACCTTTTACTCCAGAGAAACATTGTTGCACAATAAGATCAACGGGGAAAGAAGGCGTGTTGAAAGAACCTGTTGTTTTTGGCAATTATCACAACCATTGAAGCTTGGGAGAAGGCTTCCAGAGTTGGTCCTTTGCAATAAAGTCAGAATTACCTTCCGACTTAAAAAAGCTTTACAATTCCACGGCAAATAATGAACAGAGCAGAACCTGCCTGGTACTCAATGAACTACGACAGCAACAATCTAATCGAGGAGCTTGTACATCAGGCTATCCTGCATCATATTGTGCTCCTGCCTTGAAGGGGTACAGGCTTCTTAACAAAGGGCCAATTTCAGCCCTGCCAGCCCAGGAGGGTAAGTGGAAACTTGCCGTCCAATTCCTTTTGGGGTCACTATAGATGGCGGAACCACTCCCGTTGGAAACTGGTGGGTGCCTAATCTGTACATTCATTGGCCCTCCACCCAACTTGCTCATTAAAATCGCACGGGATTCATCTTAGAAACAGACTGAGGTGACTGTAAGAGCCATTTAAAGGGACACTAGGCTCTGGATCCATGTTCCTTTGGGTACCATGCCCAGAGAGAGCATTGACGACGGGCGGCACGCTAGCACAGTGGTTAGCACTGTTGCTTCACAGTGCCAGGGTCCCGGGTTTGATTCCCGGCTTGGGTCACTGTCTGTGCGGAGTCTGCACATTCTCCCCGTGTCTGCGTGGGTTTCCTCCGGGTGCTCCGGTTTCCTCCCACAAGTCCCGAAAGACGTGCTGTTAGGTGAATTGGACATTCTGAATTCTCCCTCGGTGAACCCGAACAGGTGCCGGAATGTGGCGACTAGGGGCTTTTCACAGTAACTTCATTGCAGTGTTAATGTAAGCCTACTCGTGACAATAAAGTTTATTATTATATCGGCTTCCATTGGATTGGTCCCTGATAATCCTCGGTAACGTACTGCAGTGGTAGCCGCTGCCTTCTGCAGTAAGGCCGCCCAGGAAACTCTCCCGCTCACACCGTCTGCCATATTGGAGGGACTTACAGACTGACAACAAAATATGTGTGTAGGTTGCACGTTCTCCCCGTTACCAAGTAACGGGGATAGGGTGGAGGTGTGGGCTTAAGCAGGGTGCGCTTTCCAAGAGCCGGTGCAGACTCGATGGGCCAAATGGCCTCCTTTTGCCCTGTAAATTCTAACGCCATTTGGCTGCATTATGAAGGTATTTCAGAGTTTGGAGATCACCTTGTTTGGATTTGTTTGCCTTACTCAGGCTGACTAAGGGTGGGATTTTCCGCCCCCCCCCCATCCCCCCCCCCCCCCCCCCCCGTGGCGTGTCCTTCAGTGGCAGAGGGGGTCTGCCATTGGCCGTCGACAGGGCCTTCCCGTCCCACCCATGCCAACGCCGTTCTGCACGGCTTCTCCGTTCCGCCACCGGGGAACATGCCGCGTGGGTCAGCTTCGGTGGGATTGGAAGGCCCCGTCGGCAGGAAGGGCTGGCAAATCCCGTCCGGAGCATTTCAAACTTATTGCAGGGAGTAATGATTTGTTTCGTTTCTCTGGCTGTGGAAACGTTTGGACAAAGAGGATCAGCTGACCCAGCCAGCATTGCGCACCATCAGTGGCCGAGCGATACAATCAGGTGGGGCGTGGGGGGGGGGGGGGGGGGGGGGGGGGCTGCTTGTGGGAGATCCTCCCCAGTCCATCCGTCAGCCGAAAGTCACTTTTCAGCACATCTCAGGGGAGCAGTGAGTTAGGACGCTGCCCTTCACTGGCTGTTACACGTCTGGATAGACTCAACAACGCAACTTATATTTACATAGCTGTGACATGAAACATCACAAGATGCCTCGCAGGAGCGTTATAAAACACCAACTCACACCAGGAGATAGCAGGACAGATAACCGAAAGCTTGATCTAAAAGACAGGTTTTAAGGGGTGTCTTAAGTGGTTAGCACCACTGCCTCACTGCGCCAGGGCCCTGAGTTTGATTCCGGCCCTGGGTGACTGTGTGGAGTTGACACTTTCTCCCCGTGTCTGCGTGGACTTCCTCGGGTGCTCGGGTTTCCTCCCACAGTCCAAAGACGTACGGGTTAGGTGGATTGGCCATGATCTATATGCGGGGTTATGGGGATAGGGCAAGTAAGTGGGCCTAGGTACAGTGCTCTTCTGGAGGGTCGGTGCAGACTCAATGGGCTGAACGGCCTCCTTCTGCATTGTACGGATTCCAAGGAAGAAGAGAGATGCAGAGAAGTGGAGAGGTTCAGGAAGGGAATTCCAGAGTTCAGGATCTAGGCAACCAAAGGCACAACCATCAATGGCGCAGTTACTAAAACTGGGGTGCACAAGAGGCCAGAATGAAAGGAGCGTAGATATCTCCGAGGGTTATGCGGCTGGAGAAGGTCACAGCGTCAGGGAGTGTGAGGCCACGGAGAGATTTTTAAAACATGGAGGGGAATTTGAGCATCCGGATGTTGCGTGACCAGAGCTAATGTAGATCAGAGAGCACAGGGGGCGATAGGGGAGCAGGCCTCCCAGAGCGGGACCTGCTGCCTCAAACTAAACAAAAAATTCAATCATGCTGCGACCTTCGTACACCTTCACTATGAGGTTATTGATTAATCCCATCTCAGTGCACAATACCAGATCTAGTAGTGTCTGCCATCTGCTTGGCTCCAAAATATGGTGTTCTAAGAAACTGTCCCGAAAATATTCTATGAACCCTTCATTGACACTACATTTACCCATCTGGGGCTGGATTCTCCGTCGGTGGGATGTTCCGTTTCGCCGACAGCGCACCCACGATTCGAGGATGCTGATGTGGGGAGGCCCCTGGATGTGGCGGAGGCCAGGAGAGGTGACCTATTCCCCCGAGGGTCCCGGGGGGTGAGACACACGGCAGCCAGTGCTGCCTGGGACGGGGTGGTGGCAGCAGCCAGCTCGGGTGCATGAACAGGAGGACTGGCCTTCAGTGCAGGAAGAAGGTCAACGACTTACACCGGGCAGCACGATTGAGGAGACACCAACACCCCCCTCCACCCTCCTCCCTCCTAGGGAGCATCCAACCCCCAACTCCCCATGTGACTTCCAGCCCTCCTTCACCCCCTTCCCCTCAATCCCCCCAACCCTGCCTTCACATACCCCCCCCCCCCCCCAACCCCCGTCACTGTGAACCACGTGTGTGGCTAATGATGCCTTCCCAGTGTCTCCTCAGGAAAAGCTCTCCCATAATTGCCCAGACTGGGACTTTAGAATTCTCACCCCTTCGAGGAGCTGGCCCCGACGGGGGGTCGGAGAATCCTGGCCAAGAATTCTCACCCCTCGAGGAGCTGGCCCCGGCGGGGGGGTCGGAGAATCCTGGCCAAGAATTCTCACCCTTCGAGGAGCTGGCCCCGGCCGGGGGGGGGGGGGGGGGGGGGGGGTGTCGGAGAATCCTGGCCAAGAATTGTCACCCCTTCGAGGAGCTGGCTCGGGGGGGGGGGGGGGGGGGGGGGGGGGGGGCGGGGGGTCGGAGAATCCTGGCCAAGAATTGTCACCCCTTCGAGGAGCTGGCTCCGGTGGTGTCCGGCACGGCCCAGGACAGGGAGGTCACAAACGCAGAAGCAGGCGGGCGCCGCAGAGGTGAGGAACCACTCGGCTCCACCCGGAGGACCTGTGAGTTGTTATTGCTTTACTGACTGACCCATCCCTCCCACTGACCACATGTCCATTCTCCTGCAGGTCCTCCAGCCGACAGAGCCGGCCCATCTCGGGCGGCCCCCTCTCCTGAGTCCGAGGAGAACCCCTCGGAGGAGAGCTCCGAGGATGCAACCATGGTTGCTACACAGATGTCATCCCCATCCTCTACCAGCACAGGTACACACACCTCAGTGGGACATGTCAGTGGACAGGCTTCAGGGGCACAGCTGATGATGCACATCAGGTGGAGGCAGGAACCCCCGGGCGAGACAGTAGTTGGAGGCCTGCTGTATCCCAGGATCCAGCTGGGTCCCAACCTGATGCTGGACCTGTGGAACAGGGTTACCCGGAGCTGATGGAGATGATAGGGACCAACCTGGGAATTCAGGTGTAGATGTCAGCATCACTCCAGCAGATCCATAGCCGTTTGGAGGAATCCCTGAGGCTAGAAGCGCAGGAGCTGTCGCCGGCAATATGAGGCACCGAGGCCAACAAGGGTGGCAACCACAGTGGAGAGCCTGATGCACGACATCGGCAACATGAGTGAAGGTGTCCAAGGTGTCGCGCGGTTGGTGTTGGTCACAGCTGAGGGCGTCAAGCATGGCAGCTTGGCACTGCCAAGGGTCAGGGTCTGAGAGGGCCATGCCTATGAAAGGAGGTTAGAGTTGGGGGGGTTTGAAGGGAAGGGGTGTGCAAGGCTGGTAAGTAGGGGCCTCCAGAAGGTGGGGGGGGGGGGGGGGGGGGGGGGGTGGGTGTGGGTCCTGGAAAGGGAGAGGCCTGTCAGTAGGCTTGGGAGGGGCCTGAAGAGGGGGGACCTCCAGGGACCCCACTGCGGTGTGTCCTCACTTGGTGGTGTGGGGTATTACCCATGTGTGTGTGTGTGGGGGGGGGGGGGGGGGGGGACTGGCATTGCCCATGGATGGGGGATGTGGAGGACCCACAAGCTGAATTAGAGATCAGGCAACCCTTTCAAAATGGCGGCCCGACCTCTGAGTTCAGCTCCCCAGTTCTGAAACATATTCTAAGGCTGTGATTCTCCTGCCGTGCCCACCCTGTGACCGGAAATTCTCGCTCGACGTCAATGAAACGTTACACGGTCCACGTCCAGCCCGTGGTGTTCTTGCTGCAGGCGGGGGTTGGGGGGGGGGGGGGGGGGGGGGGGGTGTGGGGGGGGAGGCGGGGGGAAGAACCCTAAGTGTGGGCTAAACTTGTGAGGAACTCCCCAGGGCCCAAAAAAGTGAGTCGGCGGGAAACTCCCTGAAAACCACCACAAATTAACTTAGACATTTTGGGGGAGAATTGTGCCCATAGAATCCATACAGAGCAGACGGAGGCCATTTGGTCCATCGAGTCTGCACTGACCCTCTGGAAGAGCATCCCACTTAGGCCCACTTCCCCGCCCTCTTCCCCCGTAACCCCACCTAACATGCACATCTTTGGACTGAGTGGACGAAACCGGAGCACCCGGAGGAATCTTCAGTTTCCGATCCCAGAAATGCCTCAGATTGCTTACCAAACCTATTTATACTGCTGGCTTTAATGACCTCCCTGAGTAACTTAGGCCGTGATTCTCTGTGGTGAGTCCGCCCCGCTACCGCTGCCGGTGTGGAGGGAGAATCCGGCGCTCAGCCGAATCTCCCATTCACTGCAGCGGGAAGGGAGAATCCCGCCAGAGTGAACGGACGGAGGATCCCGCCCTTTGAGTGAGAGGTTTTCTCCTCACTTATCTTCTTGACTAACAGTGTAAGTTTCAGTCTGTCTCCCCTGGTGTTTGAACTCGTAATCATGGTGAACAACTTTGCCTGGATCAACATCGTCGATGCACTTTGCAAAACAGGAATAACAGAATTGAGATGAAGCTGACAGGCCGTGAGATTGAGGGCTGATGGGACGATGTCTATTGCTACAAATGGAAGGAGAGGAACAATAACGGAGACTGACCGAGAGCTCTACGAGAGATATACGGGGACTGACAATGCGTTCAGAGCAGGACTTCATGATCCACTGCCCTGTGCTGACAGGGTTGGGAGCCTGAGTGATGAGGCATATTCTGCATTCAATGTTGACACATACATGTTAGCATGTGCTTTGCATGCTATCACTTGCACACGGGGCTAAGGGGAAAGGGGCAGACAAGTGGAATGACCCAAATTGCGCAAGGAGCTGGCATGGACATGACGGACTGAATGGCCTCTTTCTACCATTCTCTGAAGGTATTCAAATTGTTGAGAAGACTAGAGAGATCATTTCTTCTTAAGCCGTGCCATGGGATCTTTAAGGTGATAGGCAGGACATCACTCTACCTTCCCATCTGTGGTGAATCACATTCTTCGTAATTCACACTGTTGTTATATGGTATGTGTTGTGTCTATGTAAGCTCGGTATACGAGCAGTTGCGCGGTTCTTGCGGGGAGATGAGGAGTTTGTACTGGGCTCCACCCTTGGCTCCGCCCATGGTTCCGCCCATGGCTCCTCCCACTAACTGGAAGGATAAAGATCTGCGGTTGTGAGCCTGCTGCCAGTTCATCTCGTCGCAGGCAGGCTCTGTTGTAAGACTATTAAAACCACCGTTCACTTCCAACCACGCGTCTTGTGAATTGATGGTCACATCACCATCCTCCTCCCAGCATCCCCTCGGTGTACAATGGACGGGCCAATCAGCTTCACTTTTGTGCTGAGGACCCGGAGTGGGACTTGAACTCACAATCACCCGACTCTAAGGGAAGAGAACAACCCACTGAGCCACTGCTGGTGGCATGGATTTCAAATTCTTCTGGTATCCATGCGCTGCCACATTAAATTGGCACAGCCATTGCTCACTGCTTCGATGGGCAATAGGAGACTGTATTTTCTCTGGTCCTTGGGGAAAAGCGAGGGAAAATGTTCAGCCGCCACCTTTATTGAACGGGACACCATCAGCTTGAGAAACTGAGTCAAATACCTGGGGCCGGATTTTCCGAATTTGAGGCTATGTACGGAGGAAGTGGCGGGTTTTACGATGAAAAAGTTGGCGCCGCCGCCGCACGCGCCATGTAAAATGCACGGCCTTCCCGATATAAACGACTGGCGAATTGCCGGGTCCGTGGCCAAGCATGCGCACGACGACGACCTGCAGCGGCCGCGCTGTACAACATGGTGGCAGCCGTGTGTGGACCCGACCTGCCGGATAGTACCCCTTTTGGACACCCCCTCGCCAACCCCCAGACCCCCCACGTACTAATGCCCCAGCCCTCACCGAAGTCCCCGGCTAGCAGCACGGCTTCCCTCCCCCCTCCCCCCCCCCCCCCCGACTGTGGTGGCGCTGGACACAATCCAGGTTCACGAAAACTGAGAGCACGTGTTCCCCCACGCCATCTGGAACTAGGCCCATCGGGGGCGGAGCATTGAGGGAGGGAGGGCCTTCAGATAACTTCCTGAGGCCGTCTCAATGGCGTGCGCAGTTTGCCTCGATGATGCCGTTTTTGGAGGGGGCGGAGCATCCGAAATCAGGCGCCGCCCCCCCGATTCGGTCGGAAACAGGTCCGCCCGATCGGCGATTACAATATCGGTGTCGGGCAGCGGAGCTTCCCGCTCCTGTTTCTTTCTCCCCTGAAGGAGACTGAACAACCGGAGAGGGAATTGTGAGCAGCACGCTCCAGGACTCCCCACAAGCAATTTGGATGGGTGGGGGGGGGGGGGGGGGGGGGGGGCATTCATTTATTGAGCTGCATGCGACAAAGGAAGAAGCTGGAGCCAGTTTTATTTGCAAAGGTTTACTCACAAAAGCCATAAATGTCGACTACGTTTCCTTTCCACACAGTCTCCCCTGCCCCACACAGGTGGAAACTGCCTCTTATTCCCCAATGAGTATTAGCTGCTGCTAACCACAACTGGACCTTGCACTCAATGGTCAACACCAACAGGGGCTACCCCAGCCCTGGCATCACCAAGATGAAAAGAAGCTCCTCACGCAGGTGACTGCGGGGCTTTGCACAAGCTCAGAGTAAGTACTTGCGAGCAAACAGGAGACAGCTTTGCCGAAATGCTTTTGTTTTCAATGAAGGCTGAGGCCCCTTTAAGAGAGAAAGTTTGTTTTTACAGATGAATCTGCGCTGTGCTGTCGTTTTGGATTCCGAAAGAGGTATGGGAAAGTCCGTCGAGCCAGCAAATTGGGAAAGCTATGTGGGCTTTCCTGCGATTGGAATTGAACACAATGAAACCCATTGTTCGTCTCCCGAAGGTACGACTGTTGGCAGGTCACTGGCAAGATGTCTGTGGAAAATAATTACTTTTGTTCGTTTTGCAGGAATTTTTTTTTTGTTTCTGTGGAGTTTTGTTTTGAAGCTAGTGACATCTGCCAGTTGTTGATGAGGATACTCTGCTCTGTGTGTGTGTGCAAGGTTAAGGGGAAAAAATGGTTTTCGCTCTCCTGCCATTGGCTTATTAGCCTGGTTATCTTGGCACACTGTCTCACAGCACGACTGTATTGAGTTCCTCTTGTCTGCCGTTTTAAAGGAGAAGTACTCCCTTTGATCAGTGGCTGTGACTGTAGCCCATCCTAATTGTCCTTGAGAAAGGTGGTGGTGAGCCGCCTTCATAGAATCATCGAACCGTTACAGCGCAGAAGGAGATCATTTGGCCTGTCTTTCCGTAGCCAGCCCGAGGACACCCAGATCCCCTTTCTAATCCCACCCTTAATGCACCCGGTCCACAGCTCTGTAGCTTAGAGCACTTCAGATGCAGGTCCAGGTACTTTTCACAAGAGTTTAGGGTCTCTGCCTCCACCACCAACTCGGGCAGTGAATTCTAAATCCTCACTACCCTTCTGGAACTGCTGCCGCCCATGTGTTAGCACAGTGGTTAGCATTGTTGCTTCACAGCGCCAGGGACCCAGGTTCGATTCCCGGCTTGGGTCACTGTCTCTGCAGAGTATGCACGTTCTCCCTGTGTCTGAACATAGAACATTACAGCACAGTACAGGCCCTTCGGCCCTCGATGTTGCGCCGACCTGCGAAACCACTATAAATCCCATCTACACTAATCCCTTATCGCGTGAGTTTCCTCCGGGTACTCCGGTTTCCTCCCACAAATCCCGAAAGACATGCTGTTAGGTAAATTGGACCTTCTGAATTATCCCTCTGTGTAGCCGAACAGGCGTGGGGATGTGGCGACTAGGAGCTTTTCCCAGCAACTTCATTGCAGTGTTTATGTAAGCTTACTTGTGACAATAAAGATTATTATTATTATACACCCACGGTGCTGTTAGAGAGGGAGTTCCTTGGTGAGTGCCAAGTGATCCATCCAATATTATCCTTTTTCTGACTTTGTGACTTGCTACTCTGGGCCATTTCAGGGCAGCACGGTGGTGCTGTGGTTAGCACTGCTGCCTCAGGTCCCGGTCCCGGGTTCGATCCCAGCCCCGGGTCACTGTCTGTGTGGAGTTTGCACATTCTGCCCATGTCTCACCCCTACAACCCAAAGATGTGCAGTGCAGGTGAATTGGCCACGCTAAATTGCCCCTTCATTGGGAAAAAAAAAAGAATTGGGTACTCTAAATTAAAAAATAAAGACCATTTCAGAGGACAATTAAGAGTCAACCACCCTGCCAGTGGTTCGGGAGTCACATACAGACCAGACCAGGACAGTAGATTTCCTTCCCTAAAGGACAATTGATAAATGTTTCATGGTCACTGTTACTGTGATGAGCTTTCAATTCCAGATATTTCATGTATCAAATTCAAACTCCAGCAGCTCCTGTGGTGGGATTTGAACCCATGACCCCAAAGCATTAGACCTGGGCCTCCAAGATGACATTACCACTACGCCACTGTCGTCTCCCAGACAATTCTCAAACAAGTATTAGTTGAAGAATTCCAGGAAGGATATCAACCCAATAAGGACATGATGTATTCCTATCAGGATCGTGTGTGTGATATGTGGCTGTTGTACATTTTACACTCAGGATCTGTGCAGAGTTGACATCTGTTTGTCTGTGTGCAACACGTTTTATTTGCAGTGCTTTAGAATGTCTGCTCCATGCGCTAGCTCTGGCTTCCACCTCTTTCTCCAGGTTGTTTACTTTCCTCTGAGTCCACGCCCAGGCTTAACCAATCAAGCGCAGTGAGCAAAAATGAAAGCAATCCAATAGTTTCATGGACACCATTACAGAGTGACTAGATCTGTTTTATCCTGGATTTATTGATTAATTGAATTTAAACTCCTCCAGTTGTCATGGTGGGATTTAAACTCATGACTCCTGGGTATTAATGGGGTCTCCAGGTTACCAGTCGAGGAACTGCATCAACATATATAGTTCTCAGTGTATGCATTAGGAAATCTGATAGGTAACATGCAGACTTCATTGAACCAGAACATGAGAAGATGTAAAACTGTTCTGTGAAACAAAAGAATACCTGCAGGGCATGTTTCTACAAACAGTGCAATGTCATGAAGTACCATTTACAGCATAAAGTAAAAGTATTTTCCTTCAACCCTACGCACAAGGAAACAACGTCACCCTGGATTTTCACGTTTTGGCGTTTGTTATATCTGAATCCCTTTCAAGGAGCATGATTATCAGTCAGCCAAGAGGCTCCAGCCTCATAATTTGCAACAAATTGAACAGTGAGCTTTATTTTTGAAACAAAGAGATAATGGGTCCGATTGAATGGCCTCGCTGTGCCCGACGCGGGGACATGACGAGGTTGTTAAAGCTCGATTGCGACGCTCGGAACGCCTGGTAAGATCTAATGGGAGCTCGCGAGACGTCGCAATCTGGATCTCGCCCTCACTGGGTGAGACCCAGATCAACATATTTACCTGGGCCATCAGGTACATTTAAATACGTCTGTGCCGGATTATCCCAGCACCTGGGAACCTCCCCAGCGAGGCCACCCAAACATGGACCAGGCCGAATGGCGTCAGGGGGTCTCACAGGCCATTGGATGCCTTGGATGGTCGGGCTTTGGTCAAGGTGATAGTCTGGCACTCCCGCTGCCACATGGGCACCTTGGCAGTGCCAGCCTGTCAGGGTGCCAGGCTGGCATTGCCGATGTCTCGAGGTGCCAGGTTTCCTGTGCCAGGGATCAGGCCTGGGGGTTTGCTGCCCTTATGAAGTGAGGTGTGGGAGGCTCATAGACCCCCTAACAAGTAAGTTGAAGCATTTGGGGGTCCGGAGGTCATGGTGGAGGATTGAGAGGTCGGGGCAGTCGTGATCTCTTCCTGCACTGACTAACTGAGTCTGACAGTGGTGTGTTCCCGAGTAAGGCCAACAAAAAAAATCGAAGTCCAGTTTGATAGCCGGGTGGTTCTCAGCGCTTCAGACTCCGAGAATGACCCTGCTATTCGCGCCCAAAACGGGACTATTTTTTTTTGTGAACTCGCGCCCAATGATTGTTATTTCTTGGGACAGTAACAGTTAAATATTCAGCCGAAGTCACTTCAAATTAGAATTGCATGAGTTCTAAAAAAGGATTGTTTATTTTCTCTTCCAAGCAGACTCCCTCTGCTGGTACATGTGTGTATACCAGCCTAAGTCGACACAATTGCACAATGCAATTTTCAATGCACTACAAAGGCCAAGGGTGGAATTACCAAAGTTAAAGAATGAGGGGGCAAGGTTAGCTTGTGTGAGTGGGGTGTGGAATAAGGGGTTAGTGCTGGAGGGTACAGGGGTTGACGATGGGTGAGGGAGTGGGTGGTGAGGGGACTGTGGTGGCTGATGGAGGGCGCAGGGGTGGCAATGGGTAAAGAAGTGGGAGTTGTGAAAGGCAGGGGTGGCTGATGGAGGGTGCAGGAGGTAGAGTTGAGTGAGGGAGAGGCAGGCGAGGGGGAAGGGTGGGTGATGGGAGGTGTGAAGGGAATGGGTGGGTGATGAAGGGTATGAAGGAGGATGACATTGGGTGGGGGAGTGGAGGGGAGGGGAAAGGGCATGGGTGATGGAGGGTATGAAGGAGGATGACATGTGAGTGGTTAGGGTGTGAGGGGAGGGGTGGATGAGGATTGGATGATTGGTGTGGGAGTGGTTGAGGGGTTGCGAGAAAACAGTCATTTTTCCATTCTGACTGTTCATGTTTACTATAAACATTGTGGAATTGGTAATGTCGTTAGATTTGGAACTGTAAACTTCCATAGAAAACAGGGACAGGATTGTCAATGAATTCTGGTCCATAGAACAAGAGATTAGTCCTGTCTCATAGTGAGGGACAGTACAAGAGTTGACTTGTGTTATTCTGCTATTTTATGTTATACCCAAATATGGGGAAAGACCATCAAACAGGTAGGCACTTGTGTGCCTTCTGACTGAATGAGTTTCCATATCCTGACATCTCCTTTCCGGCATCTCCACCATGAGGGAGAAACGTGTGAAAAACTTGCTGCCAATGTAACAACCACCCACGGAGATTCCTTTCCAACCCCTCAGCAGCGGTTCCCAGGATGCCCCAATCCACAATCTAGTTTTTTCAGAAATGCACGTATTTTTTTCTTCACAGACAGCGAGGGGAGAATTCTCATTGACACATCAAGAATACTGTTCTACAGGCCAGTTCCGAGGAGAAAATGAAGCAGCATTTGTCTAAGTGTATGGATTCTTGTGATATGGGCATCGCTGGCAAGGGCAACTTCTACTGTCCACCCTTAGTTGCCCTGAAGAGATGGTGGTGAGACTTTCAGAGGCAGTTAAGAATAAACCACAGTGGTGTGGATCCTAAGCCACACATGGGCCAGACCAGCTAAAGACAGCTACACAACTATACTCTTAATACATTCAAACGTGGGCAGCACGGTGGCGCAGTGGGTTAGCCCTGCAGCCTCACGGCGCCGAGGTCCCAGGTTCGATCCCGGCTCTGGGTCACTGCCCGTGTGGAGTTTGCAGGTTCTCCCCGTGTTTGCGTGGGTTTCGCCCCCACAACCCAAAGATGTGCAGGCTAGGTGGACTGGCCACGCTAAATTGCCCCTTAATTGGAAAAAATGAATTGGGTACTCTAAATTTGTTTAAAAAAATAAATAAAAATACATTCAAACATTTCATCCAAAATTATTGTGGTTGCACGTTATAAACTTGATTTGCCTCAGTACCTTGATGGCACCTGTTCTAAGTGCGCAACAGGTTTATTGACACAAATTTTTTTATATCTCTGCAATCACAAAATGTCTGTTCCCAGTGGTTTCTGCAATGTCTGTTTACTTTGCTCTGAGTCCACACCCAGGCTCAACTAATCAAGCGCAGTGAGCATAGGTCAGTTACCAGACTCACATAATCAAACGCAGAACAACTGAACACTGAAGTATGAAGGCATGGACAAGGTGACTAGTTGAGTTCTGAGGAAAGAAGTGATTGATGAGTATACTGAAATCGAGGAGTCAGCCATGAAAAAGGGGTCTTCTGGGCTCAATGACCTTCCGTTGTTCTCAAAATAAAATGATGTAAATCTTCTTATTTCAACATAAGTTACCATCAGATATTCTCCATAATTAGTTAATGAATGCTCTTGTCGTGTTTTCTTTGTGCGGCTGTCCTTATGTTAGTTAACCCTCATCGCCTGGAAGGCTTTACAACATGGGAATTGGGAATGAATACAACAGAAGCCATTGAATCATATAAAGGAAAACTGGTAAACATTCGAAGCAGAGGAACATGGGGAGAGAGCAGGACAATGAGTTGGTTTGGGATTGACCTAGCACTGACACGATGGGTCGAATGGCCCCCTTTTCGTGTTGCATATATAGCAAACTATAATAACCTGCATGGGGAACATGGGGCTGGACTGATTGCTCTCCCTGTGTGGCTCGAGGAGTATGAACTCCCCTCGCTAACTCAGGGGCTATTGCCATGTGTATATAAGGTCGGCCAGTTACGAACCGAATGTCAGAGAGAGGACCCAGTGAAGTCTACCAGGCCCCTTTGTAAATAATACATATTAGAAATAAGCGTCTTCTTTGTATTACTTGTCTGACTCCCTTCGCCTTTATTAAAGATACTTATCTTCTCAGGCCATGCTCCTCTTTGGATTGCTATGTGTGAGCTGCTCTCAGGTCTGTGCTTGTTGTATATTCAATATTTCGGATCGGTGCAGAGATAACACTAGTTTCCCAGTGTGTAAGAAGTTTATTTACAATGTTTCAAAATGTCTGTTGCATCCTTTTCAGGTTTGACTTTCGACAGCTTTGTTTACTTTTCTCTCTGTCCACACCCAGGCTTAACGAATCAAGCACAGTGAGCATAAAGTGTAAACAGACTCACCCAATCAACCACAGAACAATTGAACATTTTGATTGTTCACTATGAGGTGCAATGCAGTTAATATCAGTGCTAAGCTTTCGGAGGTACTTTCCCCCTTCTTCACTCTAGTGTGGAACTCAATGGAGAGATCAGAATAAAATATCTGCTGACCACTTTTGTATCTTATGTCATTACACCTCTGCACTTTGGTGGTATGAATGTGAAATGCAACAAATTCAAAAGAGAAGATTAATTTAGTTGCAACAATTACCATTTCCCGCTTCAGTTTTTCTACTTGTTGTTAAGGTAATTCCTTCCCCTCTGTAAAAATGTCTCCAATTACTTCTTGAGGATTCTTGAGATTGATTCCATGGCCTTGTCAGTACAGTTCTGCTGAAAGGCCAAAGACCCAAAATGTTCACCCTTATTTCTCTCTCCACAGATGCTGCCTGACTTCTGAGAATTTCCAGCATTTTCTGTTTTGATGGCTGATATGAGGAACATAGGAACATAGTTATTAGGAGGAGAGACAGGTAATTCAGCCACTTGAGTCTGCTCTGCTACTCAATCAGGTCGTGGCTGATCTCTTCCTGGTCTCAAATCCACCTCCCCACCTGTTCCCCATATCCCTTTAACCCGTTTTTAAAATCAGGAATGTATCTATCCCCTTCTTGAAACCATTTAATGACTCGGACTCCGCCGCACTTTGGGGCAGCGAGTTCCGCAAATTCACCACCCTCTGCGAGAAGTAGTTCCTCCTCATCTCAGTTCTAAATCTACTGTCTCTTAACCTATCACCTGCCAGTGGGACATATCAATCTACACTCTGTAGGGTGTGTTTATGGTTTTCGTCGATTATTGTCTGGCAACACCCCCCACTCTGTACAAACTTTTGGGTGCCTCAGTCTTGAATGTTTAGTGCCTCGTACTGAAGTGGATGTGTCCTACGGGGAGACAATGCGCGCTGCATATTAGGGTAGAATGTTGTCACTTTATTTGAATGTGTTTCTCCGCTAATGTAAAACGATCCCCACTTCACAATCTGTGTCAACAGGAATGACTGAAGGCCTGAAGCACAGTGAGTAAGTTGTGCGACTGGTCATCCGAAGGTCAGTTCATTACTTCAATGAACCTGGAACAAAGAGATCGCCTCAGTCACGGTGACCATGGACCTACTGGGTCGCCGTGTATGGTTCACCAATGTCTTTTGGGGGCAGAAGGCCTGCTGACTTCACCTGGTCTGGCCCACGTGTGACTCCAGATTAACAGTAATGTGGTTGACTGTAAACTGCCCTCTGAAATGACCTTGCAAGCCATTCAGATGGTGGCTCATCTTCCCAAGCGTCTCTGGCAGTGAAACGCCCATTCGAATGTGGGGCCTACTTATATTTCAAGCAGTGACCCCCCCCCCCGGATTAAATTTTGGAGCGTCTCGGCCCTTATTGATTTTTCTCATTAAAAAAAAAACATTTTAAATAAACGCTTTATCTAAACGCACTGCGCCCAAGTTAAACATCCCGGAGATATTCACACATTTCCCCTCCTTAACTGTTTCTCTGGGTTGCCATGGAGACCCTGAGGCTCTCCATTAGATGGATCAGTGCACAGTTTGCATCAATGCAGCATTTACAGTTGGGTTCCCAGCAGCATTTCTCCTCAACCTGTCATTTTAATTCTGATAACTATATCAGCAGAAGCTCAGGAATAACACCGGACGGCTTTGCCTCATTAACCGCCCCCTGCTGCTCGCACTGTGCACTCGTCCTGTTGTGACTCGTTTACCATTGGCTCATAGGGAGAAGTAACAACATTCCCACACTAGCTTTCCATTATTTTTCCCTGCGTGGCTTTCTCTTCCCCCCCCCACCCCCCCCCCCCCCGCCGCCCCCCTCCCCCCGCCCCACTTTTCCTTATTTTCATCTTGCAAAAAACAAACCCCAAACATATTGCGTGGAGCTGACAATAAACTTGAGAACAAGATGATGGGCAGAAACGCCGTGTCAGCGTTGGAATTCCCTTGAGGTCATTCCGGAAACCCTCACTAAAACCTCAATTTGAATTTCATTCTCCGTCTCTTGGGTGAATCCCTCTTTGAATACTACCGAGTGGCTTTCTGGGCCATTTCAGAGGCATCCGTCAAGGGTCAACCACATTACCTTGGGCCTGGAGTCACATGGAGGCCAGGACGGGCCGGGATGGCAGAGTTCCTTCCCTCAAGGACGGTAGTGAAGTAGATGGGTTTTTATAATAACCCAATAGTTATGGAGCGGGGCTATCCGGCCCCCTGTCCTGCCCCCCCCACCCCCCACCCCAACTCCGCAGTGCGTTTTGAGGGGGTGGAGGTGGCCCATCATTAGCCTGCTGGGGGATCTTCCAATCCTGTTGGGGAACAGGGGGTGGGAGGGTGGCCGCCGACGTGACTGGAAGATATCACCGGCTGAAAAGGCCAGAAAATTCCACTCATGGCCGCTATTACCAGTCCGACCTTTGTATGAGCGTCGGTGGCTAGGGTGGCATTGATCGCCCAGCCCTAATTGCCCTTCAGCAGTTGACGATGAGCCGCCAGCCATGAACCGGCGCAGTGCACGCGTTGTAGGTGCACCCACAGTGTCATTAGGGAGGGAGTTCCACTGTCTATCCAGCAACAGTGAAGGAACGGTCCGCAGCTTGGAGGGCGATTTTCAGTTGGCGCTATTCACATGTGCCCGCTACCCTTGGCCTTGTTAGGTTGTAAAGGTCGCGGGTTTGGAAGGTGCTGTTTGATGAGACCATCAATTCACGCGACACGTGGTTAGAAGTGAACAGTGGCTTTAATCGTCTTACAACAGAGCCTGCCTGTGATGAGATGAACTCTAGATGAACTGGCAGGCAGGCTCCTACTGCCAAGCTTTATACAACCAATGGGGGGGGGGGAGGAATCATGGGCGGAGCCAAGGGTGGAGCTCAGTACAAACTTCCGTACATTCCCAGTACACCTCCCCCCAGAGGCAGAGCCTCGCAACTGCTCGTGTGCCGAGCTTACAGAGGCATGGTACAACATGTGTGATGACAGTGTGAATTATGCTATTATGATTCACCACACTGTTGGAGCAGCGTTGGTGAGTTGCTGCATCTTGTCGATGGCACACACTGCTGCCAGTGTGTGGTGGCGGCGGAGGGAGTGTCTATTTAAGGTGGGTTATAGGGTGCTGATTGAGCTGGCTGGAGGGTGTCCAGCTTTTTTTCACAGTCATCACATGCCATTGTGCAATTTGAAATAACGTGCCATCTGGAGAATGAGAATTTGGAGATGCCCTCTCAACACCAATATTTGTTGCATTATTAGTGCAATTGAGCAACAATTTAGGCCTTGACTTGACTCGTAACTCAATGTGGAAAATGGAATTAGTAAATTGACAGTAAGATGCTGAATGAAAAGGTTGTTTGAAAGCAGTTGGATTCCTTTATCATTCGATGGTGATTGTTGGAAACCTTAACAACAGAAAAGTACTTATTAAATCAGACATTAACACAATGGGGCGGAGACTGCAACGCTGAAACATTGGACCTAGGACACGACCCTGAGTAAACCCTGCCCCAGGACTGAGATGGTTGGCCTCCGACAAGCCCCAACCATCTTCCTGTCTGCGAGGCACAGCGCCACCAAGTGGAAGGTTTTACCCCTGATTCCAATTGACTTCTTATTTAACTCGGTCTCTTTGATGCCTCACTCTGTCAAATGCTGCCCACTGTCAGGGGCAGTGACTTCCCACCTCACCTCCGGAATTCATCTCCTCAGCCCAGGTTGGACAAATCCCGCAATGGGATCTGGAGTTGACTGATGCTGGTGAAACCCAATCAGAGTATTGGCGAGCAGGCTGCTGCTGAGTAAGCGGCACATGAAGGCGATTGGCCACATGCCATTCTGCGTTACAGCCAATGATGTCCTCCGTGCAGTTCATGTGGCAGCAGCCAATTTGCACAGAACAGGGTCCCACAAACAGCAATGTGGTCATTGCTGAATAATCTGTTTTCAGTGATCGATCAACATTGCCCAGGGTAGCAGGAGACATCCTCGGCTCTGCTACGCGATCCTTGGTAGACAACCTTCATTCAACAGCACTTTCAAAAGACTGCACCTTCCGAGTTCAGCGCTCCCTCAGTACTCTACTGGGAGGGTCAAGTGAGATTTTCTGCTCAATACTTTGGACTGTGATTTGACTCCCAAACAATCTGACGATCAGAGGCTAGATTACCCACTGAATCACAATTGACAAGGGCTTTGCTTGTCCCAAAAAGGGGGTGCACATATTACATATAAAAGCAAATGTAAAGTTGCCATTGTACCAGCTGACCATGGGCTTCCTTTGCCTTTTGGATTCGGGTTTGTTTATTGTCACGTGTACCGAGGTACAGTGAAAAGCACATGAAAAGAAAAAGAAATAAAAGAAAGTACGTAATAGGGCAACACAAGGTACACAATGTCAATACATAGACACCGGCATCAGGTGAAGCGTACAGGGGTGTAGTTTTAATGAGGTCGGTCCATAAGAGGGTCATTTAGGAGTCTGGTGACAGCGGGGAAGAAGCTGTTTTTGAGTCTGTTCGTGCGTGTTCTCAGACTTCTGTATCTCCTGCCCGACGAAAGAAGTTGGAAGAGTGAGTAAGCCGGGTGGGAGGGGTCTTTGATTATGCTGCCCGCTTTCCCAAGGCAGTGGGAGATATGGACAGAGTCAATGGATGGGAGGCAGGTTTGTGTGATGGACTGGGTTCTCTGAAGTTTCTTGCGGTCTTGGGCCGCGCAGTTGTCATACCCAGGCTACATCCCGATAGGATGCTTCCTGTGGTAAAAGATGCCCCCTTAGAGGGGGATGGCTGACTGGTGGTGATTTACCCGAGATTCACCACACGTCAGGCGAGGCGAAAGGTTGAGAAAGCGGGTCATTCATGAATAACTTCAGCCGGTACGGTAATTCAACCCACGCTGTCGGACTCGCTCCGCATCACAACTACAGTCAATCCAACTGAGCTAAACTGGCCACCAAATATTATATTGAAACTGTTAAGAATTGCACCATATTCCAATCAGTCCTCCCAATTTCCTTCCCTCCCACTTCTCAACTTCACATTATTTGGTGGCATACTTTACAGCATTCACTCGGGTTGCTGCAGCACCTAGAGGAGAGTGTGAGAGGAGGACACTGGGTCAGACAGTCAGCACCTAGAGGGGAGTGTGAGAGGGGGACACTGGGACAGACAGTCAGCACCTAGAGGGGAGTGTGAGAGGGAGACACTGGGACAGACAGTCAGCACCTAGAGGAGAGTGTGAGAGGGAGACACTGGGTCAGACAGTCAGCACCGAGAGGAGAGTGTTAGAGGAGGGCACTGGGACAGACAGTCAGCACCTAGAGGGGAGTGTTAGAGGAGGATACTGGGACAGACAGTCAGCACCTAGAGGGGAGTGTGAGAGGAGGACACTGGGACAGACAGCCCCTAGAGGAGAGTGTTAGAGGAGGGCACTGGGTCAGACAGTCAGCACCTAGAGGGGAGTGTGAGAGGGAGACACTGGGACAGACAGCCCCTAGAGGAGAGTGTTAGAGGAGGGCACTGGGTCGGACAGTCAGCACCGAGAGGAGAGTGTTAGAGGAGGGCACTGGGTCAGACAGTCAGCAGCACCTGGAGGGGAGTGTGAGAGGAGGGCACTGGGTCAGACAGTCAGCAGCACCTAGAGGAGAGTGTGAGAGGAGGATACTGGGACAGACAGTCAGCACCTAGAGGGGAGTGTGAGAGGAGGACACTGGGTCAGATAGTCAGCACCTAGAGGGGAGTGTGAGAGGGAGACACTGGGACAGACAGTCAGCACCTAGAGGGGAGTGTGAGAGGGAGACACTGGGACAGACAGTCAGCACCTAGAGGGGAGTGTGAGAGGAGGGCACTGGGTCAGACAGTCAGCACCTAGAGGGGAGTGTTAGAGGAGGGCACTGGGTCAGACAGTCAGCACCTAGAGGGGAGTGTGAGAGGGAGACACTGGGACAGACAGTCAGCACCGAGAGGAGAGTGTGAGAGGGAGACACTGGGTCAGACAGTCAGCACCTAGAGGGGAGTGTTAGAGGGGGACACTGGGACAGACAGTCAGCACCTAGAGGGGAGTGTGAGAGGAGGGCACCGGGACAGTCAGCACCTAGAGGGGAGTGTTAGAGGAGGACACTGGGTCAGACAGTCAGCACCTGGAGGGGAGTGTTAGAGGAGGGCACTGGGACAGACAGTCAGCACCTAGAGGGGAGTGTGAGAGGAGAGCACTGGGTCAGACAGTCAGCACCAAGAGGGGAGTGTGAGAGGAGGACACTGGGACAGACAGTCAGCACCTAGAGGGGAGTGTGAGAGGAGGGCACCGGGACAGTCAGCCCCTAGAGGAGAGTGTGAGAGGGGACACTGGGTCAGACAGTCAGCACCTAGAGGAGAGTGTGAGAGGAGGACACTGGGTCAGACAGTCAGCACCTAGAGGAGAGTGTGAGAGGGAGACACTGGGACAGACAGTCAGCACCTAGAGGAGAGTGTGAGAGGGGGACACTGGGTCAGACAGTCAGCACCTAGAGGAGAGTGTGAGAGGAGGGCAACGGGACGGACAGTCAGCACCTAGAGGGGAGTGTGAGAGGGGGGACACTGGGTCAGACAGTCAGCACCTAGAGGGGAGTGTGAGAGGAGGGCACTGGGTCAGACAGTCAGCACCTAGAGGGGAGTGTGAGAGGGAGACACTGGGACAGTCAGCACCTAGAGGAGAGTGTGAGAGGGGACACTGGGTCAGACAGTCAGCACCTAGAGGAGAGTGTGAGAGGAGGGCACTGGGTCAGACAGTCAGCACCTAGAGGAGAGTGTGAGAGGAGGACACCGGGACAGACAGTCAGCACCTAGAGGAGAGTGTGAGAGGAGGACACTGGGACAGACAGACAGCACCTAGAGGAGAGTGTGAGAGGAGGACACCGGGACAGACAGTCAGCATCTAGAGGGGAGTGTTAGAGGAGGACACTGGGACAGACAGACAGCCCCTAGAGGAGAGTGTGAGGAGGGCACTGGGACAGACAGTCAGCACCTAGAGGGGAGTGTGAGAGGAGGACACTGGGACAGACAGTCAGCACCTAGAGGAGAGTGTGAGAGGAGGACACTGGGTCAGACAGTCAGCACCTAGAGGGGAGTGTGAGAGGAGGGCACTGGGTCAGACAGTCAGCACCTAGAGGGGAGTGTGAGAGGAGGACACTGGGACAGACAGTCAGCCCCTAGAGGAGAGTGTGAGGAGGGCACTGGGTCAGACAGTCAGCACCTAGAGGAGAGTGTGAGAGGGGGACACTGGGACAGACAGTCAGCACCTAGAGGGGAGTGTGAGAGGGAGACACTGGGACAGGCAGTCAGCACCTAGAGCAGAGTGTGAGAGGAGGGCAACGGGACGGACAGTCAGCACCTAGAGGAGAGTGTGAGAGGGAGACACTGGGTCAGACAGTCAGCACCTAGAGGGGAGTGTGAGAGGGAGACACTGGGTCAGACAGTCAGCACCTAGAGGGGAGTGTGAGAGGGAGACACTGGGTCAGACAGTCAGCACCTAGAGGGGAGTGTGAGAGGAGGACACTGGGTCAGATAGTCAGCACCAAGAGGGGAGTGTGAGAGGAGGGCACTGGGTCAGACAGTCAGCACCTAGAGGGGAGTGTGAGAGGAGGACACTGGGTCAGATAGTCAGCACCAAGAGGGGAGTGTGAGAGGAGGGCACTGGGTCAGACAGTCAGCACCTAGAGGGGAGTGTGAGAGGGAGACACTGGGTCAGACAGTCAGCACCTAGAGGGGAGTGTGAGAGGGAGACACTGGGTCAGACAGTCAGCACCTAGAGGATAGTGTGAGAGCAGGACACTGGGTCAGACAGTCAGCACCTAGAGGGGAGTGTGAGAGGAGGATGCAGGGACAGACAGTCAGCACCTAGAGGAGAGTGTGAGAGGGGGACACTGGGTCAGACAGTCAGCACCTAGAGGAGAGTGTGAGAGGAGGGCACTGGGTCAGACAGTCAGCCCCTAGAGGAGAGTGTGAGAGGCGGACACTGGGACAGACAGTCAGCACCTAGAGGGCAGTGTGAGAGGAGGACACTGGGTCAGACAGTCAGCACCTAGAGGGGAGTTTGAGAGGAGGGCACTGGGACAGACAGTCAGCACCTAGAGGAGAGTGTGAGAGGAGGATACTGGGACAACCAGAGGGAGAGAGAAAATAGGGAATTATAGACCAGTCAGCCTAATATTGGTATTGGGGAGAATGCTGGAGTCCATGATAAAATATTTAATAGGAGAGAACTTGGAAAACAGCGACAGGATCAAACTGAGTTAGCATGGATTTATCAGAAGGAAATCATGCTTGACAAATCTACTGGAATTCTTTGAGGATGTAATTAATAAAGTTGATTGGATGTGGTTAATTTGGATTTTCAGGGGGTTTTCGACAATGTTCCTCTTCAGAGTTTAGCAAGTAAATTTAAAGCACATGTAATGAGGGGCAGTGTGTTGAGATGGATAGAAAACTAGTGGCAGACAGGAAACAAATAGTCGGAATATACGGGTAGTTTTCCAACTGGCAGGTAGTGAGCAGTGGGGTCCCGCAGGGATCGGTGCTGGGACTCCAGATATTCACAGTGTAGACTGATGATTTAGATGATGGAACTAAATGTATTTTTTCCAATTTTGCTGATGACACAAAGCTGGGTGGGAGGGTGAGCTGTGAGGGGGATGCAGAGACGCTTCAGTGTGATTTGGGCAAGTTGGTGAGTGGGCAAATACATGGCAGATGCAGTATAATGTGGATAAATGTGAGGTAAGCCATTTTGGTCACAAAAATAGGAAGGTGGACTATTATCTAAATATCTATACATTGACAGAGAGAAATGTGCAGTGAGACCTGGGTGTCCTGGTACACCAGTCACTGAAAGTAAGCATGCAGGTGCAGCAGTCGAGTTGGCAATTCTCTTGATTGCGATTGAGCAGCAGTAGCAACATTGAGGTGCCGCTGCACGCGGTCAGGATCAGAGCCCTACGGAGGAGGAGGAGGCCCATTGGTCTTCCAGGAGCAGAGCCACAGTTGGCAGTGCTATGGAGGAGACACAACCTGCTACAGGCGTTCTGATGTAGAACTTCCTACCTCCAGATAGCAGAAATCCAGTGACAGAGAAGACTATGTCTGTCCCGGGGGATGGTAGACCACATGTGCCAGGTGCTACAGAAGCTGGTACCACATGGATTTGGAGGTCACCCATTGCCTGCGTGCCTGAAAGTTACGACTGCTCTGGACTTCTATGCTAGTGGCTCATTCCAGGGCTGCACTGGTGACCTGTGTGGCATCTCCCAGTCAGCAGGTCATAGATGCGCTATTTACAGGGCCCACATGTACCAGGAATGGGACTAAGCCAGCCAGGACGCCAGGAGCATGGGCTTTGCTCACATAGCAACCACACCCCAGGTGCAGGATGCTGCCAACTGCACCCACATGCCTCTGCGTTCCCCATGGTGACACGGGGTGCCATTTTTGAACCGCAAGAGATACCACTTCCTGAATGTCCAGCTTGCCTGTGATACTCACCTGCATTCTGGAGGTGTGTCCCTATCCCGGGGAGTGTCCATGATGGTTACATCTTGCAACATTCACAGCTCCCAGGCACCTCTGAGGGAGGTCAGTGGCTGGACGAATGGCTCCTCCAGGACAAAGGTTACCCACTCAGGAGGTGGCTGATGATGCCAGTGTGGAGGCTACAGGCACCCACTGAGGCTCGGTACAGTGAGGCTGATGCATCAATGCGCGCGCTGGTTGAGCAGGCGACTGGACTGTTCAAGGTGAGGTTGCGGTGCCAGGACTGGTCGGGGGGGAGGCCCTCAATGCAGACCCCAGGGGTCAGCTGCACTCTGCACAAACGGTCACTGCAGCGGGGCAAGCAACTGGACCAGGAGGGAATGGAGGAATGCCACATCTCCTCGGAAGTACTTGGAGCCCTGTGCCATGGAGTTCCTTCCCTCAGTCATGGACTTAACCACGGAGCAGACATCCCCCACTATGCAGTGCATGTCCGGCACCAAGGCCTCCACCGCGGACTCCACCCTCGGAGTGTTAGCCTCATTGCGTCGGACTGACATCATCATCTACTGGTACAGAAGATGATTGAATTCCTCCTGTAGGCCTTGCAATCCAAGGAGGGATGCTGATCCTTTCCTGATGCTCACACCTCTGCCTTTGCAGCTCCAGCAGCTCTGGAGCGTCTGTACCAGGCACATCATCGACCTGGGGTTCAGCTGAGTCCTGGGATTCGGCATCCCAACGGGTGCGGGATACCAGGGATGTTCCTGCCCCAACCTCTGAGGATCGTGAGGTATGAAGTGCTCACCAGAGGGTCACCCAGAAGCCTGCTTACTCATTATTCCCACTGAGGTGCGAGGATCTGTGGTGTCCAGGGGCCCGAGGATGGTCCGGGCTGGTCTGCTGATTGACCTGCAATGAAAGGGAGATGGCATTAGTGCGGGTCGGAGAAACACTGATAGGTGAAAGGTTACTCACGTGAGGTTTGAGCCATGGCTGGATGTGTTGAAGGTTCTTATTCGTGTCTTTAGCCCCCCACCTCACCCTCTGTACAGGGGCGGTCCTGTTCCTTGCCAGCCAACTCCAAGGATAGTTGCTAAAATGGGTTTAGAGCTGTGCCATCACTCAGGCCGCCTGTGCCCGCTCACGCCAGTTGTCCTGCAATGAGACAGAGGGGAAAAATGTAAGCGTGAGTCATGGCTCGTTAGATGAAGCGTGTCCTGCGTGGGAGGTGGATGGAAGCAGGATGTGAGGGGCACCGGAGCTGGTGGGGGGGGGGATTGAGGGATGGGGGAGGGGGGGGGGGATTACAGGTCACGGCTGTGCTGTGAACCTCCGAGGTGAATGGGAGTGAGATCACCCTAGAGGTGTGAATGCTGTGTTGAGGGGTGTTGAGGGAGACATGAGGAGGCAGACGTCCCCAGGCTGCTTGAAGAAGGTCACTCATCTCCTTCCGACGCTGTGGCTCCGGCTTCTTTTGGAGTGAGCTGGCGGTCACAATCACAGCCACAGCTTCCGAGGGGGAGAGCTGACCGGTGGTGATTTAATCTGAAGATCACCACATCTCAGGTGCGGTAGCTAAGGCGGGGCCTTCATGAACAAGCTCAGCCAGTACAGGAATTGAACCTGCGCTGTTGACCTTGCTCTGCGTCACAAACCCAGCCAAGTGAGCTACGCAGGCCCCTACATACCATAGCCCAGTTCCATGGCTCTACAAGGTGCACTGTATCCATGCCTCATCCTCTGTTACCAGACTCCCTTTATAGCACCAGTTTGATCCACGTGAAAAAGAGCGAAGCAGAATTTTCCGCACTTGGTGCGTAGCTCTGCCATTTACAGTATTTGAAGTACACATTCAATTGCTGTTTAAATGCGATGAGAGTTGCTGAAGATCATGCCATGATGGCAAGTGCAGGATTGAGTAGATCTGTGATGCCCTCTGCAGAGGAATGCACATTTATTCCCTGGGCTCTCTTGCCCACCTTACGAAATCGAGAATCCGTGTTCTTGCCTTCCTAACCTTGGCTGGGATCAGCTGACTTAAAACTGACAAGAATCGAACCTCTGAACATCCGGTTCAGTGTTGCACGGGGTAATGCTTTCATGAATTTGTCGACGGATGTGGATGAGAATGGGGAGGATTGAGGGGTGCGATGAGGTTGATGGTCATTTTATATATGAATCACAAGCCAACAAAAGATTGCTCTGTTTTTCTGGATTAAAATTAAAGATTTCCTTCCTTATCCCGTTCCAGAATTCACTATGTGATTCTCTGCAGCCTCAGCAATCTTCAAGGACAGCTTTTATAATAATCAATAATTGATGAGAAGGAGAGATGTTGTGCCACCCATTGCTACTCAACAAGGAAGGACAGACTCTGGGTCTGTACTCGTTGGAGTTTAGAAGGACGAGGGGGGATCTTATTGAAACTTACAGGATGCTGCGTGGCCTGGGTAGAGTGGACATGGAGAGGATGTTTCCACTTGTAGGAAAAACTAGAACCAGAGGACACCATCTCAGACTAAAGGGACGATCCTTTAAAACAGAGTTGGGGAGGAATTTCTTCAGCCAGGGAGGGTGGTGAATCTGTGGAACTCTTTGCCGCAGAAGGCCGTGGAGGCCAAATCACTGAGTGTCTTTAAGACAGAGATAGATAGGTTCTCGATTAATAAGGGGATCAGGGGTTATGGGGAGAAGGCAGGAGAATGGGGATGAGAAAACTATCAGCCATGATTGAATGGCGGAGCAGACTCGATGGGCCGAGTGACCTAATTCTGCTCCTATGTCTTATGGTCTTATATTCAACGCAACACAATTCTGCAGTTAAGAGGAAACTGGATGTACACATGAGGGAGAAAGGATTAGAAGGTGGTGTTTGTAGGGAGTGACGAAAGGGGTGGCAGGAAGCTCACATTAACACAAACATGGATCTGGGCCGAATGGCCTCTTTCTGTGCTGTAGATGTACCGGACATGTTTGCTGTTTAAGGAAGGAAATACTTACATTGGAAGCTGTGCAATGAAGGCTTATTGGATTGATGCTTGGAGAGCACGTTGTACTATGATAAGAGCTTGATTAAATTGGGCTTTTGCGATTGACAAATTTTGAATCAAAGGATATGGGAAAATGAATTTGAAGCCCAATATCAGCCATGTTTGTACTGAAATGGGGGGGGGGGGGGTAGACTCGATGGTCTATGTGGTCAACTCCTGTTCCTATTTCTTGTGTTCCTTTGATAGTCTTGTGTTCATTCTGTGTAACTCTGCTCCCCAGTCAGATGGGGTCTGAAATAGTCAAATATTCTATCTATGGCAATCAATCAGTTGAAGGGCAAGTGGCCGAATTCTGAAGCAAATAGTAAACAGCTCCAACAACACTCAAAGAGCTCAACACCATCCAAGACAAAGCAACTCACTTGATTGGCACCCCATCCAACACAATAAACATTTACCCTCCCCACCACCAACATGCATTGGCACAAGTCTGTACCCCCGACAAGATGCACTGCAGGAACTCATCAAGGATCCTTCCAAACCCGCAACCTCTACCACCTAGAATGGGCAGCAGATACATGGGAACACCACCACCTCCAGGTTCCCCCTCCAAATCAGACACCATCTTGATGTGGAAATATATCGTTGTTCCTTCACTGTCACTGTCAAAATCCCGGAACTCCCTCTCTAACAACACTGTGGATGGACCTGCACCGTATGGACTGTAGCGGTTCAGGAAGGCCGCTCACCAGCACCTTTTCACGAGCAACTAGGAATGGGCCATAAATGCTGCTTTAGCCAATGAAACCCTCACCCCATGAACAAATGAAAAATAGTCTGGCGAGTATGCCTGGTTCCAGCCTGATTAATTTTGCAGGCTGACCAAGGCCCAAAGTGGCTGATAAAATCCAGAAAATCCATTTGATTGTAAGACAAACTTGGTCAGATTAGGTCCTGGACTTTCAACAAAAAGAATTGTGGTGATATGCATGTGCACATCACTGTATCGTGTTATCTGTCAATGTGTATAGTTAGCGGTATGACCTCCGGCCAGCAGGAGGGGATGGAGACACACCATGTGACTCAAGAGATTCGGTAGTTGGTAGCAGGTCGTACTAGAGAACAGTCACACTAGAAGTAGCTCCGGGAAAATTCACTGAATTCATTTATTTTGTTACCGTTTGTATCATAGTTTGTTAGTTATCTTTCCACGTGTTTATCTTGTTAACAAAACTATCCTACTAGTCAAAGAACTGGATGTTCTGTTTGCATCTGTACTATGGCCACAACACAGAACATAACAAGAATGAATCAAATAATATGCAACAGTTAAGACTTTTCACAAAACAATTACACCATGTGGGAGTCCAGTGGACAGGACTATTATCGTGTATCAGTGTTTCTTGTTTCATCACTCCCCTGAGCCAGTAAAATGGGGAACAATAAGTAAAGTATTGAAATGGAGGACAGGATGTTGTACTTGGCCAATAAAAGGGACGAGCAACAAAGCTTATTGGGGGGATCAGGAATCAACAATAATTTGTGAGGAGAAAGTGAAGGGAGTTGGGATAGTTCTACCTGGGAGACTTCAAACAATATACTCAAATCCTTTAGGGTTGACCTGGTGTTGTAAGACTTCTTACTGTGCTCACCTTTAGGGTTGTAAATTGCAAAAGGGGCTGGTTTAGTACAGGGCTAAATCGCTGGCTTTCAAAGCAGACCAAGGCAGGCAGCAGCACTGTTCAATTCCTGTACCAGCCTCCCCGAACAGGCGCCGGAATGTGGCGACTAGGGGCTTTTCACAGTAACTTCATTTGAAGCCTACTTTGACAATAAGCGATTTTCATTTCATTCCAAAGCTGATGAAGGCAAATTGCTGATTATGGCAAAGGGTACAATTCCACGAGGGAAGATCGAGGATAGAAGTCTGGGATAATGTTCCTCCCACAGGATATTCAGGAGAATTGCAAAGCAACGGGAGCCGAATCAGAAAGCATTCATTGTCCAATCTGTTTCCAGCATTGTTGTTGAAGTAAGTGGTTTAAATAGGTTCAAGGGACAGCTACGTTCTGAAGAGGAACTGATTTGAAATACATGCTGTGAAGTTGGCTTAAATTGGCTTGATCTATTCGGAGCAAGTAATGTCTCCATAGTCCCAGATGACCATGGGCTGCTTTCCCCTTTGAGGGGGGGTAGCTGACTGGTGGTGATTTAACCTGAGGATCACCACACCTCAGGCGAGGGGCTAGGTTGAAAAGGCGGGGCCTTCATGAATAACCAGACATGGATGGACAATACAAAGTTGTGGTGGTATGATTTGCATAGCTATCTGCCATTGGTGCAGAACACCAGCTTACCATTGGCCCTGGTCGGTCATGTGCCTCTCGACCGATTGGTTGAGACCAGTCATGTGATGGCTCTCCGATTGGTCGAGAGGCTGAGTTAACCATGCCTCCAGATCGAGGTATAAATAACAGGAACGCCCGGCAGTCGTCCATTTACTGTAGTCGACCGCAGGGCTAACTTCTAGCTTATTAAAGCCTAACTTTTGTACAGCAACTCGTCTCGCGTTCGATTGATGGTTCATCAAAAGTGTCTCGCCATCCACATTAGAAAAACCAATCAATGGAAAAACTTTCCTTTATCTTTTACTAAACCTAATTGTGATTGACGATGTTCTACAACATGGGACTAGTTTGACTGTCTCCTTTGATTGCTCAATATAATATTTAAACAGCTTCTTTTCTTCACCATCTTTTGTTTCGCTAAACTCAGCTTTATTTGATCAGTATTTTACTGATTCTCTTTTTATTTACTTGCCGATTTATACTGCAAGTATAACAGGCTCATTACAAGTGTCAATATTAACTTTGGGTGGCAGCACGGTGGCGCAGTGTAACCCTGTTGCCTCAGGGCGCCAAGGTCCCAGCTTTGGGTCACTGTCCGTGTGGAGTTTGCACATTCTCCACGTGTTTGCGTGGGTTTCGCCCCCACAACCCAAAGATGTGCAGGGTAGGTGGATTGGTCACGCTAAATTGCCCCTTAATTGGAAAAAATGACTTGGGCACTTTAAATTTTAAAAACAGTATCAACTTTGGTCCTAAACTGTTCGATATTAGTTATTGAACACCCTGCACTGTGCAATATTAGTTACTGATCATTCTAAACTATTCAACATTAGTTACTGAATTAGTTACTGAGTCGCAAGGTTTTGCTGCAGCTTTATAAAACCCTAGTTAGACCACACTTGGAATATTGTGTCCAGTTCTGTTTGCCTCATTAGAGGAAGGATGTGGATGCTTTGGAGAGGGTACAGAGGAGATTTACCAGTGTAGCCCTCTAAAATGGACACCAGTCTACAAAATGGAGAACTGCTAAGACTGCAGGGAAAAACAGCCATAGTAAGGACACACAGCTTGCAGTAGCATTTTTGCACGTACAAAACCGGTTTCAAGGCAGGTGCAGAGACTCAGCCAAAGGTGCAAATAGGAAAGCGATCTGCATACTAATGAGGTGATACCGGCCCAGTCCCAGATACAATAGAAACATTTTAAGTATCGATTGATACTTTCTATAGCTACCCAGCCAGAATGGCGCCAGAGAACCCAGGTCAATGACCCCTAGGAACCGCCCCCGCCATCGAGGAACGACTCCAGGATAGGGGAATTCGAATGATATCGATTGGGAAAGACCCAATCGATACCTAGCAGGTGAAAGAGCCCGCCCCAAGGGGCAGGGACCTCTAGGACCTATAAAAAGAAGGTCAAGCACATGCTTCGGTCTGTTGCTTCCAGACTCCGGCCCAGATCTGTTGCTTCCAGACTCCGGCCTAGGCTGTTGCATCCTGACTCCGACCCCAGCCTCCAGATCCTGTCTTTCATCACCGGCCGTTGAGCATCAGCCATCTTTCAGTAAGTGCCAAACAACGATCGCTACATGACCCAGGCATTGCTTATACTCTTGCCGCCTATTAGTGAACAGAAGGTGCAGTCCAGAAAGGAACAAAAGCCTTGTCCCCTGACCTTGCTGGTTCCTATTTAGATAAGTATTTAGTTGTTTAATAGTAGAAATAAGTATTAGTCTTTTAGCGTGTGCATGAGTATTTATTATATCTGTTATAATAAACACTAATTGTTTAGACTTACTGATCGGTGTTAAGACTTATTGCTTTGAACTTGACCTTGATAACTTGTGACGGTGTCTGTTACGGCACCTGGCGACTCCTGAGCATAGATACAGATACAGAGCCAAACCAGTGTTAAGCACATGTCCTTTAAACGGAGGCGTGTTAATCACACTAACAGTAGAACGAGCAACACCAGGATGCTGCCTGGACTGGAGGACATGTCTTATGAAGAAAGGTTGAGGGAGCTGGGGCTTTTCTCACTGGAGCGAAGAAGGCAGAGAGATGACTTGACAGAGGTGTACAAGTTGATGAGAGGCATGGGTAGAGTGGATAGCCAGAGACTTTTCCCCAGGGTGGCAATGGCTGTCATGAGGGGACATAATTTTAAGGTGATTGGAGGAAAGTATAGAGAGATGTCAGAGGTAGGTTCTTTACACAGAGAGTGGTGGGTGTGTGGAATGCACTGCCAGCAGAGGTGGTGGAGTCATTTGGGACATTTTAGCGACTCTTAGACAGGCACATGGGCAGCAGTGAATTTAAGGGGTGTAGGTTAGGTTGATCTTAAATTGGGATAAATGGTCGGCATAACACCGTGGGCTGAAGGGCCTGTACTGTGCTGTACTGTTCTATGTTCTATAACATACTGGGCCATACAGTGTTAGCTACTCACTGGTCTAAACTCTTTCACATTAGTTACCGAAACCCTACGCTGTGTAGTATTAGTTACCGAACATTCTAAATTGTGCAATATCAGTTACCGAACATTCTAAATTGTGCAATATCAGTTACTGAACACCCTGCGCTGTGCGGTATTGGTTATTGAATGTTCAACCTTTTTAATGTGACGCATTGCAAAGGAATGGATGAACACTTCTATTAAATAGCAGTTAGAGACATCTCATACCAAACTGCTAATATTACCGAGCATGTTTTCGCGGACTTGCCTACATTGTAATTTTTTTACTGTCAGCGAAACCCTCTCTGTGACCCTGAAGCCTTCCTGACAAATTTCCCACTTCAAACTGGCACTGCTGAAACCCATCAGCAGTGACAGCCGCTCACTGCATTATGAAAATGAAAATCGCTTATTGTCACGAGTAGGTTTCAATGAAGCTACTGTGAAAAGCCCCTAGTCGCCACATTCCGGCGCCTGTCCAGGGATCGAACCGTGCTGCTGGCCTGCTTGAAAAGCCAGCCATTTAGCCAAGTGAGCTAAACCAGCCCCTAATCATAGCCAGCAGCTTTGAAGTGGCGAATCCATGGAATTCCTTGCCCACTCTATGGAATCCCTTGCTCGGTGAAACAGTTGAGGCTCCTTCATTAAATGTTTTTAAGATAAAGGTAGGTAGATTTTTGAAGAATAAAGGGATTAAGGGTTATGGTGTTCAGGCCGGAAAGTGGAGCTGAGTCCACAAAAGATCAGCCATGATCTCACTGACTGGCGGAGCAGGCTCGAGGGGCCAGATAGCCTACTCCTGCTCCTAGTTCTTATGAATGAAATGAAATGAAAATGAAAATGACTTATTGTCACGAGTAGGCTTCAATGAAGTTACTGTGAAAAGCCCCTAGTCGCCACATTCTGGCACCTGTCCGGGGGGGGCTGGTACGGGAATCGAACCGTGCTACTGGCGTGCTTTAAAAGCCACTGATTTAGCTCAGTGAGCTAAACCAGCCCCTTTGGCCTGACCATAGCAAACCCTCAGAAAAAGCTAATTCAACAGATGTAAGCCTGCTACTCCTGCTTATCTATTAGTCAAGTCAGGCTCTCCGATGCAATGCATCACAATTCCGCAGTGACTTCTCCGTTTGAGCGATGCACACACTCAGATGTACTCGATCACCTTACTGAGCCGGCGGTTGGATGAGGTAAACTCGAGAGAAATTTGCTTCCATCTTGCCTGCCCATTGGCTATTTTGCAGGAAGCTATGCTTTACACCAGCTGCTCAGAGCTGGAGTTATATGATTGTTTGTGCTCCACCATGTCAAGGTTTAGTGAAATAATCAGTACCTATTCAGTGGCCTCTTGGCAGGCATAGCTTTCACGATCACTGTGACAAAAGGCAAGAGGGAAGCTATTGGAATGCCTTAGAGCCAAGGTCGCTATTGCACCGGCCTCAATAAACTCTATTGTAGCTGACTGGTATTCCATGAAGATTTTATTTCATTCCTGGAAAAATGTGGATCGTTTTTAAGGAGCAATAATGCATCCCTTTGCTCACTTCGTTGGCAGCATCATGAGGCATAAAATAGTTGCTGTGTGAACACACAGTGGAGTCTTCATATTAGACACTTTGAGATGGATGACTTCCTGTCCTAACTTCAGAAAAAAATTACAATGAGTAAACAATTGTTTCAAATTCATGAGAATTCTAGAAGAACCTTTTGTTTCAATGTCGTGCCTGGATATGTGTGACGCTAGCAACATCGACATTTATACCTTGCAGAGAAAGACCAGCGTTTAGTCTTATCCCCTTTTTCCCCTGTAACTTTGTTATCATCGTCTAGTTATAATTTTTTTAAATGGGTGGGGTAATTCATGTAGGGCTGGCATTTGCTGCCCATTGGCATGGGGGGCACGGTCACGCAATGTTACTTCACAGCGCCAGGGACCCAGGTTTGATTCTCGGCTTGGGTCACCCTCTGTGTGGAGTCTGCACGTTCTCCCTGTGTCTGCGTGGGTTTCCTCCGGGTGCTCCGGTTTCCTCCCACAAGTCTCGAAAGACGTGCTGTTCGGTGAATTGGACATTCAGAATTCTCCCTCAGTGTACCCGAATAGGCGCCGGAGTGTGGCGACCAGGCAATTTTCACAGTAACTTCATTGCAATGTTAATGTAAGCCTATTTGTGACACTAATAAAGATTATTACTCTTAGTTGCCCCCTCTTTGAGCCTGAAAGCATTGCTGTCCACCTGCTGATGGCATTTTGTTTCTTTATCCTTTCATGAGATGTGGGCGTCGCTGGCAAGGCCTACATTGGTTGCTTTTGAACTGAGTGGTTTGTAGGGCCATTTCAGAGGGAAGTTCCGCGTCAACCACATTGCTGTGGGTCTGGAGTCACATGTAGGCCAGACCAGGTAAGGTCGCAGATTTCATTCCTGAAGAACCAAATGTTTTTTTTTGCAGCAATTGATAAAAGCTTCATGGTCACCATTACTGCGACTAGCTTACAATTTCAGACATTTCACGAGTCAAATTTAAATTCCACTAGCTGCCGTGGTGGGATTTGAACCCATGACCCCAGAGGATTAGGCCTGGGCCTCTGGTGAGTTAGCTCAATGACATTACCACTTCGCCACTGTCTCGTCTGAGACAATTCTCAAACTAGTATTGGTTCATCAATACCAAGAAGGATTTTGATCCAGTGATGATATGGTGTGTTCCAATCAGGATCGTGTGTGATATGTGTGGTGTTGCACATCAAGGGTCGATGCAGAGTTGACAGCAGTTTCTACCTGTGTTACTGGCTTTATTCACAGTGCTTTAGAGTGTCTGCTCCATGCCCTAGCTCTGGCTTCCAGCTCTTTCTCCAGTTTGTTTACTTTTCTCCGAGTCCACGCCCAGGCTCGACCAATCGAGCACAGTGAGCAAAAATGTAAACAGACTCACATAATCGAAAGCAGAACAATTGATTGCTACATGTGGGTTCGAGAGTTTGGATAGAATGGTGTTCCAAAGACAATGGTGCACTCATCCTGTTCAGCAGTAGAGGGTACGGAGGAGGACGATTGCGTTGGGCAGAACCAGTGACGTGAGCCTTCTCAGTTGATGGAGAGGCTTTGAGGCGTTTGAAGTTGAGGCACTCATCACAGAGGATCCACTACTCTTGTGACGAGGGTGTTGATATGGCTGGAGAACAGTAGCAGTGAGAACCGTCCGCTTTGTATATTTTTCGAGGATCAATGTTTCGCTGTCAGTGTTTAATGTGTATGTACATCTGGAGTAAGTACAGACAGCGATATTCCCTGCAATGCTGAAGGAGTACTGTACTGCTGGAGGTGAAATATAAGGTTACATCTGTCTCTTCAACTGAATGTAAAAGATCGATTTGCACTATTCAGTTAAATCCGGGGTGTTGTTGTGACGGAAGCTGATTGACCCGAAACATTAACTCAGTGGCAGAAATTCTCCGGCCCTTTGCTGGCGGTGGGTTCTCTGGACCCACCGGCAGTGCCCCCCCCCCCCCCCCCCCCCGCCTGCAGGTTTTCCGACAGCTGCGGGAACTGGGAATTCTGCCAGCGCAATCGCCGTGCTGCTTCCTGCTGCCGAGAAAAATGTGGCTGGGTGGAGGGCGCAGAAAACCCAGCTCCATTTCTCTCTCCATGGATTTGCTTGCTGAGTCCTTCCAGCATTTTCTGATTTCCCTTCAGCTGTCTTGATCAGGGTACCAACCCCAACCATCAGCTGAAACGATTGTCTGGCCATACGCGTCATTACTGTTTGCGGGATCTTGCTGTGCACAAGTTGCCTGCCGCAATCGTGACCATACTTCCAAAAAGCGAAGTGGGGCTTTTCACAGTAACTTAATTTGAAGCCTATTGTGACATTAAGCGATTTTCATTTTTTTAAAAGTATTTCGCTGGCTGTGAAAAATGCTGAAAGTACATCTTTCCAGCGGTTAACATGTTTCAATTTGTTCATTTAGTGTGAGAGTGTGGCTGGGAAGGTCGAGCGTTAGCGCCGTGCTCTTCCCATTCCGCAACGTCGTTGGCATGGACGGAAAGGGTTCTGAAAAATAAAGGCAGCGCGGTAGCACAGTGGTTAGCACAGTTGCTTCACAGCGCCAGAGTCCCAGGTTCAGTTCCCGGCTTGGGTCACTGCCTGTGCGGGGTCTGCACGTTCTCCTCGTGTCTGCATGGGTTTCCTCCAGATGCTCCGGTTTCCTCCCACAAGTCCCAAAAGATGTGTGGCGGAATTCTCCGCTCCCCACGTGGCGTAGGAGAATCATGGGAGGGCCTCCCGACATTTTTTACGCCCCCCTGGTGCCCCCAGTGATTTCCCCCCCCCCCTCCCCCCCCCTCCCCCGGCTCGGAAAAATCGCCGCTCGCCGTTTTTCACGGCAAATGGCGATTCTCCGAGCCCGATGGGCAGAGCGGCCGGCCCTTCACGCCCGTTTCACCACGGCAGCAACCACACCTGGTCGCTGCATTTGTGAAACGGGAGCCAGATGCCCGTTTGGGGCATCTTGGGGCCCGATTGGCACGGGAGCACCACGACTGTCTTCGGGAGGAGACAGGCCCACCGATGCCCACCGATCGTCGGGCCAACGTCCAAAACGGACGCACTCTTTCCCCTCCGCTGCCCGGCAAGATCAAGCCGCCACGTCTTGCCGGGCGGCTGAGGAGAAAGACGGCCATCGCGCATGCGCGGGTTCGTGCCGTCTGCGCGATGAAGTCATGCGCATGCGCGGATGACTTCACATTCTCGGCGTGACGAGGTCGCTGCCGAGAGAGACGGAGGCCCGCTCCTAGCCCCCCCGGGTGGGGGTGAATTAGGTGCATGGAGCGGGCTCCGAGGCCGTTGTGAACCTCGGCCGAGTTCACGACGGCCTTTACGAATTCGGCCCCCTGCGGAGAATTTGGACATTCTGAATTCTCCCTCCGTGTACCCGAACAGGCGCCGGAATGTGGCAACGAGGGGATTTTCTCAGTAACTTCATTGCAGTGTTAATGTAAGCCGACTTGTGACAATAACAGTTATTATTATTATTATCAAACATTGTCTGATTGTCTGATTGATTCCAATGGTCCATTAGAACCTTCTGGAAGGGCGGCAAAAATGCTGCACATGTAGATTTTTTTACTGCACAGAGGATGAAGCACCAGCTGACAGGCTGACCAAGAAGGTGATAGCTCCAATGTCATTGATGTTGTTCAGCACGAACATAAGGAGACTTAACACTGTGCGCGGCAGGGCAGCAGATTCTACATACACCTTTCCTGATGACTCTCTATTTATCAGCACCTTGCGTGACCTGTTTTCCTGTCAGCCAGGCTGTCAGGCTTTGGCTTTGCTACCACATGAAATAAAGAAGGGAACAAGTGAAAGACTTTGTTCAAGTACAGAGTCATAGACCTCACTGCCTGTGTAACAGAGCATATACTCAGTGTTCTGTGTGCTTTAATAGATCTTGGCATCAAAGGTGAAAACCGTGCTTTATACCACAAGCAAGTTGCTTTTGTGTAACACCTTACCCCACGGTCTTCACGAGAAGGTATCTTTGACAAAATGTGATTTCAAGTAAGGAAATATTTGGGCCAAAATCGTGTAGGTTTTTATGGAGTATCTTAAATAATGAGAGAAAAGTGGGGGAATTTTTTTTTATTTCATAGAATTTACAGTGCAGAAGGAGGCCATTCGGCCCATCGAGTCTGCACTGGCTCTTGGAAAGAGCACCCTACCCAAGCCCATACCTCCATAACCCAGAAACCCCACCTAACACTAAGGGGCAATTTGGACCTTGAGGGCAATTGATCATGACCAATCCACATAACCTGCACATCTTTGGACTGTGGGAGGAAACCGGAGCACCCGGAGGAAACACACGCACACACGGGGAGAACGTGCAGACTCCACACAGACAGTGACCCAGCGGGGAATCGAACCTGGGACCCTGGTGCTGTGAAGCGTTTGTGCTATCCACAATGCTACCGTGCTGCCTTTGTGGGATGTGTGCGTCGCTGGCTAGGCCAGCATTTATTGCCCATCCCTAATTGCCCTCGGGAAGGTGGTGGTGAGCTGCCTTTTTTGAGTGGGTTGGAGAGACAATGCTCGAAAGGGAATTGCAGAGCTGAGTGTCTATACAGATGAGATGACGAGAAAGCTGAGCATAAGGATGAGAATTTTTAATTCACTTTTATCGTAGGATCCCGTTCGAAGGAGAGGACGGCCATCCTTCTCTCCTGCTGTTCGACTAACACTGGGGAGCAGACAGCTTGGGGGGGTTTTCCTGTTCACATGTGGAGCAGATAAGCAGGATCAATACCTCACCCTGAATTTTACATTCCACAAACTGGCAGTCTTATATCACAACAAAAGCTTTGTGGTCCCTTTTTCCCGAGCGTAGGTTGGCGCTCCTCCACAGATCCTGGGCCTGTGCCTCCTATGCAGTGGATGGTAGCCAAGGGCGCGATTCAGCGACAGTGTTGCACAGGGCGTGGATCAGGTCCCGCTGGGTGAATAGCGGAACAGGGCAAAATTGAGATCTGCGCCAGGAACTAACCATTTTGGGATCCACCCGCTCCGCTCCCGACAGTGAGTTACGGATCCCGCCCCAAAATGGCGAGAATACCCTCAACCACAATTTGCATTCATTTCGAACTGATTAACGAGATTGAAGTCGAATGCAGTAACTGTTATATTCCTTACCTGATCCTCCAAGATAGTAGTGTTGACAAATAATATAAACTAAGATGTTTAAATCAAAACTAATTTATTTTACACTACTAAACTTGATTAGGCTCGCACACTTTACTAAGTAACAGATAATAAAATAATAATACTGAATCTGTAGTACAGTGATCAATATTCTCTCTCACTATTAAACTACACTATAACTCAAGCCATATTTCCACAATGAAATCTCCCTCAGCTTCCTCTCTCTTTCTCATCAGCTCCTCCCAGAATTCCTAGAGATGCAGCCTCATATACAATCACTTAGTAACGCCATCTAGTGTTTGATTCACACATAATTTATGTTGTTAACCCCTTGCTACACTTGTACTGTACACACCATTACAGTATCCTCCCGTGAATTACCCCACTCCCCGGCAGGAAGTCACACAGGTGACGTTCAGTACTCCTTTTCAAAAGCGTTAAGCTGGTTCAATGGCTACTGCGAGGAAGTGAGGAGGTGAGTAGCTCTTTTCATTTGCCAACATGCAGCTCAAGTGTACTGGAGTAGCTGACCCAGGGCTTGGTGGGGTTGGGGGGGGGGGCACGGGGGCTGGGGTTGGGAGGGGGAGGGGGGCTGTGGGTGTCCAGGTTGGGGGGAGGGTTTGGTGAGGGGCTTTGCATCTGTGAGGCCTTTACGCCACCTTTAAATATTGTGGAGACCCATAACAGGGGCAATCACCTTCAACCTAGACCAGACCCGTCAAGATGCCCTGGCTGCATGCCTTGCTACCATCGGCAGGATTCCCCAGGTTCAGGAGGCGGTATTCATGCCATTCTGTGAGCACTGGGGCATCAGGGGGTACCCGATATTAACAGGAAGGGGTTCCACTCCCTGAATGTTCAGATCCTGTGCTACCACTGCTTCAGAATCAGCCACGTGTTTGCCCGCTATCCAGGGATTGTGCATGACAGTTACATCCCGGGGCACTCAGAGAACCCCGGTGTCTTCGAGGACCACCACAGGATGACGGGTTGGCTCATGGGGGACAAGGGATACCCGCTGAGGACATGGCTGATGATGCCGATGCCCAGGCCTGAGATTGAGGCAGAGACCCGGTATAATGAGGCCCACTCTGCCACCTGTGCTGTCATTGAGCGGTACATGGGGCTGCTGAAAATATGGGTCTGATGACTGGAGGAGGAGGCCGATGGGGGGACTGGAGGACAACTCCAAGGAGGAGCCAGAGGACGGAGGACAGGCTATGATGAGCATCGGACATGCCAGGAGGACCAGGGAGGCCCTCAACATCTGCACATTCTCCTAGGATGAGGCTGTGTCCGTCAGCTAAACACCTCCCCTCATTCCCACCCCATTCTCCTCCCCAACCCCACAACCCAATCACACCGTCCCCTCCCCGACCACCCTGTTCTCCCCTCTCAGGGCCTGTGGAATATCAGTCCAGGGGGGGTGGGCCTGTGTCGGCACTGTCAGCGGATCACTATACAAGGCAGGAGAGTGATGATCACTCACATGTGAGGAAAGCTCCTGGGCTCCTCAGGGTATGATAAAGCCTAACTCCTGTCTTTCTGTGACAGCGCGCTGCCACCCATCCTCATGATGGGTGATGGAGCCTGAATTGGGGCTCTTGATTTTGGACCACTGCGCCAGGGGGTGGGGGGACCAGGTGGTGGGGGTGTAGCCAGGTCCGCTGTGAAGACTAAAGTGACAGAGGCTTCACGTATATCATGTGTGAAATGTTTTAATGGTAAACATTTTAACGTGACAGATTTCCATTCCCTCTAGCTCCAGATAGTGACTTCTCCAGTGCCCACGAAGAGATCCTCACTCTTCTAGATCTTCCGTGGTTAGCGCTACGTCTAAAATACAGATGGAGGGTGAGAAGGTAAAATCAAATACTAGTGTTTTGTGTTTAAACAAAGGAGATTACAATGGGATGAGAGAAGAACTAGCTAAGGTAGACTGGGAGCAAAGACTTTATGGTGGAACAGTTGAGGAACAGTGGAGAACCTTCCAAGCGATTTTTCAGAGTGCTCAGCAAAGGTTTATACCAACAAAAAGGAAGGACGGTAGAAAGAGGGAAAATCGACCGTGGATATCTAAGGAAATAAGGAGAGTATCAAATTGAAGGGAAGAGCATACAAAGTGGCAAAGATTGGTGGGAGACTAGAGGACTGGGAAATATTTAAGGGGCAACAGAAAGCTACTAAAAAAGCTATAAAGAAGAGTAAGATAGAGTATGAGAGTAAACTTGCTCAGAATATAAAAGCAGACAGCAAAAGTTTTTACAAATATATAAAGCAAAAAAGAGTGGCTAAGGTAAATATTGGTTCTTTAGAGGATGAGAAGGGAGTTTTAATAATGGGAGATGAGGAAATGGCTGAGGAACTGAACAGGTTTTTTGGGTTGGTCTTCACAGTGGAAGACACAAATAACATGCCAGCGACTGATAGAAATGAGGTTATGACAGGTGATGACCTTGAGAGGATTGTTAGCACTAAGGAGGTAGTGATGGGCAAGCTAATGGGGCTAAAGGTAGACAAGTCTCCTGGCCCTGATGGAATGCATCCCAGAGTGCTAAAAGAGATGGCTAGGGAAATTGCAGGTGCACTAGTGATAATTTACCAAAATTCACTAGACTCTGGGGTGGTCCCGGTGGATTGGAAATTAGCAAACGTGACACCACTGTTTAAAAAAGGAAGTAGGCAGAGAGCAAGAAATTATAGGCCAGTGAGCTTAACGTCGGTAGTAGGGAAGATGCTGGAATCTATCATCAAGGAAGAAATAGCGAGGCATCTGGATATAAATTGTCCTATTGGGCAGACGCAGCATGGGTTCATAAAGGGCAGGTCGTGCCTAACTAATTTAGTGGAATTTTTTGAGGACATTACCAGTGCAGTGGATAACGGGGAGCCAATGGATGTGGTATATCTGGATTTCCAGAAAGCTTTTGACAAGGTGCCACACAAAAGGCTGCTGCATAAGATCAAGATGCATGGCATTAAGGGTAAAGTAGTAGCATGGATAGAGGATTGGTTAATTAATAGAAAGCAAAGAGTGGGGATTAATGGGTGTTTCTCTGGTTGGCAATCAGTAGCTAGTGGTGTCCCTCAGGGATCCGTGTTGGGCCCACAATTGTTCACAATCTACATAGATGATTTGGAATTGGGGACCAAGGGCAATGTGTCCAAGTTTGCAGATGACACTAAGATGAGTGGTAAAGCGAAAAGTGCAGAGGATACTGGAAGTCTGCAGAGGGATTTGGATAGGTTAAGTGAATGGGCTAGGGTCTGGCAAATAGAATACAATGTTGACAAATGTGAGGTTATCCATTTTGGTAGGAATAACAGCAAACGGGATTATTATTTAAATAATAAAATATTAAAGCATGCTGCTGTGCAGAGAGACCTGGGTGTGCTAGTGCATGAATCACAGAAAGTTGGTTTACAGGTGCAACAGGTGATTAAGAAGGCAAATGGAATTTTGTCCTTCATTGCTAGAGGGATGGAGTTTAAGACTAGGGAGGTTATTTTGCAATTGTATAAGGTGTTAGTGAGGCCACACCTGGAGTATTGTGTTCAGTTTTGGTCTCCTCACTTGAGAAAGGACGTACTGGCACTGGAGGGTGTGCAGAGGAGATTCACGAGGTTAATCCCAGAGCTGAAGGGGTTGGATTACGAGGAGAGGTTGAGTAGACTGGGACTGTACTTGTTGGAATTTAGAAGAATGAGGGGGGATCTTATCGAAACATTTAAAATTATGAAGGGAATAGATAGGATAGATACGGGCAGGTTGTTTCCACTGGCGGGTGAAAGCAGAACTATGGGGCATAGCCTCAAAATAAAGGGAAGTAGATTTAGGACTGAGTTTAGGAGGAACTTCTTCACCCAAAGGGTTGTGAATCTATGGAATTCCTTGCCCAGTGAAGCAGTTGAGGCTCCTTCATTAAATGTTTTTAAGGTAAAGATAGATAGTTTTTTGAAGAAAAAAGGGATTAAGGGTTATGGTGTTCGGGCCGGAAAGTGGAGCTGAGTCCACAAAAGATCAGCCATGATCTCATTGAATGGCGGAGCAGGCTCGAGGGGCCAGATGGCCGACTCCTGCTCCTAGTTCTTATGTCTAAGTGTGTCCCCAGAATACACAACAGAGGTGGAGGCAGCCTGCTACTTTCCCACACCCTGTGGTTTTTGATGCCCCTGGCGGTCGGTCTCCGGAGGACCTGGAGCTGAGGGGCCTGGCTGACTTACCGGTGCCACAGGTGTCACCGTGGTACCCTGTTTTTCCCTCTGCCCTTGAGATGTGCCAGTGTCAGGAGGCGGGACTCAGAAGAGCTGGAGACTGCGCAGTTCCCTTGCTGGCAGGCCGCATGTTGACCTCTGGCACTTCCTCCTCCCTGAGGGTGAGAGTCGGGCCCTGGGTGACTCCATAGGACAGAGGGGCAGCTGGAGCGAGCTCGAGCCACCTAGCTCTGCCAGTCCTGACGTCTCCGCATTATCTGCATCATGGTGTCGAGGGTGCCCTCAGCGATGGTCCTCAGTGGCTGGGAAATGATCTGGAGTGCCTCGGCAATGTCCAGCTGTGTCTGGGACATGTTCCTTATCAGCTGGGAAATGATGTCAAGGCCCTCAGCCATGGTCGTCACAGACTGACGCATCGCCTTGGACTCCACCACTCAAGACGTGGATGTCGTACTCCAGGTTTTCCACTGTGGTCACCACTTTAGTTGTGTTGGCCTGGAGCCAAGCATTGCCGGTGATACCTACTTCGCCTGAAGGCCTTCCTCCAATCGGCCTTGCAGTCGCTGAAATGTCACTGACACCCCCTCCTGTGACATCATCTGCTCCGGGAGAACCTGGTCCAGAGGCTTGACATCTGGCTGGGGCCCAGCTGAGTCCTGCGATCCAGCAGACCTCCGATTGCTATCTCCCTTGGATGTTCCTGCCTCCACCTGATGTGCATCTGCAACCGTGTGGTGCTCACCAAATTGTGCCCCAGAAGCCTGTCCACTAATGTCGCCCACCGAGGCGTGCGTCTCTGTGCTGGTGAAAGGTGCGGGTGATAGTTCTGACGCGTTGGCGATATTCTCCTCGGAGCTCTCCTCCGAGATGTTCTCTCGGGTGGCAAGGGGGGCACAACAGGGATGGCCTGGCCTCAACCGATGGTGATCCTGCCACACAATGGACATGGGGGTCAGTGAGAGGGAGGGAACATTTTGTGACACATCAACAACTCACTTGACACAGGTCAACTGGGTGAAGGGAGAGTGGCTCCTCATATCTCCGGTGCAGACCAACCTCGGAGTCAGTCACCGCTGTCTCCTCGGGCAACCCAGCAATCTCAAGGGCCCGTTCCTCATAGGGGGAGAGGACTTGGTTCTCTGGGACTTCTCTTGGCCTTTTCCAGCTTATTATGGCCTATCTTCTCCTGCGGTGTCAAAAAGAGGACATTGTAAGCCGCATGCTTGATGGGTCAGGGGGATCTAAAGCAGGTGGCATGTATGGACACCTCACCTCGGCATGAAGGGGTTGTGCTGGGGGTGCCATGGGATTCTGAGGAACAAACCTGAAGATCAGATGTTGGGAGGGTGCGAGGTGTCAGCCAGTGAATTGCAGAGGGGGTGGGGGAGGAGGGGGGTTGGGAATTTGAGGGGTGGCAGGCGGAATTGATTCCAGGAGGAAATTGGTAACTTACCCTTGCAGCTCCTTGCCGGTACCATCTGAGTGGCAGGGAGGGCAGAACAGGGAGATTGTTGTGATACATCAACAATTCACTTGACACAGGTCACCTGGGTGAAGGGATGGTGGATCCTCATATCTCTGGCGCAGTCCAGAGATAGCGAGTTAGTTTGTTATCTTCCAAAATTGGATGGGATCCTCCTGGTCATGCTGGCCACCTGATTTCAACTATTCAAACACATTCTCCCACATTCCACCCTCTGTAAACTCGAGGTCATCCAGAACTGCCCATGTCTTATCTTGCAGCAAGTCCCCTTCCCCTATCACCCCTGTGCTCCCTTCCCCTATCACCCCTGTGCTCCCATCCCCTATCACCCCTGTGCTCCCTTCCCCTATCACCCCGTTCTCCCTTCCCCATCACCCCTGTGCTCCCTTCCCCTATCATCCCTGTGCACCCATCCCCTATCACCCCTGTGCTCCCTTCCCACTATCACCACTGTGCTCCCATCCCCTATCATCCCTGTTCTACCTTCCCCATCACCCCTGTTCTCCCTTCCCCATCACCCCTGTGCTCCCATCCCCTATCACCCCTTCCCCTATCACCCCTGTGCTCCCATCCCCTATCATCCCTGTGCTCCCATCCCCTATCACCCCTGTGCTCCCTTCCCCTATCACCCCTGTGCTCCCTTCCCCATCACCCCTGTGCTCCCTTCCCCTATCACCCCGTTCTCCCTTCCCCATCACCCCTGTGCTCCCATCCCCTATCACCCCTGTGCTCCCATCCCCTATCACCCCTGTGCTCCCATCCCCTATCACCCCTGTGCTCCCTTCCCCTATCACCCCTGTGCTCCCATCCCCTATCACCCCTGTGCTCCCATCCCCTATCACCCCTGTGCTCCCTTCCCCTATCACCCCTGTGCTCCCATCCCCTATCACCCCTGTGCTCCCTTCCCCTATCACCCCTGTGCTCCCTTCCCCTATCACCCCTGTGCTCCCTTCCCCTATCACCCCTGTGCTCCCATCCCTTGTTACCCCTTCCCCTATCACCCCTGTGCTCCCATCCCCTATTACCCCTTCCCCTATCACCCCTGTGCTCCCATCCCCTATTACCCCTTCCCCTATCACCCCTGTGCTCCCATCCCCTATCACCCCTGTGCTCCCATCCCCTATCACCCCGTTCTCCCTTCCCCATCACCCCTGTGCTCCCATCCCCTATCACCCCTGTGCTCCCTTCCCCTATCACCCCTGTTCTCCCTTCCCCATCACCCCTGTGCTCCCTTTCCCTATCACCCCTGTGCTCCCATCCCCTATCACCCCTGTTCTCCCTTCCCCATCACCCCTGTGCTCCCATCCCCATCGCCCCTGTGCTCCCATCCCCTATCACCCCTGTGCTCCCATCCCCTATCACCCCTGTGCTCCCTTCCCCTATCACCCCTGTGCTCCCATCCCCTATCACCCCTGTGCTCCCTTCCCCATCACCCCTGTGCTCCCTTCCCCTATCACCCCTGTGCTCCCATCCCCTATCACCCCGTGCTCCCTTCCCCTATCACCCCTGTGCTCCCTTCCCCTATCACCCCTGTGCTCCCTTCCCCTATCACCCCTGTTCTCCCTTCCCCATCACCCCTGTGCTCCCTTCCCCTATCACCCCTGTTCTCCCTTCCCCATCACCCCTGTGCTCCCATCCCTTGTTACCCCTTCCCCATCACCCCTGTGCTCCCATCCCCTATTACCCCTTCCCCTATCACCCCTGTGTTCTTTGATCCACATTGGCTCCCAGTTAAGCAATGTGCCGATTTTAATATTTTCACACGTGCTGTCAAACCCCTTTATGGCCTTGCCTCTTCCTACCTGTGTAATCTGTTCAAAGCCCTTGCGCCCGTGCATGCTTGAGGTCTCTGCACCTGGTGGGCACCACAGGAGTGCATCATCAGACCCATGAATATTATTTTAATTTAATTTGTTGGGCTGGATTCTCTGTTATTGGAACTATGTCCCCATGCAGGCGTCATAACTGTGGATTTTCACGCCAAGGGCCACATATTCCTCGCCCTGCAGGGGGCGAGCAGCGACCCGGCGTAAATCTAGCAGCTTTTGCTGCCGATACCGGCGCCCGCACTTCTGGGTCGGAGGCCGTGGCCACGCCGTGCTCCATGCTGGACTCTGACCGCGGAGCTGGGACCTGAAAATAGATCCCCCGATCGGCCGCACACACAATCCCGTCCGCCCGCACAAACATTTCCCGGCCGCCTACAATACCCGCCCCCGATCAAGACGGCTGCGGACTGAGTCCGAAGCCGCCACGCTATGTTCCCGATCAGCTGGACCACATTAGATCCACGCCGTCGGTACTTCGGCCGGTGGGGAGCAGTGAATGGTGGAGTGGGCCTCCCCAGCAATGGCCGCAGGTAGGTGCTAGGCGGCGTGGCGTACTCCCGGAGTACACCGCTTTTCGGGGCCCGCAGAATCGGAGAACTGCACCGGTCCCAATCCGTGCGGGGAAATGGATTCCCCGCTGCCGGGTCGGCCGCGATTTCGGCAGCGGGATGCGGAGAATGCCGCCCGTTAAGTTTCCTTTTCCAGACCCGGCAATTCTCCGGCTGTTTTTGTCGTGGAGGCCGGATGTTATACGTGGTACGGCTGCTGACCCCTCACCGGTCGGAGGATCAGTGCTGGGGCTGGGCCGATGTTTTTGATGTACAACCCCACGGATCCTCCGGACATAGCCCGAAAATTGGAGAAACCCGCCCCACAGCCTCCCAAATGGAGAATCCCGTCCATGGTTCTTCGAGATATGGGGCAGGATCTCCGGACCCCCAGCTGTGTGTTTCTTGTCGGTGCGCCGTTCGCTCCTCCCGTCGCTTGTCAACGGAATTTCCCATCGAACCCAACCCACACCGCTGGAAAACCGGGGATGGGCTGCTGGCAGGAACAGAGAATTCCGGCCATGTATTCCTAAGAATCCTGCAGTGCAAGGTAGGAATACAGTCCATTGAAGACGAAGGGGAAACATCTCCGTCTGTTCAGTGATGGTCATGTCACTCAGTCTCTTCTTCTTCGTATGTCTAGGAGTGCATGGAGCAGACAAAGCAAACATTTCAATCTCTTTCCATAACTCATTGTTTGGAGCAGGTCACTCGTTTGAAACCAGGGGCTTGAGGGGCACAACTCCAGATCAAGCATGACATACCAGGAAACTGTCCTGCTCATAGTGCCTGCCATAGGTGTGTGTGGAAGGATTTTCAAATGCTAATCAACCTGTTTGGCTGCATTATGAATGCATTTTTCTTGGCCATCAACTCCTGGAGTGGGATTTGAAGATGGAGCGTTTGGCTCGGTGACAGGGATGTTGCCTAATTCATCGCAAGACCTCCTTTCAATTACAAGCCTGGTGTTTCAAAGATTAAAAAGATTTGAGAGAATTACTTCAAGGTTACAGATTGGAGAGGACTCCCAATTGACACCAAAAGTGTAAAAACTCTCCTTGTGTGGAACATATTTTACAGGTAAGCCGTTAAGCGTTGAAATTAAGATTCGGAGAAAATACTTGCATTTAAACAGCACCCTATCATATCATCGAAATGTCTCAAGAGTCTTCTCATAAACTGAATTAATTTTGAAGTGTTGCCTGTTGTTACGGAGCCACACTCAGCAGTGATTGTCTGACAGAAACAACAATAAAATGAATGAACATTTACTCGCCTGGAATTTCCGTGATGGTTTTCCTGATGTGCTGCAACCTTGCTGGATGGCTGACTGAAATCTTGGAAAAATCACCATGAATGGGAGATTGGGAGGACCCATCAGGAAACTGCCGGCGCACCTGGGTTTTCCCCGGAGTGGGTTGAGAGAGCAGTTTTGGCCGAGCTACCAGGAGAGGTCGCTGGCCTCGTTTGGAAAGGGCCACGGGGTGGTCCGTGCTCGCTTAAACAGCCAATCTGGGCTCCCGGTTCATTCATCTGCCTTGTGCTGACAGCAGAAGGGAGTTGAGAGCAGAGACTCACTGATCAAAAGGCCGTGAATGTAGCTCAAAGCATCACGCAAACCAGCCTCCCATCCATTGACTCTTTCTATAATTCCCGCTGCCTCGGAAAGGTAGCCAGCATAATTAAGAACCCCACGCACCCCGGACAAACTCTCTTCCACCTTCTTCCGTCAGGAAAAAGATACCAAAGTTTGAGGTCACGTACCAACCGACTCAAGAACAGCTTCTTCCCTACTGCCATCAGACTTTTGAATGGACCTACCTTGTATTCTGTTGATCTTTTCTCTACACCTTGTTATAACTGTAACATTATATTGTGCAGTCTCTCCTTCCTTCCCTATGTACGGTAATGCATTGTTTGTACAGCATGCAAGAAACAATACTTTTCACTGTATACTAATACATGTGACAATAATAAATCCATTCAATTCAATTTAATCAGGATGCCAATGTTGGTGTCTAATGGGGCACACGACCTCTCACTATGTCACCTGGCAGTGATTTATTTTGCAACCATCTACCTACCGACAAACACGTGGAACATGGACACCTCGCAGAAAATGTGGGCGCCCGTTTCACTCCGTGGCATGGGGCTGCCACGTGAATGCCAAATCCCCGATGGAAAGGCGGACAGTTCATTTTCATACTCTATTGAGCATGATTAACTAACTAATTAACGAAGGAAAACTATAGAATTGCCACTTAATGGGAAACTGTAGCAAAAACAAAACTTTAAAGGAAACTTTAAAGGGTGGTACGGTAGCACAGTGGTTAGCACTGTTGCATCACAGCGCCAGGGCCTCAGGTTCGATTCCCGGCTTGGGTCACCGTCTGTGCGGAGTCTGCAAGTTCTCCCCGTGTCGGCGTGGGTTTCCTCCGGGTGCTCCAGTTTTCAGCCACAAGTCCCGAAAGACGTGCTGTTCGATGAATTGGACATTCTGAATTCTCCCTCTGTGTACCCGAACAGGTGCCGGGATTTGGCGGCTAGGGGCTTTTCACGGTAACTTCATTAACAGTGTTAATGTATGCCTACTTGTGAAAATAATAAAAAAGATTAAACTTAACAATTTGAATTAAAATAACGTTCACGCGTCTGCTGATGCATCCCAACCTCCGCGGTGCCCACCGGGCGTGGAAGGCCTCAAGCATGATGGCGGACATCATATAACTCCCTCTCCAGGGATATCTGGGAAGAATATAGCCACGGAAGAGGGGCAGACAGTTGGGCTGAACAATCAGCTCAGCCATCCTCTCTCTGTACCTGTTAATGACCACTTTGTTCAGGCACAAGAGCAGGCTAACAAGGAGGTCCTCACACCCTGCTCCGCACTGTGTGGCCAAAGATCAGGAGCATGGGGCTGCAGTGCAAACAGAATTTGAGGAGCATCCCCCTCAAATAATCAAAGAAGGGCTGCACCCTCAGACATCATATGCATACATGGAACCATGGAACATGGACTCTTCAAGGACATGCTAAATGCAGGTGGCCTCGGAGTCCGTTTACCATCTTAACCTTCTTATGTGCAGGATGCAGCACGAAACAACCTCCATGCCAAATCTCCAATGGAAGAGTGGACATCCCCTTTTTATCTGTGCTGAAAGAGAATTAATTAGGACCCTCCACCTGTTCATCCATCTCCGGAGCAACATAATTGACATAGCGTTAACATCAGGAAGACACCAGCACTCTCTGAACATTCTGACTGTAACAATATATTACATAGGTATACCAGTGAAGGGTTAATTATTCCATCTCAGTGCAATTCAAACACTAGAGGGCACTACCAGTTCCCAGTATAAGTATCAGATCTCAGGGAATCTTGGGTAGTTCAGTGTTAGCAGAGGAGAGGAATTGATTACAGCTCTAGGAATTGTTTAGGTTCGAGAAGGAAGTAGCACAAGTACATCATTAGTTAATATTAGATTATAGATTACTGTATTAATAGTTATAGCTCTGTAGAGTGTGCAAACGTTATTAATCGTTATTCAATAAATTAGTTTTGCTTCAATCTTAAGATTGCTGTTTTTTGTATCATCCACTCATCAAACTATTCTGGATCTCAAAACAAAGAATAACGACATATTACATCAAAGTGTAATATAACACTGACCAGATGTATCGGAAACAGGTTGACAGCTCTGTGGATCTGACTCTCTAACCTGCACTTTCATTGAGCTTGATTGATCGCAGATCTAATATCCCTGGTAAAGGGAATATCAGGAGCACTGTTAGCTTTTGGCCACCACCTTGTGCCAAAGTTGTAGAAGTGTCAATGTGGGTTTGGCTGAGGAAAGTTCTCAACGTTGATAGTCTTCAGGGTTGAATAGTTTGTCGAAACTCCTCGTATACTCTGAGATCAGTTGCTGGTCTCCACAGAGATTTGGCCCCAGTAAGAGCGAGTGGGCATCAGGGCAGGCGACGAGAGAGAAAAAAAAAAAGCCCCACCGCTGGTGATTGTTCCTTCGTGAAGAATAACTCGACAGGCAGATCACAGTCCCTCTCACACAGCAGTGCTGGAGGCGATAGCCTCAGAGGGAGTGCAGGTTCAATATCTATTCGCTTACAAGAAAGGCCCGCCCGCCAAAGTGAGAGAGGGCACACTTAGCCCTGAGATCTTCCTCCACGCAAGCTGGAACTCAGAGGAGATGCTCATTAAGAGAAAGAAGAAGAGCATGTGAAAGCAGCAGAGAGGAGCTGGGAGAGATCAGAGACTCAGAAAGAACAGCTGAGAGTATTAGAATTAGAATTAGAACAGTACAGCACAGTACAGGCCCTTCAGCCCTCAATGTTGTGCCGAGCAATGATCACCCTACTCAAGCCCACGTATCCACCCTATACCAGTAACCCAACAACCCCCATTAACATTATTTTTTTTTAGGAAACTAAGGGCAATTTAGCCTGGCCAATCCACCTAACCCGCACATCTTTGGACTGTGGGAGGAAACCGGAGCACCCGGAGGAAACCCACACACACACGGGGAGGACGTGCAGACTCCGCACAGACAGTGACCCAGCCGGGAATCGAACTGGGGACCCTGGAGCTGTGAAGCATTGATGCTAACCACCATGCTACCGTGCTGCCCAGTAGGAACCAGATGGAGGGGAGAGAGGGCCCTTCGGGGTTGGCTGGAACCTCACTCCATAGCACAGGGATTAAAAGAAAAACTTAAAAATGCTAGAAATATGAAATATAATTGGAAAATTCGAGAGATGTACAGCCCACAGATCGGCATTTGAAAAATAAATGAAAGACGAGTTAAAGCTTTGGGGTGCCGCCCTCAATCATTAGTGGTTGGAAATATGGGTGCAATGTTATTTAAATAAGATAACCTGAATTAATGTACAAAGCTGGATGGTTTTAGAAGCGTTGGAATCCCACAATATTGGTTCAATGTGTCAAACTTCATGACCTAATAACTGAACGCGAGTGGATATTCCTGGATCACTCATATTAATAATAATCGCTTATTGCCACAAGTAGGCTTCAATGTATGATAATCATTTCTCATATTAATCTATTTTTTTTGACTATGCGATGAGAAAATAATGCCATTAAATGTACCTGAAGTGGTACTTTTGCTGAGGGTTAATTGTGCAGTGATATTATCCATATCTACGTGCCTCTCTTCTAAAGATTAAAATTCATCCTTTAATGAAAGATTGAAGAAGGTCAATATTTCTCTGAAACAAATTGCTTTCACGGAAATTGTAGAATTTGAAGCCGGGCTCTCCTGCAATGTTGTTGGAGTGTCAATGAGAGAAAAGGGTTGGCACCTTCTCATCATCGTTAAAAGGCAAATTTCACTCCGATGTCTTTTATGAAATGTCTTCAAGATTGCCTCACTCACGTTCCACATAGTCAGCTCTGCATTAGAGAACTATTTGGAACTAAAGCGGGAGAATCAGTCGAAGAGATGACGAGGATGGCTCGAGTAAAAAAGCCATGAACTTCGCCTATATTGCCTCCCCATGATCTGAGTAGCAATTCTAAAACAACGACGGCCGGTTTAGCACAGGGCTAAAGAGCTGGCTTTTAAAACAGACCAAGGCAGGCCAGCAGCACGGTTCAATTCCTGTACCAGCCTCCCCGAACAGGCACCGGAATGTGGCGACTAGGGGCTTTTCACAGTAACTTCATTTGAAGCCTACTTGTGACAATAAGCGATTTTCATTTCACTTCATTTATCCCCAACTGGCCAACCAAGGGAACCCCGTTCACTTCACACAACCTTTCACAATTTGACAACCTCTGTTCAATCTTCTGTTAACAAAATATTTTGCCAGTAGATTCTAAACTAGGACCTCCGATTGTTACAATGGAATTTCCTATTATTCACTATTCTAGATGAACTCCTTGGGAGTCCCCTCCAAGTGCCATTGGTCCACATTGGTGGAGACCAGCGCTAAACGGCGCTGGCTGGGGGTCTCCGGGGCACGGGGGTGAGATCCCGCACCTCGGGTAACTCCGGCGAGAGCATATTCAAATGAGCCCGACTGCATACTTGAATATGCAAGTATTAACTCAAGTATTAACCCGGACTTCTAGGTTGGGAGAGTGATTCAATGTGGTGCGATATCCCATGACATCCGATATTCCCGGGCCAAAACATATTCCTCGACCAACCTCACAAAGACAGGTTATTTGCTGTGCGCAAACTGACTGCTGTGCTTTCTGTAATTACGATGTGGAGATGCCGGCGCTGGACTGGGGTGGGCACAGTAAGAAGTCTTACAACACCAGGTTAAAGTCCAACAGGTTTGTTTCGAATCGCTAGCTTTCGGAGCGCAGTGGACTCACCCGAGGAAGGAGCAGTGCTCCGAAAGCTAGTGATTTGAAACAAACCTGTTGGACTTTAACCTGGTGCTGTAAGACTTCTTACTGCCCTGTAAGTGCAAACAGCCAACACAGTTTGAAAGCACCTCATTGGCTGTAAAGTGTTTACGGGGGATCCTGAGGTTGTGGAAGGTTGGGAGATATGAGTGATTCTTTGCTCTGCACGTACTGCGTGGAGTGAGACTGGCTGCTTGAGTGACTCAATTTAACATCCCAGGTGCCAGAGACAGTGGGAAGCGCTGTTTCTGAGCAGAACTCAGCCAGTCACTTGCTGCAGTGCATTGTTTTCCCAAAGCATGTGCGATATTTGCAGGGAGCAAGCCATTCAGCTGCTTCCCAGCAAGCCAGGTGGTGTCCGTTTCACCTGGTGCTGCTGCTCCCATGGGGGATGTGTTAAGCCAGGCATGTGAGAGGAATTTAGCAGAAGTGGGCTTCGGCGCTGGCGGAGGGACAGTGCTTGCATTTCGGCATTCGCTCCTTCGTTGATCCTGAAGGGAAACAGTTAAAAAAAAAAGAGGCCATGTTATTCGAAGAAACACAGTGCATGAAAAACATGGCTAATTAATTAAGCCTTATGAATAATAGATAAACTAGGAAGGCAATCATCCCTGGAGCAACACAAATGTCTCTCTTGCTGCAGCACAGTGCTGTGATTGAAGCTGGATGCAGCGCCAATCTCTGGTGTGAGGGAGCCTTTGGAAAGTGCCAGCTGCAGCCTGCAACATCCCCTCTCTCTCTCACACACACACACACACACACACACTGTATGCATTTACTACTGGCAATTAGCTACCTATTATAGAGTTAAACACATTGCCATTTTGCTCCCATCAAGGACGCACTATAAAAACAAGGAAGATGCCACTTGAGTCACCGCTAAAACATTAATTGACGGAACTTAACCAGTCCTTATTATTTGAACCTAGCGGTTAATGCAGTTGCATCTCTTTCACTTGTGTTTCTCTTGGCCGATCGCCAGTCTTAACACTCGTGAATAATTGTTTGGTTACGTAAAGCAATTATTACTGTAACCAAGTGATTATTACCATGGTATCGCATGGAGGATAATAGAGGGCTAGGAATAGGGTACAAGGCTGTGGGACAGAGGGAGGTGCTCTATGATGCCATAAATTATAACAGCGAAAGCAGCAGGAGGGAGCGAGACACATACACAGCCTTTGATTCATTCTCTCAGACATCCTTGCACGTCAGCCTGTCTCGGTGGGTAGCTCTCTTCCTTGTCAACTGGGAGGTTGTGGGGTTCAAATCCCATTCAGGGCTCGAGCACTTTTCAGACAGACTGAAATGCTGCCCTTTGGTATGAAACCGTCTGGCCGGTTCAGGTGGATTGTTTAAAGAAAGGAAGGGAACTCTTGTCAGTATCCTGCCCAGCATCGCTGGCTTATTAAATCGCTGGCTTTTAAAGCAGACCAAGGCAGGCCAGCAGCGCGGTTCAATTCCCGTACCAGCCTCCCCGAACAGGCGCCGGAATGTGGCGACTAGGGGCTTTTCACAGTAACTTCGTTTGAAGCCTACTCGTGACAATAAGCGATTTGCATTTCGCGTTTCGCCGGTCAATTGTTAGTCGACGGCAATATCTTCTGCACTATTATCCCACCTACACCAACCACTGAGCCATAACATCAATACATTACTTGTGAAGCTCTTTGGGGCATTTTTTAACACACATGATGAGGTGATAAATAATAACCATCCCTTTCCTGAACGCACTGTGGCACCAAGTTTCTCCTCGCATGACGAAATGTGAAAGGTTTTCCATGAAGGTTATGGTTCTGAACAAGGGCCTTGTGGGTCAGGCGGGAGCTAAGGCAGGAAACAGAAGGATTCACATCCTGACTCTTAATTAACGATTGAGAGAACAATATCATTTATGTCATGCGTTAGAAAAATGTCCCAAGGTGATTCTCACAGAATTGACACTGAACCAAAGTCAAAGATATCAGGACAGGTAGCCAACACTTTTAACTTTTGATTCTTTCCTGGGATGTGTATTCACAGGCAAGGGCAGCATTTGGTGTGCATTCCTTATTGCTCTCGAAAGGGTAATTGACTTGCAATGATAAAGAACAAACAAAGAAAAGTACAGCACAGGAACAGGCCCTTCGGCCCTCCAAGCCCGTGCTGACCACGCTGCCCGACTAAACTACAATCTTCTACGCTTTCGGGATCCGTATCCCTCTATTCCCATCCTATTCATGTATTTGTCAAGATGCCCCTTAAATGTCACTATCGTCCCTGCTTCCACCACCTCCTCCGGCAGCAAGTTCCAGGCACCCACTACCCTCTGTGTAAAAAACTTGCCTCGTACATCTCCTCTAAACCTTGCCCCTCGCACCTTAAACCTATGCCCACTAGTAATTGACTCCTCTATCCTGGGAAAAAGCCTCTGACTATCCACTCTGTCTTATGCCCCTCATAATTTTGTAGACCTCTATCAGGTCGCCCCTCAACCTCCGTCGTTCCAGTGAGAACAAACCGAGTTTATTCAACCGCTCCTCATAGCTAAATGCTGGGCCGCTTCAGACTCAACCACATTGGCTGTGGGTCTGGAGTCACATGTAGGCCAGGTCAGGTAAGGATGGCAGATTTCCTTCCCTGAAGCGCATTAGTGAACCAGATGGGAATCACCAGTAGTTTCACGGTTACCCCAACTGAGGCGAAGCTTTATATTCCAGAGTTAGTCCTTGAATTTAACTGTGGATTTGATCCCATAGCCACACCCCTGCCGGAGCATTAGCCTGGGCATCTGTTTTACTCGTCCAGCGAGCTTACCACCCCACCACCGTCTCCTCCCACTTTAAAAAGAACAATGAGGATTTCAAATTGTTGTGCTGCTGGTTGCAGTAGGTCAGTGAGCACGGGGGTGAGGGGCGGACAGAACTTGGGGCAAATCAAGGTACAGGCAGCAGACGAGAAAAGAACAGTTCATTCACAAACTTTGCTTTTAAGAACTCATTTCCTGCTTGACTATGGTACTTGGTTGCTGAACACTTTAAGGGAAGGACACGGCACTCACTCAAATGTTTGGTTTTGGTGATTTTGTTTCGACACGTTGCATCTCTAATGAAAGAACAGCTAGAAAAATATTAAAATATTCTCTTGGATTTCGTCATGAAACTGGGTGAAGTGAAGAAGGGCTTCCTGATTTCACCCCTCAATGGCCTGGCTTTCATTTTAAGATTAGAATTAAGAGTTTATCTGTGTTTACTGTATCCACTTCCGATGTGTTGGGCCGGCTGGGACGATGTGGACTGCACTTGATGCAGTGTAGCGAGAGACAGACTTCCAACACTTGATGAGATGCAGCACGATTTTATTTAACATCAAAACTATTATACATGTTCACCTGTGGGTTAACACTATGCTGACTTGAATGGAGACCTGATGCTAGCCTGACCAGACTTACTAGCTACCACATGGTGTTTGCACTGGCTATGCTCACGAGCTCTGACTGTCTCAGAGGCTTGGTCCCGAGAGAGCGGGAAAACTGGTGCCCTCTGGCTTTATAGTGGTCGTGTCCTGTCTGGTGATTGGCTGCTCTGTTCTGTGTGCTCACTGGTCATCCTGTGTGTCAATCACTGCCTGTCTGCACTCCATTATATACATGGATGTATATTATGACAACTTCTTTAATCGTTTTAAATCGTTCAATCAGATCAATCCTTCACCTGGTCAATTTTTCACACATTATGGAATCTATTCCATCTGTTTAATGTTCTGAGGGGAGGGGCTGGAATCTTCCTCTGTGGTTGGTGTGGAAATTGAAGTGATTCCCGCTGTGTGTGGGGTGTGTGTTGGAGGGAGGGGTGTGGGTGGGGGGCTTGGGGGATGTGGGATGGCTGATCACATGATATCTTGCTTTGGTCAGCTCATTAAATGTGCACCCGTGAGGAGTTTGCTGGTTCTTGTTCCAGGGGCAGGCAGGAAGTCTCCGTCCCTGTCAATACCTCGTGGAGTCGAAGCTACTGTTTTAAAAAATATATTTTTATTAAGGTATTTGAAATTTTTATAAAAATAACATCGACAATGACATCAACATGGTATAGTAAACATTTCCTCCCCCATATCAATCTTCACACACCCCAACCATAAAACAACAATCCGCCCGCCATCCCCTCCCTTGGAATCCTGCATCTGCTGACATTTTAATTTTCCCTGAGGAAGTCGACGAACGGCTGCCACCTCCGGGTGAACCCGACCATTGACCCTCTTAAGGCGAACTTTATTTTCTCGGGACTGAGAGACCCAGCCATGTCACTAACCCAGGTCTCTACCCTCGGGGTCTTCGAGTCCCTCCACATTAACAAGATCCGTCTCCGGGCTACCAGGGAGACAAAGGCCAAGACGTCGGCCTCTTTCGCCAACCTGAACTCCCGGCTCTTCAGACACTCCAAAGATTGCTACCTCCGGATTCGGCACCACCTGTGTTTTTAGCACCGTGGACATTGCCTTAGCAAAACCCTGCCAAAGTCCTCTAACTTCGGGCATGCCCAAAACATGTGGACATGATTTGTTGGGCTTCCCGCGCACCTCGCACACCTACCGCACCCCAATGAACTTACTCATCCTAGCCGCCGTCATGTGTGCCCGGTGGACTACCTTAAATTGTGTTAAGCCTGGCACATGATGAGGAGGTATTAACCCTCCTTAGGGCATCCGCCCATAGCCCCGCCTCTATCTCTCTTCCTAGCTCATCCTCCCACTTGCCCATAAGCTCCTCCATCGGGGTTTCCTCCGCCTCCCAAAGCTCCTGATAAATATCCGATACCTTCCCCTCTCCCACCCAGGTACTGGAGACTGCTCTATCCTGTCTCCCCTGTGGAGGCAGCAGTGGAAAGGCCGGCACCTGTTTTCTCAGGAAGTCTCACACCTGCAAATACCTAAACCCGTTCCTCGCTGGCAATTCAAATTTCTCTTCCAAGGCTTTCAAGCTGGGAAAGCTCCCATCTATAAATACCGTGGGGCCTCACGGTAGCATGGTGGTTAGCATCAATGCTTCACAGCTCCAGGGTCCCAGGTTCGAATCCCGGCTGGGTCACTGTCTGTGTGGAGTCTGCACGTCCTCCCCGTGTGTGCGTGGGTTTCCTCCGGGTGCTCCGGTTTCCTCCCACAGTCCAAAGATGTGCGGGTTAGGTGGATTGGCCATGCTAAATTGCCCGTAGTGTAAGGTTAATGGGGGGATTGTTGCGTTACAGGTATACGGGTTACGTGGGTTTAAGTAGGGTGATCATTGCTCGGCACAACATCGAGGGCCGAAGGGCCTGTTCTGTGCTGTACTGTTCTATAGATCCCCCATCCTTCTAATTCCTGCCCTTTGCCATCTCCGGAACTCACCATCTAGCCTACCGATGATTATTATAAATCGGGGTCCAAACTGATGCTTCTTCCACTCTCATATCTCCTCCATTGCCCCCAGATCCTCAGAGCCGCCACCACCACCGGACTTGTGGAGTACGGCAGAGGTGCCGTTATCACTTCTCCCAAACTGGTATCTTTGCATGACGCCGTCTCCATCCGCTCCCACACCAACCCCTCCCCCACTACCCACTTCCTAATCATGGCTATATTAGCCGCCCAGTAGTAATTGCAGACGTTTGGCAGCACCAACCCACCCTACCCCCGACTGCCCTCCAGCAACACTTTCTTCACTCGCGGGGTTTTCCCCGCCCACGCAAAGCCCAAAATAACCTTATTCACCCGCTTGAAAAAAGCCTTAGGGATGAAGATAGGGAAGAACTGAAAGGCAAATAGAAATCTGGGGTGGACCGTCATTTTCATGGTCTGCACCCTCCCTGTCAATGATAGCGGCAGCATGTCCCATCTCTTAAAGTCCCCTTCCATTTGCTCTACCAGCTGGGATAGGTTTAACTTGTACAGTGCCTCCCATTCCAGAGCCACCTGGATTCCCAGATATCGAAAGCTCTTCCCTACCATTCTAAGCGGCAGCTCTCCCAGTCTCTTCCTCTGTCCTCTTGCCTGGATCGCGAACATCTCGCTTTTCCTCATGTACAATTTATATCCCGAAAAATTGCCAAACTCCCCCAGGATAACCATCCCCTCCAGCGGGTCCGTGATGTGCAAGAGCAGTTCATCTGCGTAAAGCGAGACCCGGTGCTCCACCCCCCCCCCCCCCCCCCCCCCCCCCCCCGAACCTGACCTTTCCAGTTCCTAAATGCTCTTAACGCTATGGCCAATGGCCAGAGTAAACAGTGACGGGGAGAGGGGGCACCCTTGCCTCGTCTCTCGGTGTTGTTTAAAGTATCCCGCCCTCAGCCGGTTCATGCGCACACTCGCTACTGGTGTCTGATAGAGCAACCACACCCAGTCAATAAAACCCTCACCAAACCCAAACCTTCCCAGCGCCTCCCACAGGTAATTCCACTCCACCCAATCACAAACCTTCTCCGCATCCATCGCTACCACCACCTCCGCCTCCTCTCCTTCTGAGGGCACCATAATAACATTGAGCAGCCTTCGAACATTGGCCTCGAGTTGCCTGCCCTTAACAAATCCAGTCTGGTCTTTCCCTATCACTCCCGGGGCACAGTCCTCTACCCTTGTGGCCAGTGTCTTAGCCAGCAGTTTGGTGTCCACATTCAGTAGAGCAATTGGCCTGTATGACCCGCATTGCTCTGGATCCTTCTCCCGTTTCAGGATCAATGAAATCGAGGCCTGTGACATTGTTGGGGGAGGACTCCCTTCTCTCTTGCTTCATTAAATGTCCTCACCAGCAGTGGGCTCAATATCTCTGAAAACTTCTTATAGAATTACACCAGGTAGCCGTCAGGCCCCGGGGCCTTGCCCGACTGCAGGCCCTCCAGTCCCTTGATTATTTCCTCGATCTCAATTGGGGCCCCCGGCCCTTCCACCAGATCCTCATTTATCCTCGGAAACCTCAACTGATCCAAAAACTGCCTCATCCCTCCACGCCAGCCAGGGGTTCCAACTCATATAATTTACATATAATTTACTATAAAAGTATTCCCGTCTCTACTCTTTACATTAGCTATTTCCTTGGCCGTCTCCCTTTTCCTGAACTGGTGCGCCAACATTCTGCTTGCCTTTTCCCCGTACTCATAGATCCTCAACTGTTTCCCCACTTTCCCTGTGGTCAACAGCCCAAACTCCGCCTGTAACCTCCGCTGCTCCCTCAGTAGCCCCGCGTCGGGGCCTCCGAGTATGTCCTGTAAACCTGGAGTTTCTCCTCCACTAACCTGTCCCTCTCAGCCAGTTCCACCTTTTCTCTGTGGGCCCGTATCGAGATTAATTCCCCTCTGACCGCTGCCTTCAGAGCTTCCCAGCCCATCACTGCAGCGACCTCCCCCGTATGATTTATTTCCAGGTAGTTCTGGATGGACTTGTTAACCCGCCCACAGATCACTTCGTCCGCTAGCAACCCCACATCCAGTCACCACAGCAGGCGTTGCCCTCTCTCCACGCTAACCCGGAGATCCACCCAATGTGGGGCATGATCCGACACTGCGATTGCCGAGTACTCCGTATCCACCGCCTTCGGTATTAGCACCTTGTTCAGAACAAAAACGTCAATGCGAGAGTATACCTTGTGGATATGTGAGAAAAAGGAAAACTCCTTCATCCTCGGCCGTGCAAACCTCCACAGGTCTACTGCCCCCATCTGTTCCATAAACCCCTTCAGTTCCTTTGCCGCAGCCGGCCTCCTCCCTGTCCTGCATTTTGACCGGTCCAATTCCGGATCAATGACTGTGTTAAAGTCTCCTCCCATGATCCGGTTATGTGACTTAGTCTGGGATTTTACCTAAAACCCGCCTCATGAATTCCACATTGTTCTAATTCGGAGCATATATATTCACGAGTACCACCCGCACCCCCTCCAGCTTCCCTCTCACCATTATGTACCTACCCCCCTTGTCTGACATGATTCTCCCTGCCTCGAATGGCACTCGTTTGTTGATCAAGATCGCTACCCCCCTGGCCTTTGAGTCCAGCCCTGAGTGGAATACTTGGCTGACCCTTCTTTAATGCTGGCCTGCCGACATAGAACTCCCCAATTGCAACTCAGTACCAGGCTCATACTCACTGACATGTCCAATTTCAGCCTCGTTGAATGCGTTTCACCATCAAGTCCATTGCAACCAAACTTTTAGCCATGTTCTACCCTCGGTAAACTTGAGTTCATCCAAATCTCTGCTGCCCGTGTCCAAATATGACCAAATCCTGTTCATCTTTCACCCCCTGTGATCACTTACCTATGTTGGCTCCTGGTTATGCAATGCCTCAATTTTAAAATGTTCATCCTTGTTTTCAAAACCCTCCACGGCCTTGCCCCTTTCCTGCCTTGTCAGTTCAGAAAGGCACACGCTGTCGAAGCTTTTCATCTTGCACTCGTCAGGCCACGTTTCAACAATCCCAAATTGTAAAAGGGAGCAATTGTTGTTCTCTTTACATTTGGGACTTTTGTGAATAGTCCTGATGAGTGCAAGATGAAAAGCTTTGACAACGTGTGCCATCTTTATCTCTAGAATCTGCTCAGTACTATAACCCTCTGAGGTATCTGTGAGCATCTGATTCTGACCTGTTGTACGTCCCCAATTTTAATTGCTCCACCATTGGGGGGGGCCATGCCTTCAGATGCTAAAGCCATAAGCTCTGGGATTCTCTTTTCCCTCAAACGCACTTTCCTCCTTTAGGACAATCCTTACAACCTACCTCTTTGACCAAGCTTTAGGCCAATTATCCTGATGTCCCCTTATGTAGCTCGGTATCAAAATTTGCTTTTTAATGTTCTTGCAAAGCGCCTTGAGATATTTTATTCTGTCAAATTCTGTTATATAACTCTATAAGTTTCTGTTGTTTCTGATGTAACCACTCACCTGATGAAGGAGCTACGCTCCGAAAGCTAGTGATTCCAAATAAAACTGTTGGACTTTAACCTGGTGTTGTAAGAGTTGTTATTGTAAGAGCTACGAGATTCCTCAACGACTCCCCCTCGGACTGATCTGTTCCCTGTACGAACACTATTCACGATGCCCTGTGCTGCTCTGGCTCATGTATTTGCTTTGTTTGGCCCCTTGTTCCGCACTGTAACCAATCACTGTTTGTTGATGTACCATTTGTCAATGTTCTCTGTTGATTATTCTTTTTGTCTACTCTGTACATACTGTGTACGTTCGCTTGGCCGCAGAAAAATACTTTTCACTGTACTTCGGTACACGTGACAATAAATCAAATCAAATAAAATCAAATATTCCTGATAGAGAAGGCGATGTATTTACTGAGGAAGAGGATGAGCAGGGTTGGGAAGGTAATTGGGTGAGGAGCAGTGGGATTAGGAAGGTGATTGGAGAGTCAGGTACGGTGGCATGGGGCAGCACGGTAGCACAGTGATTAGCACTGTGGCTTCACAGCTCCAGGGTCCCAGGTTCAATTCCCCGCTGGGTCACTGCCAGTGCGGAGTTTGCACCTTCACCCCATGTCTGCGTGGGTTTCCTCCGGGTGCTCCGGTTTCCTCCCAAGGTCCAAAGACGTGCAGGTTAGGTGGATTGGCCATGATAAGTTGCCCTTAGTGTCCCAACAAAAAGGGTCAGAGGGGTTATTGGGTTACGGGGATAAGGTAGAAGTGAGGGCTTAAGTGGGTCGGTGCAGACTCGATGGGCCGAACGGCCTCCTTCTGCACTGTATGTTCTACGTTCTAATATAACCTATGGTGTGACGATTTTGAAGAACCAATTAAACTAAATGAACAAATTAAGGGACAAAAAAAATGGCCTGCCCTTTAAAGGGAGACAGAATCAATTAAAAAACAAATCTCAAAGGAAACTTACAACTTCAAACCTAAAGGTAATTAAAGGAACCACCAGGCACGGTAGGCCTTGATTGTGCCAGTGGGCACCAAAGATGTGAATAAAGCCCAGGAAGAAGGGCAGACAGTCAAGCCAGTTGACCCCCTCGATTGTCTGATGATCGATGTTGGCCAGGCCCGGGAGCAGGTTCACAAGGAGGCCATCCTCCCTCCCCACCCCTCTTCGCACGGGAGCCCAAAGATCAGGAACGCGGGGCTGAAGAGCAAACAAAACTCAAGCAAAAGGTTTTTTTTCAAATAACTGGAAAGGGGGTGCAGTCTCGAACCGCAAAAGAGGCAGGCGGCTTGGGAGTCCATGAGGCAATATCTCCCTCAATCGTATAACCTAGGGTGTGTTATCACACCCAGCATTGGTCTTTCCCTTTAAGACGCCTGATTCACTGCATTGTTATCGTTTCCATGGTGCTACCTTGCTTCACCTATATTGGATAGTTTACACAACAAGATCAAGGGTGTCCCAGCTGTTACTGATATTGTTGCTAAGCAACATCAGAATCATGGTTCAAGGAGACAAAAGACTTGCAGCTTCAGAATTTATAAAGTGTCAGCTTTTTCGCAGTCGATGGATATTCTTCTTTCACAAAGTGCTGCCACAAGAACCTTGGGAGAGAGGGAGAATCAATCACACAGCGAGATGATAAAACTCCCGTTTTGTCAGTTCCCTGCTCTTTAGCAGATTTTAGACAGTGCCGGACCTGTTAGTGCATTTAACCGCAAATTGTAAATCTGCAGGTCCGGGTGGCGGAACTTTCCAGGCCCCCAAATGAGACAAACCACACGTGCTCACAACACAGTGAGGGGAGGTGGTGGTGATGGTGGGGGTGGGGGAGGGGGGGGGGGGGCTAATTAGTTCACCATCAGAGACAACACTAACGTTTGCTACATAGCTGAAGCCAAATGTGGCTGTGGCCTTCCTAATTATCTCACTATCTCACTTCAGGAGGACTCGAGTTCTCTCTTTCACAGGAGATAATGGGACTGGCTGTTTAATATTTATGAAACATAACCTTGTTTCGACCCAGACATCACGATGTAAGTCAGATTACTGTTTAAGCACTCCGTGTAGATACAAATTATGCAAACAAATTAGGGGGAGGTGAGGGGGGGGTGGGGGTGGACATGATCGAGGCCTGAAAATGTGCTGGCATTGCATAAACAAATTTCAAGGAGCATATGTTAAAAATATATCCTGAATTTTTTATTTTATTTTGTGGATTGTTGTGTTCAACCCTGTAACTTTTGTCAAGTGTATCTTCTTTTAATTTCCGCTTGGCACTTGACATCTCTGCCACCACCACCAACCCCCCCCTCCCGCCCCCCGCTGCGGGTTCCTTAGCAGCAGAGGGTGCGAACCACGGCAACTGTTGTAGACAGCAACGGGAACTCAACATCCCGCCCTCTGCCCAATGGTGGGCCACATCGACCGCTGCAAGACACACGGGGGAATACGGAAAGTCTCGCACATGGTGCAGCCGGCCAGGGAATACCAGCGATCACCATTGACGTGGCTCTCCCCTCTGATATTCCATCCCCATCTTGCTGGGGAAAGACAACACTTTGCAAAGGAAAGACTCACATTTACGTCGCAACGTTCATTACCTTAGGGGCTCCCGAAAGCGCCTTACGGCCAATGAGGCATGTTTGAAGTGCAGTCATTGTTGTCATGGTGGAAACACGGTAGCCATTTTATCCAGAACAAACTCCCACAAATATGAATCAGATTTCACCCAGGTGTGGTTGGAGCCTGGAGTGAACTTCCAGAGAGGGTGATGGAGGTATTCGAAAGGGAATTGGAATGCTATCCGATAAGAAAGAATATCTACGGGGATACGACAGAGGAGTGGCACTAGGTAGAATGATCTTTCAGAGACCTATTGATACTGAATGGGCTGAATGGCCTCCTTCTGTACTGGAAAAAATTCTGCGGTAATTAATTTTTTAAGGGCAATCCACCGACCCTGCACATCTTTGGGTTGTGGGGGTGAGACCCACGCAAACACGGGGAGAATGTGCAAATGCCACACGGATTGAACCCGGGTCCTTGGCGCCGTGAGGCAGAAGTGCTAACCACTGCGCCACCATGCCACCCAAACATTCTGTGATAATGAGTGCTGTTGACTGAGCCAGGACTCAGGGGAGTCCCCCCCTGGTCCTCGCTGAAATAATGTTGGGAGATCTTTCCCATCTCCATGAGAGAGCCAATGGGGGTCTCAGTTTAAGGTGTCATCAAAGCAACAGCATCCCTGGAAGTCCACACTCACTCCCCCCCTCCACCCTACACCAGAGTGCCAGCCTCAATTTTGAAGTAGGGGGTGGGTTTTGGGCCCACAACTTTCCAAGTCTACTGTGCAACTGACTGAGACGCAGCAGACATTGCAGCCCACCTTTCTCTGTTGCAAAGTCAACAAAGTGAGACCTATTGATACTGAATGGGCTGAATGGCCTCCATTGGCTGAATGGTCTACATTCAGCTTGAGATTGTTAGGATACCAGACCAGACCCCAACATTTGTTAGGATGCCGGATGAGAAACCCAAACAATTCTTCAAGTTGTAAAACTGTGAGGAGAGGATACTTCACTCTGTGAGTGGTGACTCTGACTAATAGGTATCTTTTATGTTAAAACAATCTTTAAAAACAGAATTAGCCACATTAACATAAAATAAAAGTTGCACAGTTAACAGCTCTTAAATAAAGGGAAAAACTTTAACTGACTATCGACACCCGACACGCTATTCCAATTAGGCAACCCAATACAGTTCAAATGGCACTTATAACTAAATAAAGTTAACAATCAGGGGTACTTGCTTATCTGTGCAGAGCTTTGGAGAGAGAGACTCTTTCAGAAACAACCTGAAAATCCTTCTGTCTTGTCGGACTCAAATCTTATGTCAAACTGCTGTTCATCTTAAAACCTTCCAGCAGACTGCAAAACTACAGGCAGACCTGGTTCTTCCCATTAAATAAATCCCATTAAGTTGCCCCATGGCTTGCTTGGTTGGGACTAAGTACCACTCCCTCATAAACTATCAACACCCCAGGAAGTCTCCAGCAATCAAAACAATATCTCATTAGCCATCTATATGTAAATGAGTAAATGGTCACCTTTTATGACCCTTAAATGCAGCTTTATTAGATGCACCTATTAACCTGTATGCATTTAAACTCAGGTTTTTAAAATAACATTACTGCCACAGATATGCGGGTTAGGTGGATTGGCCATGCTAAATTGCCCGTAGTGTCCTAATAAAAGTAAGGTTAAGGGGGGGGAGTTGTTGGGTTACGGGTATAGGGTGGATACGTGAGTTTGAGTAGGGTGATCATGGCTCGGCACAACATTGAGGGCCGAAGGGCCTGTTCTGTGCTGTACTGTTCTATGTTCTATGTTCTATGTAGATATAAAATCTAATATATTGCACGTTCTACATTCATCACAACGTCTTCAAAAAGGAGTCAGGTGAACATTTCTCTGAGAATGCATTTGGAATTTTTAGTGGGTAGGTAAAAATGGAAATGATCAGATACTCTGTCAGACCTCAAGGTGCCTTTTCTGTAAGACAGGAGCAAATTCTGTGAAGGACTGTCAAGGTTACATTGAGATTTGGGGGGAATATATTGGATTCCTGTTTGATAATAGTTGGGGATCAAGAACTGTTTTTACACAATTTGTCCTCGGGAGATGAAACGGGGATGCGCATTGTTCCTGACAGAGATCATTGTACTTTATTTAAGAGGAATGAGCTTTGCACATGCTGAATCCTCATTTTCAATCTCGTTCTGCGACACGGAGACATACTTTCTTGAGCAAGTCATATTTGTATTGCATAATTACAGAATTTGTGCATACTAATTTGCATGTGGATGAATATTCATGTGTACAATTAATCTTTTTCAGATGATTTCCAGATCACTGAAGTGAATAAACTATGGCTTCCCAATCTCCATCTCTACTGACGAGTTCCAGCGAGCAGAGCTCCTCAGTGAAGAAAATGGGGTGATATGCGGCCTCGGCCGCTGATTCCCCAATGAGGCCCCCTCTCCAATCCATTTAATAGCATTGAGTTTTTGGGTGAAGCGAGTGCCGGGAAACAGGCGGCTAAATCCACTCACAATGGGACGTTTTGTTGTTCGTTTGCAGAATGTGGGCGTCGCTGGTTAGGCCAGCATTTATTGCCCATCCCTAGTTGCCCTTCAGAAGGTGGTGGTCAGTTACCTTCTTGAACCGCTGCAGTCCTTGATGTGCAGGTACACCCACTGTGCTGTTAGGGAGGGAGATGTAAGATGTTGCCCCAGCAAAAGTGAAGGAGCGCCGATATATTTCCAAATCAGGGTGGGGAGTGACTTGGAAGTGGGGTTCGCATAACTCCAGGTGGTGGGGTTCCCAGGTATCCGCTGCTCTTTTCTTTCAAGATGATAGTGGTCGTGGGTTTGGAAGGTGCTACCGAAGGAAACTTGGTGAGTTACTGCAGTGCATCTTGTCGACGGTACACACAGTTTCCATCGTTCCCATTTCGATAAATCGCGCCCTATATATCAGGCATTCATTTTCGCTACCCGCGTTTCTTTATCCTGACGTCCCAGCATCTTGCTGTGCCACAGTCACATGCATTTCATTGAAGTTGTCAATTTTAATCCAAACATGGGTGACGGAGTGGACACCGAGAAAATGTTTCCTCTGCCTGGGGAATCTGGAACTCTGGGTCCCAGTCTCAGGGGTCGGGGGGTCGGCCATTTAAGATTCGACGAGGAGAGATTTCTTCTCTCTGAGCGTTGCGAGTCTTTGGAATTCTCTACCTCAGAGCGATGTGGAGGCTCATTCATAACATACAACGCAGAGATGAATAAACTTTTGGGTTCTCAGGGAATTAAGGAATTTAGATAGTTTAGGAAGGTGGAGTTGACGGAAGATCAGCCATGGTCTTACTGAATGGTGGAGTGGGATGGAGGGCCCAAATAAATGAGAGGCAATTGAAACCTACAATACCCTGAAGAGGTTTGACGGGGTGGACGTTGAGAGATTGTTTCAGCTGGCTATGGGATCTGAAACACAGGGACGTAGTTTCAGAATAAAGGGGGGGGGGGGGGGGGGGAGCGATCATTTAGGACTGAGATGAGGAGAAATTTCTTCAACCCAAAGGGTTATGAATCTTTGGAATTCTCCACCCCAGAGGACTGTGGGTCTTCCACCGTTGAACACATTTGAGGCAGAGATAGAGAGATGTTTCGGTTCACTGGATAAGAGGAAAACACAATGAGATTTTCGCCTGAAACACTAAGTTCAATAGCGTTTTTACTATAGTTGTGAGGTACCTGCAGGGCGCATCCATAGTGTAATAACCATCAGCTTTGAAAAGGAGCCGGGGGGAAAAAGACATGGTTGCAAACTATAGAACTGTGAAGAGTAGCTTGATTGTCCCTTTTGTTCAAACCGCTTTCAATAAATATCATTATGCAAAGAATTGTTCGCACAAGTGATGAAGTGTCAAATTAAAGAACAATAGAGAATAATTTGCTTACCTGAATTTTCCATTAAATTATCTTTAATAAGTTTGAAGTGTCCTTTTCCAGGTGACTAAGAGGTGTCGCAACGTTCAGTACGTTTCATCAAGACTTCATTCATTTGGAAAATGTGCAAAAAATAACTGGCTCCATGTGTTTTATTTACATGCAGAAGGCAACCCCTTAATTTATCTGGTTGTGTTTGCAGTAATGCGCTTTAAAATGAGTAGGAACTCATAGAATCCCGACAGTGCAGAAGGAGCCGCCCCAATCAATAGTCGGGGATTTGGCAGGAGTGGCGATCACGCCCGATTCTGAATTTTAAGTGGGCAATTTTCACTGTGAGCAATGCCAAGTAACTGAGGGTAGTGCCTGTGGCATGCGGCTTGGTAAAGAATATTGAGTGGGGTGTACAACAGGTAGAAAACCCGCTGCTTCTATTTCCCCACCCTTGCTTGATTTGAACATTGCCCCCTAAACATTCCACAACCGAATTCGGACAGGATGAAGTGAATGATACGAAAGTCAAAATGCTGGAAAATCTCAGCAGGTCTGGCAGCATCTGTAGGGAGAGAAAAGAGCTAACATTTCGAGTCCGATAACTCTTTGTCAAAGCTAACAGACAGAGAGAGTGGGAAATATTTATACTGTGGAGTGAGAATGAAAGATGAGTTTTGGCACATAAACCCAGGGAAACCGGGGGCTAATGGCCACAGATATCAAGGGGAAAAAGTGCTAATGGCAGTTCAGTCGTCTTCTGCCGACCGATTATTAAAGAAAATGGCATTTGTTTTCATTTCATTTTAACTGTCTTTTACCATTTCTTTCTTTCTTAATATCCATTTAATTTTTCTCCCCCCCCCAATCTTATCCACCTTTCCTGCACCTTCCTCCTCTTTGCTGCTCCCTTCCCCTCCCCCCACACTTACAGTTCATCCTCTGATGTTAGTTTCCCTGCTGTTTGACCTTTCACATCTTTTGTCCTCTCTGGGGACTGCCATTAGCACTCTGTTCCTTTGGTTTCTGTGGCCATTAGCACCCAGTTTCCCTGGGTTTCTGTGGCTATGACTCATCTTTCATTCTCACTCCACAGTATAAATATTTCCCACTCTCGCTGTCTGTCAGCTTTGAGAAAGAGTCATCGGACTCGAAACGTTGGCTCTTTTCTCTCCCTACAGATGCTGCCAGACCTGCTGAGATTTTCCAGCATTTTCCCTTTCGTTTCAGATTCCAGCATCCGCAGTAATTTGCTTTTATGAAGTGAATGATACATCTCCACCCGTCATTTCTCTGGAACTCTTTTGGTGGGAGTTCCCTAGGTTGATTGTCCCTCCCATGTAGTCCTCCCTCCTTCTGGGGGAACACTGAACTTTGTCCCCCTCCCGCCCCCGGCCACACACCTCCCCACTCCCTACGGCCCATGCTCTGGGCAAGAATCCAACTCCCACTCCCTCACAGCACAACACAATGGATCTTGATTGTACTGTGCAACCAGGCCTCGTTGGCAGAAGACGACGCAGCACCGCAATATATCATAGTTAGCGAGTGTGGCAGATACAGTACATTCCGTTTTTTGTCGGGACAGTATAAGCCAACCTCGGCCAAACTAATACAAATAAATCAAAGATAGCAGTTACGACTGAAGTGGAGGATTAAGAGACCTGTATATGTAACATAAATTATGCACAATAAATTAGAGCATTGAATAGAGTGCAGAGCGTTTGACTAAATGTGCATTAGTATTTAATTTCATTGGACAAATGCCAGCTGAATATTCTAGTGTGACAATCGTCCTGGCCAGGATATTTCAGTAGGTTTTATTAGTGTTGGTGGTGATGTGTTATAAACAGGATGAAACAGTTTATCTTCAAGATGTTTTGTTCATTTTAATACTTAACAGTTAAGTTCTTTGTAAATGAGGGAAAATAAGTTCCCGGGGTTATTCGTGCAGAGATGCAGTACAATTAAAAAAACAGGCTGCATTATTTCTGTATAAAACGCTGGTCATATTATAGCTGTAATGCTGAATGCAGTTATTGTCATCTACTCACATGCTTGCTGATGACACCCAGCTACAATCTTAAATTATACATCAGATAATAATCTTTATTACTGTCACAGGCAGGCTTACATTAACACTGCAATGAAGTTCCTGTGAAAAGCCCCTAGTCGCCACACTCCGGCGCCTGTTCTGTTACACAGAGGGACAATTCAGAATGTCCAATTCACCTAACAAGCACATCTTTGTGGGAGGAAACCGGAGGAAACCCACGCAGACACGGGGAGAATGTGCAGACTCTGCACAGACAGTGACCTAAGCCGGGAATCGAACCGGGTCCCTGGCCCTGTGAAGTAACAGTGCTAACCACTGTGCCTCCATGCTGCCTGATAAAGAAGATGAGGAAGCCATTCAGCCCATCGTGCCTGTGCTCGTTCTTTGAAGGAGCTATACAATCGATCCCACTCTTCTGTCCTTTACCGATGACCTGCAGATGTCGCCCATTCAGTGTCATCCGATTCCTTTTTGAAAGCTTTTACTGAACCTCCCTCCATCACTTGTTCAGGCAGGGATGGGCGCAAGTTCCATGAAGCAGGGCTCAGGGTCACTGCAAGAGATGGAAGCCATAGGTGAGAGGAGGGATACAACTGCTAGTGAGGAAGACTCCAGTGAAAAAGAACTCACAATTACGAATAATTCAAGCACAGAAACAGTGCAATGGGGAAATGGGAAGGTACTGCTTCCCATTCTCCCATTGCACAATGATGGGCAATTGTATTTAACTTAAATTGAACTTTTTATGCATCTGGGAATACAATCTTCCTATTCACGTGATGCGCGGTGACGTCAACAGAGAGTTTGCGTGGCCCTTGGGCAGGTCACCATCTTTGATTGTGTGAGCAACACCTTTAATAAAGGAAGACTTCCTTACGTTGAAGTGAGTGGAGTCAGGCCTGCAGGGATCACATGTGGCGAAGCTGCATAGGCTGTGGGGAACAGGCATTTCAAAGTCTGCCAACTCTGCACGGTAGCACAGTGGTTAGCACTGTTGCATCACAGCACCAGGGTCCCAGGTTCGATTCTCAGCTTGGGTCACTATCTGTGTGGAGTTTGCACGTTCTCCCCGTGTCTGCGTGGGTTTCCTCCGGGTGCTCCGGTTTCCTCCCACAAATGCCAAATGTCATGTTTGTTAGGTGGATTGGACATTCTGAATTCTCCCTCAGTGTACCCAAACAGTCGCCGGAATGTGATGACTAGGGGATTTCCACAGTAACTTCATTGCAGTGTTAATGTAAGCCTACTTGTGACAATAAAGCCGACCAATGTCACATGTAGGCAGAGTACTTATTGACCAGGATCTGACATCTGAATTTGCTGAGAGAACGGCTCAAAAGAATCCAGGGCAGTAAAGAGCAGTGCTAGTGTTAGCCCTGTACAGAGTTCCAGAGCCCCTGGTTAACAGCCCACAAAGAAGAAAGTTAACTCGGGAACAAAGCAGTATAAAGATGATTTTGTGAGGTATGGTTTGGTCAATGGTGCCAATGCAAATAAGGATGCAAAGCTCACATATGCTATATAGAAGGAAGTGCTGGAAAATGAGAGAAGAAATTTCAGAATTTGAAAGAGAAGTGGTGGGTGAAAAATTCCTTTTGAGGTTGAGACCCCAGAGTCAGTTATTAACATACAGCTTGGGTTAGTACTGCGGTTTCATGGTGCCTAGGTCCCAGGTTGGTTCCCGGCTCTGGGTCACTGTCTGTGTGGAGTTTGCACATTCTCCCCGTGTTTGTGTGGGTTTCGCCCCACATCCCCCCAACAATGTGCAAGCTAGGTGGATTGACCACGCTAAATTTCCCCTTAATTGGAAAAAATGAACTGGGTACTCTACATTTATAAAATTTTAAAAAAATTAGCGTTTTCATGTGAGAGTAGCTTTAAGAAATGGATGTTTATAAATGGGTGTGTGTATAAGTATGTGTAGCGAGAGTACCTTTAAGAAATGAGTGTTTATTACAGCAGTGATGTCAGAGAGTGGTTGGAGCTGGGCTGTCTGCCAACTTTTTACTTTTGTTTTAGGCTGTTTTCTGCAGGGTGTGTTTTAGTTTCGTTTTCAGAGCTGGATAGCTGCAGTCACAGCCAGAAGGTGTATTTGAATCTCTCTGTAATCTAAAGACTGTAAATCGATCCTGGTGATTTAAAACTAATAACAGTAGTGACTTTAACCTGATGTGCTTCAGGTAAAAGGTGTTATAAGGCTTATGGATGTCAAAAGACAAGCTTAAAGGATTGCTTTGTGTTGTATTCTTTGGGGGTTGTATTTGAATTAATGGTTGCTAAGATGTTCACTGTATGTTTTAAAAATGTTAACTTGAGTTCATAGAATAAACATTGTTTTGCTTTAAAACATACTTTTCCAATTCTGCTCTACCACACCTGTAGAGTGGGCCATGTGCTCCCCATACCACAATCTAGTAAAATTTGTGGGTCAGGTGAACTCCATGACACACTTTGGGATTCTCTAAACGCTGGCCCATAACAACGTACACCTGACTTCAAACAAAAAGACTACCTGACCTGTGACATCACATTACAAAGACGGCAAAAGCCAATGAGGCTATCAGCATTCTGGAATAGCATCTCCCAGGAGTATCCAGTGCTGAGTAAAACAAGCATTTTGTTGTTATTGCCCTTCATGATGACAGATATAGGTTGGCTACGGATACAGATTGAGAGGTGGTAGATTTAGAACTGAGATGAGGAGGAACCACTTCTCGCAGAGTGTGTTAAATGTGTGGAACTCGCTGCCTCATAGTGCTGCGGAATTTGAGTCATTAAATGATTCAAAAAGGAGATAGATATAATTCTGATAAAAAACGGGTCAAAGGGATATGAGTGACAGGATATGGGGAAGTGGATTTGAGAACATGACGAGATCAGTCATGATCTGATTGAATAGTGGAGCGGGCTCAAAGGGCTGAATTTCCCACTTCTGTTCCTAAGTCCTATGTTCCAATGTTCCTCTGCACATGCAAGGCTGGATTTTCCATTCTCACAAAGATGAAGGTGGCACAAAAGAACCGGCTGAACTCTGTGCCTGATATGCGCCTTGCCCTCTCCTCCGAGGAGTGAGATAATGAGGACCAAGCAGACTCCCCTTTTGCATGAAAGGTAAGTGAATTTTATCACGTGGGTCACAAAGTTCAACCAGCATGGGTACCGACAGTTGGCCAGTTGACAAAAGTGGGTCCCGGAAAGACAGTTTGCAAAACAATGCCATATGCCATCAGGCCTAAAGCTGAAGAACCAGAAAGGTTAATATGGGCAGGAGTCATTGAATATGTTGCTACAAGTAATTGGGTGACACCAATTGTTCCTGTATCAAAATGGGATGACTCGATGAGAATTTGTAGAGCTTTTAAAACTACTATTAACCCAGTTTTGTGCGTAGATCATTGTGCATTGACGTTGATTGAAAACATGTTTGCTGGACTTTCTGGAGGACAGAAATTTAGTAAAATTGATCTTCCACAGGCATATCTGAAGATAAATTTGGCTGCCTTAAGAAAGTCCCTATTCACCATTGTAATGCACAAAAGTGCGTTTCAGTACAGAAGACTTCCTTTTGGAATACATCTGTGCCTGCTCTTTTCAAAGATCCATGGATCAAATTCTAAGTGGGCTGAATGGAGTGCGATGTTATTTAGATGACGTACTCATCACCGCTTCGAGTGAGAATTTGGAAGCTAACCTGAAGTGGTTACAGAGCCACAAGCTGAGCGTTGAAAAAGAAAAGTGTGAATTTTCAGGCCATCCATAAATGACCTTGGTCATATCATCGACAAAGATGGTTTGCACAAAGAGCTGAAGAAAATGTCAGCCATCTTAGAAGCACCACGTCCTCAAAATACGGCACATTTAAAGTCGCTTTTAGGGCTGATCAATAATTATGGCAAATTTGTGTCGAATTTAGCAACACGATTGAAGCCTTTACATATTTACATGGCACTGGTCAGAAGAATGTGAATATGCATACAATAAAGTGAAAGAAACCTTACAGAAGCTTTGAGCATCATTTTTGGTAAAGATGATCTTTTTGAGTGTCAGTTTACCCTTTTGATCATCAATCCTCGACGACAATCTTTGGGTCGTGTGAAGGTGTACCTTCTTTGGCAGATAGTAGATTGCAAAGTTGGTCATTGATAGTGTCGGCACACACTTATGATATCCAGTATCGCAAATCTGGGTAGCATGCAAATTCTGATGCTTTATCACAATTGCCGTTACAAATCAAGCAAGACTGAAGAAAATGTTGTCAATATTTTGTATTTCTCGCTTGTCGATAGTGTACATGTGACTTAATCTCAAATTCAAAGATACAGAGTCATACAGCACAGAAACAGGTCCTTCGGCCCATCATGTTTATGCCCACCATCAAATACCAATCAATACTAATCCCATTTACCACTTCGTAAAGTCATTGAATATGTTGCTACAAGTAATTGGGTGACACCAATTGTTCCTGTATCAAAATGGGATGACTCGATGAGAATTTGTAGAGCTTTTAAAACTACTATTAACCCAGTTTTGTGCGTAGATCATTGTGCATTGACGTTGATTGAAAACATGTTTGCTGGACTTTCTGGAGGATTGAAGTGCTTGTCCAGACGCTCTCAGGCAGCATATTCCATATTTCCACCACCTTCTGGGTGAAAAAATGTTTCCTCAGGCCCCCTCTAAACCATGTACTCTTCACCTTAAACCTATGCCCTCTGGTCTTAAACACCTGTGCTGTGGGGCAAAGATTCTAATGATCTACTCTATCTATGCCTCTCATAACTTTGTATACCTCTATCAGATTCCCCCTTCAGCCTCCTCTGCTTCAGGGGAAACAAACCCAGCTTATCCAGCCTCTCCTCATCGCTGAAATGTTCCATCCCAGGTAACATCCTGGGGGTCCAGTGATGGGAAAGGTGATTGACTTGGTCCAAAAAGGAACACTGTCATTCATGGGGAAAATCCAGACCTCAAGGGCTACATCACCCAAAAACTTGGGTTGACAGTACAAATGGAGTTCCATTGTGGGGAATCCATGTGATTATTCCTCAGTGCTTGCGTAGTAGAGTCCTTGACCAACTGCATGAGGGACATCCTGGTCTGGTGAGGATGAAGGAATTGGCATGCAGATATTTTGGCGGCCAGGATTAGATGCTCAAATTGAAGAGAAAGTTGGGCAATGCCAATTTTGTGCAAAACCAACAAACACTTCACTATTACAATCATAACATCCATGGGAATGGCCGGCTTGGGCATGGCAGAGAATACGTATCGATTATGCTGGTCCACTGGAGGATCACATGTTCTTAGTAATTGTGGACGCGTACTGAAAATGGCCAGAAGTCGCGATAAAGAAGTCAACGCCGAATGAGGAACTAGACAAAATATTCAGAAGATTTGGAAACCGGGGCAGATTGTCAGTGATGATGTTTACTTTGAAGGAGTTTGAGGACTACTTGAAAGGGAACAGTATACACCATATCAAATCAGCTCCATATCATCCAGCAATTAATGTATTGGCCGTAAGTTCTAAGCATTCATTAAGGCATTCTATCAAAGCATCAAAGGACCAGGGTATATTACCAAGAAGATGAAACAAATTTCTAATATCTTATCGGAACACTGTATACACTACCACGCAGTAGTCAAAAGGAAACTACGAAAGCAGTTTGATTTGTTAACTCCACCTGATATTTCAGAGAATGTCAAATGGGTACCAGTTATGATCCGAGTGAAGACAGGTTCAGTATCATACACTGTACAGACGGATGATGAAAGAGTTTGGCAACGTCACGCTGATCAGTTACTTGCTGTATGAAGAGAAGCATCTCAGGAGGCTTCACCTTCAGAAGATCTGGAGAGCTATGCTTTGGACCAGAGACCAGCGATAGTGACAAGTTCAGATTCTATTTCTGAATAGCTTCCAATGCCTATAGTGACAAATACTGAAATGATTACTCAAGAAATGCCATCGACAGAATGGAATGAGGACACGTCTGAGGTCGAAAGTAGCCAAGTTCAAGAATGCCGAATTCTGCCAAAAAGCAAAAGACGTTCACCATAGAGACTATCTTATTGAATTGTGTATATATACATATATAGAAATAGATCAGGGGATGTGTTGTATTAATGTTAATTGCTAATGAAGTAAAAGGCGAGGGTTGTTGCGTATCTGGGAACATATTCTTACTGGTTCTGCACCACGTGATATGTAGAGACATAACCAGAATGTTTGCGAGGGCTTTTGAGCAGATCACCATCGTGATCGTATGAGCAACGCCCTTAATAAACCTCTCGTCGTGTTTTACAAGAATCAAGAGTGTGGGCACCTCCAGACCTTCGCTCTTTGTGGTAACATTCACGATAGATTCCATAAAGCATTTGCTGAATTGGCTGTTATTTGTACTTACTGTGTACGTAATTGTCAATCTTCAAGAGCTGGTGGACATGACTGTTCTCTGCTCAGATACTGAGTGACTGGCTTAGATTTCCTAGTTTTGCTTCAGATTTGCGGAACCTGCAAGGAAATATAACAGAGCTACCATGGTCGTGAGATCAAGCAAACCACAATCACCCATCATTATCTGTCTGCTCCCAAGGTGAAAATTATCCCCAATGTTTTGATTGCTTTGAAAAAGAGGAACATTGAAAAATATGGGAAAGTAATATCCAAAGGTGTCACCTTCCAGTTCCTGGCTAAGATATGGTATGTACAGGCAATAGGGGAACACACATGAACATAAAATCCCCAAACCACTTCTGGCAGTAGCCTTCACATCCACACTTTTGACAATACCCTAACATTGTTACTGGAGTGCTTGAAATATGATTCACCTGGGGAAGGGAACATTCAAAAAATAATTTGAAATAGATGATCAAGGAGATTGAAAGGGGTTTGTTTGGTCAATTCCTAGCAGAGAAATCTTAAAGTACTCCACTTCAAATGCGGCTTCAATGATGCACTGGGGAAGGCAAGTAGCCAGAGAGAGTTATAGAATTGTAAATCAGAATCGTAGGACACTGGCAGCATGGACTCATTTGTCTTAACAACTGTGCACCAAAACAGGTCTTCACATGAGTCACCATGTCTCATTCTATTCTGTTGCTCCCTCCCCATTTCCATCAATATCTCCTTTTCAATGAATTTGTTGCCTCTGTTGCAATGACTAATTATGGCAGAGAAGTCCATATGCTAACCACCCTCTGAGTAATTCACTCGCACCTCATAGTAAATATTTTCAGAAGATTATCTTAGGTTTGTCCCATCTTGGGGCTGCCTCACCGACCAGTTGACCCGGGACTGGGTCAGAGAATCCCCGGGTGGAAGCACGAATCCCGCCCCGCTGCCCGGACGCAGGCTGCCGTATTCTCCGGCGCCGTCTTTCGGGCGGTGGCGGGATTCCTGCCACGCCGGTCGGGGGCCGTTGATAGCAGCCGTGGCCTGGCCCGCGATCGGGGCCCACCGATCTGTGGGCGGGCTTGTTCCGTGGGGGGGCTTCTTCCTTCCGTGCCGGGCCCTTGTAGGGCTCCGCCATATTGCCCGGGGGCCGGTGCGGAGAAGAGAACCCCCCCACACATGCGCGAAAATATGCCGGCCGGCCGTTCCGCGCATGCGTGAACTCGCGCTGGCCCTTCGGCGCCGGCTGGAGCGGCGGCAACCCCTCTGCCATCCACCTAGCCCCCGAAAATGCGGAAAGTCCGCACTTTTGGGGGGTGTTGACGCTGGAGTGGTTGGCACTGGTTTACCCGCCGGCGTGGGGACTTAGACCCCAGAAGGGAGAATCCTGCCCAAGATCTCACCAAGGGCGTGATCCTTTGCCCAAAGTCCTCCACTGGACATCCCACCTTGGCTCCAATAAATAGAAAAACCCAAAGCTATACGACGCTGTGTAAAAAATTGTTCCTGTACGTAAATACAAATGTAACAAGAACCTGGGAGTTGCAGGCGCAGAATATTCTAGCCCTGGTAGAATATGTAACATTTCCAATTCCTGTTAGTTGAATGCTGGAAGATCCATCAAAGTTAACGGCAGTACAAAGAACAAAGAAAAGTACAGCACAGGAACAGGCCCTTCGGCCCTCCAAACCTGTGCCGACCATGCTGCCCATCTAAACTAAAATCTTCTGCATTCCAAAGTCCGTATCCCTCTATTCCCATCCTATTCATGTATTTGTCAAGATGCTCCTTAACCGTCACTATCGTCCCTGCTTCCACCACCTCCTACGGCAGCGAGTTCCAGGCACCTACTACCCTTTATGTAAAAAACATGCCTCGTACATCTCCTCTGAACCTTGCCCCTTGCACCTTAAACCTATGCCCCCTAGTAATTGACCCCTCTACCCCGGGAAAAAGCCTCTGACTATCCACTCTGTCTATGCCCCTCATAATTTTGTAGACCTCTATCAGATCGCCCCTCAACCTCCATCGTTCCAGTGAGAACAAACTGAGTTAATTCAACCTCTCCTCATAGCTAATGCCCTCCATGCCAGACAACATCCTGGTAAATCTCTTCTGCGCCCTCTCTAAAGCCTCCACATCCTTCTGGTAGTGTGGCGACCAGAATTGAACACTATACTCCAAGTGTGGCCTAACTAAGGTTCTATACAGCTGCAACATGACTTGCCAATTTTTATACTCAATGCCCCGGCCAATGAAGGCAAGCATACATTATGCCTTCTTGACTACCTTCTCCCCTTGTGTTGACCTTTCAATGACCTGTGGACCTGTACACCAAGATCTCTATGACTGTCAATACTCTTGAGGGTTCTACCATTCACTGCATATTCGCTACCTACATTAGACCTTCCAAAATGCATTACCTCACATTTGTCCGGATTAAACTCCATCTGCCATCTCTCCGCCCAAGTCTCCAAACGATCTAAATCCTGCTGTATCCTCTGACAGTCCTCATCGCTATCCGCAATTCCACCAACCTTTGTGTCGTCTGCAAACGTACTAATCAGACCAGTTACGTTTTCCTCCAAATCATTTATATATGCTACTAAGTGGGAGAAGAGGGAGGTCTATGGAAGATTTACAGTTTGCTTTGCATAGGTAATGGTGCTTTGAGATAACAGAGTGATTCCAGACTCTGAGCAATTCCAGACTTGAGAATCACATGTGCTACCTGCAAAACCTCCTTTCTATATTCCACTGATGATATAGCTTGATGAACCTCTTCCCATTTCTCATCTGCTTGAATATGTGAAGGTCTCAGCTTTCTCAATAATACATTATTCGATAACACCCTAGTATACAGTCAGATTCTATTTCTGTATATGCTTTCTGATACAACTGCTTTATCTCTGAATGCTTCTTTTATAATTATACCAACTTTCCTGAACTAAAGTATCAGCTTTATCCTCCACCTGCTCTTGTTCTCTATCAACAATCTGGTAAAAGATTGTTTTGATAACTTAACCTCAGCCTCCCTATTTTTACTCCTGAAATTACATAAGAACGTAAGAACTAGGAACAGGAGTAGGCCATCTGTCCCTCGAGCCTGCTCTGCCATTCAATGAGATCATGGCTGATCTTTCATGGACTCAGCTCCACTTTCCGGCCCGAACACCATAACCCTTAATCCCTTTATTCTTCAAAAAACTATCTATCTTTATCTTAAAAATATTTAATGAAGGAGCCTCAACTGCTTCACTGGGCAAGGAATTCCATAGATTCACAACCCTTTGGGTGAAGAAGTTCCTCCTAAACTCAGTCCTAAATCTACTGCCTCTTATTTTGAGTTCTGCTTTCATCCGCCAGTGGAAACAACCTGCCCACATCTATCCTATCTATTCTCTTCATAATTTTATATGTTTCTATAAGATCCCCCCCCCCCCCGCATTCTTCTAAATTCCAATGAGTACAGTCCCAGTCTACTCAACCTCTCCTCGTAATCCAATCCCCTCAACTCTGGGATTAACCTAGTGAATCTCCTCTGCACACCCTCCAGTGCCAGTACGTCCTTTCTCAGGTAAGGAGACCAAAACTGAACACAATACTCCAGGTGTGGCCTCACTAACACCTTATACAATTGCAGCATAACCTCCCTAGTCTTAAACTCCATCCCTCCAGCAATGAAGGAATAAGCTCCATTTGCCTTCTTAATCACCTGTTGCACCTGTAAACCAACTTTTTGTGACTCATTTCCCCTGTCTCAACCCATGGCTTTATGATCTTGATACCACACAATCTGGGAATACCCCAGGTTATGCTTCTTCCAATGTCTCAGTTATTTGACCTTCCATCGGCTTTTCATGCACAGTAGGCATCACTCCCACCTGTTATCCCGCTATATCATTACCTTGGATAAACTACCTGTGAAAAAGGTAATTTCTCTATTACTCATACCACAATTTAACCATTTTACACTGGACTCTCTAACCTTACCTTACATAATGGAATATTACTCATTGCACCATTAATCCCACGTATCATCATCTTTTCTCACAATGCTCCTTCTGAATTACATATCCCCTTATCTTTCACCATTAAAGATTGACTTGCTTCTGTATCCCTTAAGTTTTCAACATCCTTATGTGCTCTACCTTGTACACCCTCACGAATAAAATCTTTAATAAGATCTGACAGCTGCTTATCAACCAACCTCTGAACAGGCTGTACGCACATTTTCAATTCTTCAGCTGTCACTTCAATAAACCCCACTGTCTTATCTTGTTTTAAACAATATTTTTATTGAACTTTTAATATATATCAAAGGAGCAGAAATTACACAGTACAACAATACCAACACATATATCAGAAAAAAAACAAGCAACAGCAGTAACATGAACCTGGCGTGGTGGCACAGTGGTTAGCACTGCTGCCTCACAGCTCCTGGGATCCGGGTTCAATTCCAGCCTTGGGTGACTGTCTGTGTGGAGTTTGCAGTTCTTAAGTAAAGGAGAATACTTTAACATACTTCCTAAGCCTGCCACTATATTCCAATTAAGCAAAACCAATATATTTCAAATGTCAGTCATGAATAAAGTTAACAAACAGGTTTCTACTTGCTATTCTCTGTACAGAATTTATGGGAAAGAACCCATATGGGCAGCACGGTAGCATTGTGGATAGCACAATCGCTTCACAGCTCCAGGGTCCCAGGTTCTATTCCCGGCTTGGGTCACTGCCTGTGCGGAGTCTGCACATTCTCCCCATGTGTGCGTGGGTTTCCTCCGGGTGCTCTGCTTTCCTCCCACAGTCCAAAGATGTGCAGGTTAGGTGGATTGGCCATGATAAATTTCCCCCAATGTCCAAAATTGCCCTTAGTGTTTTGTGGGGTTACTGGGTTATGGGGGTAGGGTGGAGGTGTTGACCTCGGGTAGGGTGCTCTTTCCAAGAGCCGGTGCAGACTCGATGGGCCGAGTGGCCTCCTTCTGCACTGTAAATTCTATGAAATCTTTCATGACCAAATTGAAATACCTCTGTTCAGATGAGTTCTAGGACCAACTTACTTTTCAGACAGACCTAGTTCCTCCCATAACTACATCACCTGTACACAATGCATAATGCATTCTTTTGTCTCAATACAATATGTCCCTTGTCTTGTTTTGCCAGGACCAAGCACAATACTGCTCATAAAATATATACACCACAGGGTTTCTTCAAGTGTCAACGATATTCCACTAGCTAGCGATCTGCAAACAAGTAAATGGTTTTCAAATGGTGACCTCACTTATATGGCCCCTTAATCGCAGCTACAGCAGTCACACTGCCTGTATGCATGTTAGCCTAGGTTTTGGTAACATGACTGCAAAAAATATAAAATATGACCATGTCTTACATCTATCACACAATAGGCAATAAATTATACTTCCTGTTAGCCCTCGTCATCAATATGTCATGATATTGAACTCTTAAAGTAACCTTGTTGCAGCTAGGAACAGACATGAATACACAACAACCACCACCTTCCCACGGGCAATTAGGGATTGACAACAAATCCTGGCCTTACGAGAGACACTCAAATACCAGGGACAAATTTTGAAAACCTGATGACGCGTGAGCGTTGCTGTTTGCGGTCCTCAGGGAACCGAGGATGCATTGAAACCTCAGCCCCTCCATACCCAGGCTGCAAAGCATTTATTAGGGATCTGATGTTCCCTTTCGCTGCTTGACTACCTCCCCGCCAGCAGTCGGCACGCCAATTCCATCTCTAGTTAAACACCCCTCCTTGTTTTGACTCACGCCAGCAGCCTCATGGGAAGAGGAGGAGGCCATTCAACACGTCAGCCATTCAAGTAGATCATGGTTGCTCCGCACCTTCACTCCATTTATCCACCTTGGGCCCATAACCCCCAATGCTCTTGCCGAACACAAATGTGCTCCAGACCAGTCTCCAACTGCCAGTACATCTCGAGAGTGCGGTAGACTGGCGTCACCCCTTTCATAGAATCATAGAATTTACAGTGCAGAAGGAGGCCATGCAGCCCATTGAGTCCGTACTGGCCCTTGGAAAGAGCACCCGACCCAAGCCCACATCTCCACCCCATCCCCGTAACCCAGTAACCCCACCTAACCTTTTAGACACTAAGGGGCAATTTATCATGGGCAGTCCACCTAACCTGCCCATCGTTGGACTGTGGGAGGAAACCGGAGCACCCGGAGGAAACCCACGCAGACACGGGGAGAACGTGCAGACTCCGCACAGACAGTGACCCAAGCCGGGAATCGAACCTGGGACCCTGGAGCTGTGAAGCAACTGTGCTAACCGCTGTGCGACTTTAATTCTCAGGAATTAGCCAGTATTCGTAGAGAGACCTCACGTGCCACGCGCTCCAGTTGTGCAGTGACTTCCATTTTCCGAAAGTTTCTTAAAACTCCCCATCTCATCAGGTCACAAAACGGAAAACAACATGGAGGGGCGTATTCAAGGAGACTTAAAGCACTTCTCAGCACTAGCAGGCTCGTTGACATTAAAATGGCAGGTCTGAATAATGAGACACGTAATCTCTTTTCGAAACACTGTCAATTCCGACTTGCATCAGGGGCTTGCTGGCAACCTGCGCTGTTAAAATAGTCTGTGAGTGCCACCCGGTGGCAGTGCACCAACACTGCACACAAACATTCGTCGTAGAATAAATTCTCAGGGCACAGAAGGGAAATATTCAGCCCTTGTGCCTGTGCCAGCTCTTTGGAAAGCTATCCAATTTGCCCCACTCCCCGGTATTCTCCCTGTAGCCTTGCAAATTAATTTCCTTTTGAAACAGGGACGCGGAATTTTAGTAATAGATGGTGGGGTAAAAGTGCACAGAGCCTTGGTTAGATCGCTGTGCACAGTCAGTGTGCTCTACCAAGAATACAGAGGGACCTGAGAACAAACAACCAGATTCACAAGGACGATACCAGAACTGAAGAGCATCTATTTATGAGGTTAGGGTAACAGAATGAGGCTCATTTCTCGGTCAACGAGAAGGTTGAGGCATTTCTGATAGAGGTCCTTTAATGGCAAAAAGGTAAATTCGGAGAAGATTTTGAGGAAGACCCAAAACTAAAGCCAGTCAGAGGGATTACTCCAGCCATTCCCCCGGTGGGGTCTACTGGTCCCAACGACGCCGACACCGCCCAACGCCCCCCCCCCCCCCCCCCGCGGTTCCCCGGCGTCAGAGTGTGAACAATGGGAAACCCTCTGGCCAATGGAAGGCCCATCTCCACCACCGCAGAACACGCCGGGAGTGGGTGGTGTGGGGGGGGGGGGGGGGGGGGGGAGAGATATCCCGCCCCATAGATGTAGGGCAATCACTGGTAAATCCAATCGGGATTTCAGGATAAACCTTCTTAACCCAGAGATCGGTGAGAATGTGGAACACCACGCCACAAGGAATTTAATATATTTTATCCCAAAACATTTATCAAATTCTCACATACAAAGACTGAGCTATATTGTACAGACAGCCGGCCCCTTTTATTTTAACAAAGTAACAGCAACAACCCTAAATACCCTATCCCCCCTCAGCCCACTATCCTCCCCCCCCTTATTCACTCCCCCCTTCCCCCCCGAACCTTCCCGCCCCCATCCTCCTAACTGCTGGCCACGAACAGGTCCTCAAAGGAAGCGATGAGCAGCACCCTCCTGGAATTGAACCTTTCTTCCGGCCCCCTCAGGGAATATTTAATATTTTCCAATCGCAGGGATTCTGCCAAGTCACTCAACCATGCCGAGGCCCTGGGTGGCACCGCCCACCTCTACCCAAGCAGGACCCGCCTCCAAGCCACCAAGGAGGCAAAGGCTCCTCCCCCTGAAGGAGCTCCGGGGAGTCCCCAAAGATTGCCCCCAGCTCACATGGATCTAGTTTGACCCCAACGATCTCCGACATGATCTCAAAAAATGAGACCCAGAAACCAACTAACTTGGGGCAGGGCCAGAACATGTGTCGGTGATTCACAGCCCCCCCTGAACAAGACTCACACCTGTCCTCCACCCCAGGGAGGAACCCACTCGTACATATCTTAGTTAAGTGCACTCTATGTACTACTTTAAATTGTATCAGGCTCAACCTCGCAGGAGGAGGTCAAGTTCACTATGCAGGATCTCACTCCGCAACCCTTCCCCTAGAGCCAGGCCCAGCTCTAATTCCCACTTCCCCCCTCAACTCTTCTAGTGATGGTTTCCCCATCTCCAGCAAACACTCATATGTATCGGAGATCTTCCCTTAACCCATTGCATCCCGTGATAGCATCCTATCTCTCTGTGTGGGTCTCAGTTAATGGAGGAACAAGGACAACTCTTTGCGAATAAAGTTCCTCCCTGCAAATATCGGAAAGCACTTGCCCTCGAGAGTTGAAATTGCTCCTCCATCTCTTCCAGACTCGCAAACCTACCTTCCACAAACAAATCCCGGAACCTCTCAACCCCTCTTCCCTTCCATAACCTATACATTGCATCCAAATCTATGATTATCACAAATTGGTGACAGTAAAATATCCCCCCCAGTTCAAAATGTTGTTTAAACTGGTTCCAAATTCTCAAAGATGCCACTACCACCGGGCCCATTGAGAGTTTGGCCAGGGAGAATGTAAGAGGTGGGTTAGACACGAGGGCCCTGAGACAGGACCCAAGGCAAGAGGCCTCCTCCATCCGACCCCACCCTGCATCAGGCTCCACAAACCAGCTTCACACTTTCCCAATGTTCGCCGCCCAACAATAGAGCACCAGGTTTGGTAGAGCCAACCCACCTGATTGTCACCCTCTGTGCAGGAAAGCTCTTCTAATCCGAGGAGTCTTTCCCGTCCAAACAAAGGCAGAGATTAGTCTATCAACCCAAGCGAAAAAAGATTTAGGGAGGAAGATCGGAAGACTCAGGAACACAAATAGAAACCTCGGTAAAACGTTCATTTTGACCGTGTGTGCTCTTCCAGCCAAGGGTAGAGTCCACCTCCTCAGGACCCCCTTCATCTCTTCCACCAGACTGGTCAAGTTCAACTTATGCAACAGTGCCCAATCGTGCGTCACTTGAATCCCTAAATACCCTGACCTTCGTCGGCCAGCTTAAAGGGCAGCCTCCCCAGATCTGTCTTCTTCCCCAGGGAATTTACCGGGAATGTCTCACTCTTGCTCATATTTAATCCAGACCCTGAAAAAGATACAAACTTTTTCAACATTTTCATAATTTCTCCCATACTTGTGAGAGGATCAGAAACGTACAACAACAAATTGTCCGCGTAAAGGGACATTCTATCTTTCTCACCCCACTCTCAATACCTTTCCATTCCCCTGACGATCGAAGTGCAGTCGCCAATGGTTCAATCGCCAGTGCAAACAATTGTGGGGACAGCGGGAATCCCTGTCTCGTGACCCTGTGTAGTCGGAAAAGTCCTGAGCTCACAGCATTGGTCCAGACAATAGACATGGGGGTGTTGAATAGCAGCTTCACCCAGGACAGAAAAGTAGGACCAAACCCAAATTGCCCTAAGAACTCAAAGAGGTCGCTCTACTCCACACGGTGATCGGCCTTCTCCGCATCCATGGAGAAGATTACCCCCGGCACCCACTCCAAAGAGGACGACATGGCCACATTCAAAGGCCTCCTGATGTTGGACGATAATGTTTGGCCCAAGACAAATCCTGTCTGGTCCTCAGGGATCACTTCAGATCAGCACCGTCACAAACGTTTCACCAGAACCTGAGCTAGTATTTCTGCGTCAGTGTTTAATAGTGAAATAGGCCTCTGAGACCCACATACAAGGGGATCTTTGACCTTTTTCGTGATTAAAGAAATTGAGGCCTGCATCAGTGTGGAAGGCAACACCCCTCTCAACAGAGAGCTGTTGAACATTCCCAGTAAGTGCTGTGCCAACAAGGCCGTGAACTGTTTGTAAAATTCGTCCGGATAACTATCCGGCCCTCGTGCTTTCCCCGATTGCATGGAACCAATAGAGTGTATAACTTTCCCCAACCCCAATGGTGCCTCAGGCTCCTCCCTCTTCACCCTTTCTGCCAATGGGAAGCCCAATCTTCCCAAACATTGCTCCATCTCCGAGCCACCCTCCGCCGGATCAGACATGGATCGCCTGCAATAAAAAAACCTCAAAAGCTCCCATTAATCTTAACCGGGGCAGTAACCAGCCCTTGCACCCTCATCTTTAACCTGAGCTATTTCCCATGTTGCTGCCTGCCATCATGTGGGCAGCACGGTAGCATTGTGGATAGCACAATCGCTTCACAGCTCCAGGGTCCCAGGTTCGATTCCGGCTTGGGTCACTGTCTGTGCGGAGTCTGCACGTCCTCCCCGTGTGTTCGTGGGTTTCCTCCGGGTGCTCCGGTTTCCTCCCACAGTCCAAAGATGTGCAGGTTAGGTGGATTGGCCATGATAAATTGCCATTAGTGTCACAAATTGCCCTTAGTGTTGGGTGGGGTTACTGGGTTATGGGGATAGGGTGGAGTTGTTAACCTTGGGTAGGGTGCTCTTTCCAGGAGCCGGTGCAGACTCAATGGGCCGAATGGCCTCCTTCTGCACTGTAAATTCTATGAAATCACAATTGCTGAGCCAATAATCGACTGGTTTTATCCGCGTACCCATAAAATGTCCGTCGCTGGCCCACCACATTCCCCATCGATCCAAGCTCAAGTATTATTTGTAGCCTCTTTCTCTCTGCCAACACCTCTGCCGTAGGGGCCACCCACCTCCAAGATTAAGTTTATCAACCTCTGCTTTTCAGCCCTGCCAGCCTAAACCTAAATCTGCGCCGGCTGGAGCTGCGGGGACCACTCCGGCACCAACCTAGCCCCCTGGAAAGGTGAGAATTCCTCACTTTTGGGGGCCGTAGACGCCGGAGTCGTCGGCGCCGGTTTCACACCAGCGTGGGGACATGGCCCCATTATTAGAGAATCACGCCCATAGCTTTAAAGTCATGCTGTTTGTCTACGTGAAAGTTGGTTTCAATTCCCACTGTGATCCTACTGTGCTTAGGTAGTAAGAAGTCTTACAACACCAGGTTAAAGTCCAAAAGTTTGTTTCAAACACGAGCTTTCGGAGCGCAGCTCCTTCCTCAGGAGCTGCGCTCCGAAAGCTCGTGTTTGAAACAAACCTGTTGGACTTTAACCTGGTGCTGTAAGACTTCTTACTGTGCTCACCACAGTCCAACGGCGGCAGCTCCGCATCATGCTTAGATAGGGACACAGCATGAAGATTAAATAAACCTTCAGTGGCTGTTCAGCAACAGGAGCCTTGAAAAGTAGAGAAGATTTTATGTTTAATTTACCGAATTTGATTGCAGTTAGAGGTAGGTAGTGAGAGTCGAGGCAGTACTCACAGCTCTGCTAGAAACAGTTGGTTTTTGAAAGCTAAAGGTGGACCATCTTTCTCAGCCTTGCTGGAAGAAAAGCCACACTGTAGAGTAATGGTTAAGCAAACAGATGCTGGAAATCTAAAACCCGGCTAGTGAAGGGAACTAGGGAAATTAAGAGAAGTTTACAAGAAGTCTGGAGTTAACGGAACAGAGGAAACTGGGAACCGGAACAGATTACTGTTCAGTAAAGTCACAGAGAGTTGAAAAGTCATTGGATCGTGAGAGGCCAGAAAGGTATCTTTAGTGTTGCTGAGGTTTCTGAGAAATTACTACAGTTTGGGAGACAATATTTGAAATAATTGTGGAAATCGGTGGCTGGACCTTGGAGTTTTTGCAGAAGCATTTCAGACAAGGGAATCCTGAAGGGAGAAGTGTTAAACCTGAAAGTGAAATCTTGATTGAAGCAGTGGAGGGAACGCATAATTTAATAGGAGATTTGAAAGCGGAATTTGAAATCACTAATGTGGAAGCCGGAGTTCAGTGAGGCAAGGTGGCTCACGGTATAAGATTCATCTGGGGGGATTTTGAGGAGAATTTCACAAACATTCAGTTAGATTCGGCGAGGAATGCGTCTTACCACAGTCAGCTTGTGTGCTTAAAAGGGACTTTGTGTTAATGAGACCACTGTAGATTAAGATATACTTGGCACTCCATGTCAATCTGAAAATTTGTGTGTATTCTGTGTGTATCTGGTGGGCGGCACGATAGCATAGTGGTTAGCACTGTTGCTTCACAGCTCCAGGTTCCCTGGTTCGATTCCGGCTTGGGTCACTGTCTGTGCCGAGTCTGCACGTTCTCCCTGTGTCTGCGTGGGTTTCCTCCGGGTGCTCCGGTTTCCTCCCACAAGTCCCAAAATGTGTGCTATTAGGTGAATTGGACATTCTGAATTCTCCCTCCGTGTACCCGAACAGGTGCCGGAGTGTGGCGACCAGGGGCTTTTCACAGTGACTTCATTGCAGTGTTAATGTAAGCCTACTTGTGACAATAAAGATTTTTTAAAAAGTATTTGTTAAGCTAAAGGGGGGGGGGGGGGGGGGGGGGGGGAGTAAAGAAGTATTGCATCACAATTCAATTTTTTCATGTTTAATAATTTTTCTTCCTTGCTGTTAAATCTAATTAGTGGTGTTGTGACCCTGTTCCGCCATGTTTTCCACAAAGGCAGGAAAAAGATCTGGGGCGGGAGTCCCCGACCCCCCCCCCCCAGGACTTGGCTTGTGGGCCGCCTAGCGGGGTCCTCGGGGGGGGGGGGGGGGTGGGCTGGGGCGGGTGGATCCGGCCCCCGGGGGGGGGGGGTGGGGGGGCACGGGTGGACCCGTCCCCCGGGGGGGGGGAGGGGGTGGGTGGATCCGGCCCCCGGGGGGGGGGGGGTGGGTGGATCCGGCCCCCGGGGGGGGGGGGAGGGGGTGGGTGGATCCGGCCCCCGGGGGGGGTGGGGGGGGTGGGGGGGTTGGGTGGATCCGGCCCCCGGGGGGGGGGGGGCGGGTGGATCCGGCCCCTGGGGGTGGGGGGGGGCGCGGGTGGACCCATCCTCCGGGGGGGGGGAGGGGGGTGGGTGGATCCGGCCCCCGGGGGGGGGTGGGGGGGGGCGGGTGGATCCGGCCCCTGGGGGTGGGGGGGGGTGGGTGGATCCGGCCCCCGGGGGGGGGGGGGTGGGTGGATCCGGCCCCCGGGGGGGTGGGGGGGGGGGTGGGTGGATCCGGCCCCCGGGGGGGGGGGGGCGGGTGGATCCGGCCCCCGGGGGGGGGAGGGAGTGGGTGGATCCGGCCCCCGGGGGGGGGGGGAGGGAGTGGGTGGATCCGGCCCCCGGGGGGGGGGAGGGGTTGGGTGGATCCGGCCCCCGGGGGGCTGGGGCGGGTGGATCCGGCCCCCGGGGGGGGGGGGGGGTGGCCTGGCCTGCGATCGGGGCCCAATGATCTGCGGGCGGGCCTGTGCTATGGGGGCACTCTTTCCCTCCGTGCCAGCCTCTGTAAGGCTCAGCGATGGCCGGCGCGGAGAAGAAACCCCCCGCGCCTGCGCAGGAAACACGGCAGCGGCTCTGAGTATGCGCCAACTCACGCCGACCTGCGCCGGTTGACGCCACACCAAACCCCTCCAACGCTAGCCTAGCCCCCAGAAGCGTGGAGGATTCCGCAACTTCCGGGCAGCCCGACGCCGGAATGGTTCACGCCGCTCTAGCCGCGGTACGGCCGCCCCGCCAATTCCGGAAGAATCCCGGCCCCGGGCTTTTGAGCTCGGGTTCCATTCTGACATCTTACCGTCCAGTTATAACATCAACTGGGATTGTAGCTCCACCCACCCACTCGGGTTTTATAATCCTCAATGGCATTAGCCAGCAAAGATCCATCAATCTCAGTTTGGAAATATTCATTTGACGCTCCCATCTCTTCAGCTCCAACAAGTTTTCAGGGCATACGTGACCATAAAATAAATCCAATGAGCAGTGAGAGATAGTTAAACAGCTGGTCCATAATGCTTAGCACACTGGGCTAAATCGCTGGCTTCGAAAGCAGACCAAGGCAGGCCAGCAGCACGGTTCGATTCCCGTACCAGCCTCCCCGGACAGGCGCCGGAATGTGGCGACTAGGGGCTTTTCACAGTAACTTCATTAAAGCCTACTCGTGACAATAAGGTGGGCAGCAGGGTAGCATGGTGGTTAGCATAAATGCTTCACAGCTCCAGGGTCCCAGGTTCGATTCCCGGCTGGGTCGCTGTCTGTGCGGAGTCTGCACGTTGGGTTACGGGTATAGGGTGGATACGTGGGTTTGAGTAGGGTGATCATTGCTCGGCACAACATCGAGGGCCGAAGGGCCTGTTCTGTGCTGTACTGTTCTATGTTCTATAAGCGATTTTCATTTTTCATTTTCATAATGCTCAGCGGGAATTTATCCCAATCAAAAAGAGGGATTCCACGAGAAAAGGCAAAATCCATGGGTGACAAAGGAGGTCAAGGGTAATGTTAAATTGAAAAGCAGGATATACAAAGTGGCAAGGGATAATGGTAGATCAGAGAACTGTAACGTTTTTAGGAGCCAGCAGCAAAAGACTAAAAAGATAATTAAAAGGGAGATTATAAGAAAACGTGCACGCAGTATAAAAACAAGCAGTAAGAGTTTCTGTGGATATATAAATAGGAAGCGGGCTGCGAAAGTAATTGTGGGACTTCTACTGAACGAGACTGGTGAACTAATAACAGCAAACAAAGCAGTAGCGGATATGCTAAATACATTTTTTGTATCAGTCTTCACCTTGGAAGGCATTGCAAATATTCCTAAGATATCAGATAGGCTGATTTCAAATAACATGGGAGAACTTACAAAAGTCCCAATCACAAAGGATAGAGTATTCGAGAAACTCAAATGACTAAAGGCGGACAAATCGCCAGGACCCAGTGAACTGCAGGCTAGGGTTTTAATGGAAGTGGCTGCAGAGATAGTGGACCCATTGATTGAAACTTTCCAAAACTCGCCAAATTCCTGGGGGGAACCAGAAGATTGGGAAATAGCCAACCTGACACCAGTGACATACGTGGTTATTCAGATAGGGAGAATGGCAGAAGGCAGGGAACTATCAGCCAGTTAGTTGAACATCTATTATTCGCAAGAGGCTGGAATCAATAATCAAAGAGGGAATAGCTGATCATTTAGGAACGCTGAATATAATCAAACCTAGTCAACATGGTTTTATGAAAGGTAAATTGTGTTTGACAAATTTGTTCGAATCGGCACCATGGGAGATGTTAATCTCCTTCTGCACCCTGATTCTCCTGAAGTTCTGGTATATCACTGGTGTCTTCCAGCGTGAAGACTGATGCAAAGTATCTATTCAATTCCTTTATCATTTCTTTGTTTCCTATTACTACTTCTCCAGCTTAATTTTCCAGTGGTTCTTACATTTTATATACTGAAAAAAAAAGTTTGCTATCTTCTTTTATATTACTGACTAGCGTACACTCAAATTTCATCTTCTCCCTGCTTATTGCTGTTTTAGTTGTCCTCTGCTCGCTTTTAAAGGCTTCCCAATCCTCTGGTTTCCCACTAATCCTCGCCACTTTGTATGCTTTTTCTTTAGCCTTTATGCTGTTCTTGACTTCCCTCGTCAGCCATGGATGCCTTGTCCTCCCCTTAGCCTGTTTCCTCCTCCTTGGGATGAATTTCTGAATAACCCCCAAAGACTCCTGCCATTGCTGTTCCACTGGCCCCCATTCAAATCAACTCTGGCCAGCTTCCCCCTCATGTCTTCGTAGTTACCCTTATTTAATTGTAATACCGTTAAATCTGATTGCAGCTTCTCCCTCTCAAACTACAGGGTGAATTCTATCATATTGTGGTCACTGCTCCAAAGGGTTCCTTCACCTTAAGATCCCTACTCAAGTCTGCCTCATTACACATCACCAAATCCAGAATTGCCTGTTCCCTGGTAGGCTCTGTCACAAGCTTCTCCAAAAATACATCTCTTAGATATTCCACAAATTCCTTTCCTTAGGATCCACTACCAACCTGATTTTTCAGCCCACCTGATTATTGAAGTCCTTTGATCAGCCAACCCCAGCCAGCTCACAATAATGGTGTCGAGGAGACTGGCTCCAAGATTCAGGAATACTCACCTGGGGAGGCTCCTGGATGTGGTGGAGACCAGGAGGGGTGTCCTGTTCCCCCGGGGGTCCCGGAGGGTGAGTCAGAAGGCAGCCAGTGCTGCCTGGGATGAGGTGTTGGCAGCTGTCAGCTCGGGAAGTGTGACCAGGAGGACTGGCCTTCAGTGCAGGAAGAAGGTCAACGACTTACATCGGGCAGCACGAGTGAGTAGACACCAACGCCCGCCCCCCCCCCAACTCCCCAAGGGAGCATCTCCCCAAGTGACCCACAACGCTCCCTCCATCTGCCTCCCCTTTCTGCACTCCCTCCACCCGCCCCACCAACCCTCCCTTCACACCCCGTCCCCATAACAGTGAACCACGCATGTGGCTAACGATGCCCTCTCTGTGTCCCCTCAGGAAAAGCTCTCCCATAATCGGCGGAAGAGGGCCCAGACTGGGGTGCGATGTGTTGGGCAGGCCGGGTCGATGTGGACTGCACTTGATGCAGTGAAGCGAGAGACAGACTTCCAACACTTGATGAGATGCAACACGATTTTATTTAACATCTGAACTATTGTTCACCTGTGGGTTGACACTATGCTGACTTGACTGGAGACCTACATGAGCTTGACCAGACTTACTAGCTACCACATGGTGTTTGCACTGGCTAGCTCACGAACTCTGACTGTCTCAGAGGCTTGGTCCCGAGAGAGTGGGAAAACAGGTGCCCTCTGGCTTTATAGTGGCCGTGTCCTGTCTGGTGATTGGCTGCTGTGTTCTGTGTGCTCACTGGTCATCCTATGTGTCAATCACTGCCTGTCTGCACTCCATTATATACAAAGATGTATATCATGGCATGGTGGTGTGCCAGACATAGGAATCCTCACCTCCTTTGAGGAGCTGACCCCGGAGGTGACTGGCGTGGCCCAGGACAGGGAGGTCACAAACGGTGAGGCTGGCGGATGCTGCAGAGGTGCGGACCCACATGGAAAACCTGCCGAACGTGAGTGCTGATCACCTGACTGACTGAGCCATCCCTCCCACTGACCACATGTCCATTCTCCCACAGGTCCTCCAGCCGACAGAGCCGGCCCATCCCGGGCGCCCCCCTCTCCTGAGTCCGAGGAGATCAGCTCGGAGGGGAGCTTCGAGGATGCAACTGGTACAGTCACGGCACAGGTGTCACCCCCACCCTCCACCAGCACAGGTACACACACCTCGGTGGGACATGTCAGTGGACAGGCTTCAGGGGCACAATCTGGTGAGCACCACATTGCTGCTGATGTACATCAGGTGGAGGCAGGAACCCCCGGGCGAGGCAGCAGTCAGAGGGCTGCTGGACCCCAGGGCCCAGCTGGGTCCCAGCCTGATGCTGAGCCTGTGGAACAGGGTTACCCAGAGATGATCGAGGCGATAGGGAGCAGGTCAGACATTCACATGGAGATGTCAGCATCACTCCAGCAGACCCATAGCCGACTGGAGGAGTCCCAGAATGTATGGACACAGGACATGGCGCCGGCAAGGTGTGGCACTGAGGCCAACGCTGCTATGGTGACGACCGCCTGGAGAGCCTGGTGAACGTCGTGGCACCATGAATGAAGGTGTCCAAGTTGTCGCACAGTCAGTGACGGCCATGGCTGAGGGTCTCGGCAGTATGTCCGACTCACTGGGGGATGTCACCCAGTACCAGGCCTACCTTGATGAGGTTCTGCGGGGCATGTCCCGCTCTCAGATGGAAATGGCCGAGGCACTGCGGAGCTTGTCCCAGTCGCAGGTGGGCATTGCTGAGGTACTGCAGGGCATGGCCCGGTCACTGGGGTATGTGTCCCAATCACTGAGGAGCATCTTCGAGGGCGTCGGCGCTATGGGGTACCGCCAGGGCTGGCAGAGCCAGATGGTGCAGGGGCAGCCTGGACCCGAACCAGCTGCCCCTCTGCCCCAAGGTGAACCCCAGGGCCCTCTGGGCACCGACCTATTTTGAGGCTATGCCCCTAGTTCTGCTTTCACCCGCCAGTAGAAACAACCTGCCCGCATCTATCCTATCTATTCCCTTCATCATTTTAAATGTTTCTATAAGATCCCCCCTCATCCTTCTAAATTCCAACGAGTACAGTCCCAGTCTACTCAACCTCTCCTCGTAATCCCACCCCTTCAGCTCTGGGATTAACCTCGTGAATCTCCTCTGCACACCCTCCAGTGCCAGTATGTCCTTTCTCAGGTAAGGAGACCAAAACTGAACACAATACTCCAGGTGTGGCCTCACTAACAGCTTATACAGTTGGAGCATAACTGTCCCCTTTATACCGCCCTTTGCCCCTCCATCCTTCATACTCTCCCCAACCCTCCTTTAATAGGCATAGCCCCCCAAGCAGCACGGTAGCCTTGCGGATAGCACAATCGCTTCACAGCTCCAGGGTTCCAGGTTCGATTCCGGCTTGGGTCACTGTCTGTGCGGAGTCTGCACATCCTCCCCGTGTGTGCGTGGGTTTCCTCTGGGTGCTCTGGTTTCCTCCCACAGCCCAAAGATGTGCAAGTTAGGTGGATTGGCCGTGCTAAATTGCCCTTAGTGTCCAAAATTGCCCTTAGTGTTGGGTGGGGTTATAGGGTTATGGGGATAGGGTGGAGTTGTTGACCTTGGGTAGGGTGCTCTTTCCAAGAGCCGGTGCAGACTCGATGGGCTGAATGGCCTCCTTCTGCACTGTAAATTCTATGATAAGGCCTGACCCTTGGCACTGCCACCCTGGCACCCAGGCAGTGCTCCTGTCAGCCTGGAAGTGCCACCCAGTCACCTTGGCAGTGTTAGGGTGGCAGTGCCAAGGTACAGCCCAGCAGTGCCTTGTTGCCCAGGTGCTAGGGGGAGAGCCAGGATGCCACCGTGTCCTGTCCCTAACCACCCGGGGGTCCCAAACACCTGGGAGACCCCCCCCCCCGAGATGCCGTTCCACCTGTTCCACGTTTGCGTGGGCCAGGCCTAAAATGTGCCGAGCTGGGGTCACCCTGGGGAGGCGGATAGATGCCGGCAGCCAGTTAGTTCTGGTTAAATGGGTTCTTAAACCCACTTTGCCATGCAAGACTGGGTCCTGCCCATTGTGGATGGGATCGAGATCGTGACCCCTTGCGAGGTCTGGTTAGATCGGGAGTCGGGAGGCTCGGGAGAGGCCACTTGCGGCATTTACCGGCTGTGTCTGCATTTACTGGTGTCTATTTCACATTTATCATCTCTTGTTGTGGACTGACTCACAAGTGCAAACCCAGCGGGCGTGTTCTTGGCAGAGTTAGGGTAGAGGGAGGGAGGGGGCATGTAAAATATATTGGGCCTATGGCCCACACCTGAGTTGACTCCCACGATACGCCAGGCAGACAGGCATTGAATTGGCCGCCCACCCATTATCTGTAAATAAATAGTTAAAGTCAATTTGGGCAATGCGGGCATTCCATTGTGAGTCTGGTAACTGATCTGTGCTCACTGTGTTTGATTGGTTGAGCCTGGGTGCCGATTCAGAGCTCAAGTTGACAGACACCAAAGAAAGATTGAGAAGCTGGGCTGGGATAAGAGTGAGCGTAGACATTTTGCGATTGCAGAGATATTTTCGAACTATTGCAAGTAATCCTGCTGCATACTAAGAAACTCGTGGCATCTCTGCATTGTTTCAAGATATTTAAAATATACATCAAACTGGCAAATGACATCACTCCTCTTCTGAAATCCATGCTGTTTGATTTTTTTATTATAGTGTCAGTTTTTAGATGTTTATTTATTTAAACTGTCCAATAAATCAAACCCTCACACCGGGGCTCAGGCTCCTATTCGTGCTTTAACCAATTTCTGTTCTGCCCATGTGGTTGCAATACCTCAATGTTCCAGCAGATGGTAGGAGTGTTGCACCTTAGGAAACAAATGAAGCAGGGCTCTGTGCCGAGTTGAAGTCCAGAGCTGAGTTCAAATCAGGGCCAGGATTCTCCGGGATTCCCTTTCCCTGCTGGCAGCGCAACCCCTGCCCGTGGGTTTCCCGGCAGGGTGGGGCGGCTTCAATGGGAATTCTCATTGACAAGCGACGGCAAGAGAGAATCCCACTGCCTTTGTGTAGCACCTCTCAGAGCCCCAAGAGGCCCCAATGCACTTTACAGCTATGCAGTTATTTTTGAAGAGTTTTGCATAAGGATATTGAGCTGTCAATTAGCAAACAGGCAGCAATGAAAGGAATTGACGGGTATTAGTCTGTCAGGTGAGGAATAAATATCGGCTGGACAGTGGAGGTGGGGGGGGGGGGGGGGGGGAGGGGAGAAGGGGCTCCATTACTTTTAATTTTTTTTTAATAAATTTAGAGTACCCAATTATTTTTCCAATTAAGGGGCAATTTAGTGTGGCCAATCTGCCTACCCTGCACATCTTTGGGTTGTGGGGGTGAAACCCACACAAACACGGGGAGAATGTGCAAACTCCACACGGACAGTGACCCGGGGCCGGGATTCGAACCTGGGTCCTCAGTGCCGTAGGCAGCAATGCTAACCACTGTGCCACCGTGCTGCCCTCCATTACTTTTATAAAGAGTAATGTGGATGGGTTCTCTGGGCTCCCACACTCACAAGTCCTGGGCCTCAGTCAGAATTTGGAGCTGGTGCCCCTGGGGTATCTGCAGTGGGGTTTGAACTCTCTGGCTCGGAGACAGGGATGCTGATTGCTAAGCCAGGGTTTGCTCTGGGATGGTGGGACTGAAAAGGGTTAACGCCTGTGCTGAAGAATCAAAGAGAGGGAGGGGTGGGTGGGGGGGGGGGGCGGTAACTTCAGACAGCGTGTCACCTGACACCAGGGAGTTACAATCTTGAAAGAATTGACTAACCCACTCTGTTTGAGAAAACAGCAGGCTGATTTCACGATGGAATACAACTAGAATCAATACCGCATTGATCTAGAATCTGCTTTCTTATTGGGAATGCTCAAAAGCCTGTGCCAATCGAATGAGGTTTATGGAGAGATTGCGCTGTTTACAGAACAGACCCGACTGTTTAGGGAACCAATTACCTCGGGGCTGGTTTAGCTCACTGGGCTAAATCGCTGGCTTTGAAAGCAGACCAAGGTAGGCCAGCAGCACGGTTCGATTCCTGTAACGGCCTCCCCGAACAGGCGCCGGAATGTGGCGACTAGGGGCTTTTCACAGTAACTTCATTTGTAGCCTACTCGTGCCAATAAGCGATTTTCATTCATTTCATTTTCATTCAAATAATTCTTTAAGTTAGCAATTCGGAAATAGTCTGATTACTTCAAGGCTCTCCCTGAACGTAATGTCACCATATTAAGGGTGTTTTAACCCTTCAGCCTTCTTTCGAGAGACTTTGATGTTTACTTTCTGAATGGTTATTGATGTACTGTATCTCACCGGATTTTCACAAATGGTTTTATTTTCATTTTGTGGTGGGGGCCCATGTTTGGAATATCAGTGCTGTCTGTTGGACCAGCTCTCAAGGTACAGGTGTCCTGGTAACCTGCACAAAGGCTGCCAATGTTCTCCATTATTTCAGTTCTTTCAAAGGGTTTGTGAGTCACAGGAATGCTTGGCAAAGCCCGCCGGCTGACAAAACCGGTGCAGAAGGAGGAGGCTTGGGAGAATTTCAAACCCCCTCCCACAGACATTTATCACAAGTGCCAGGCCTTGGCCATCTCCAACAGGAAATAATCTAACCATCACCCCCTTGACATTCAGCGGCATTACCATCGCTGAATCTCCCGCTAACAACTTCCGGGGGTTACCATTAGCCATGTTGTCATATGAGAGTACCTTTAAGAAATGGGTGTTTATTACTGCAGTGATGTTAGAGAGTGGGTGGAGCTGGGCTGTCTGTCAACTTTTTACTTTTGTTTTAGGCTGTTTGCTGAAGGATGTGTTTTAGTTTCGTTTTCAGAGCTGGATAGCTGTAGCCACAGCTAGAAGGTGTATTAGAGTCTCTCTCTGTAATCTAAAGACTGTAAATCGATCCTGGTGTTTTAAAACTAATAACAGTAGTGACTTTAACCTGATGTGCTTCTGGTAAAATGCGTTTTAAGTCTTATGAATGTCAAAAGGAAAGCTTAAAGGATTACTTAGTGTTATATTCTTTGGGGGTTCTATTTGAATTAACGGTTGCTAAAATGTTCACTGTTTGTTTTAAAAAGGTTAACTTGAATTCATAGAATAAATATTGTTTTGCTTAAAAAAATACGTTTCCATTTCTGCTGTACCACACCCTGTAGAGTGGGCCGTGTGCTCCCCATACCACAATCTATTAAAAGTTGTGGGTCAGGTGAACTCCATGATACACTTTGGGGTCCTCTAAACCCTGGCCCATAGCAATATGAATACTGTAGTTAACAGCCTGCGGTGTAGTGTGTTAGACTGCAGTGGTCATGTTTTCAAAGATTGACCAGAGGAATGTGGTTTCACTGGGGAAGTCCCTGGGGAATGTTAAAGCCTACTGTTAGAGGTAATTTGTTTTTCAGATTGGGGAAATTAGATCATTGCTCGGTGGAACCCAAGAATACAGAGAGAGGCAGATTAGTTATTGGAGAAGCTTTGGTAGAGAGAGAAGAGTTGTAACCTTATCTGCTTGACCGTGAGTCCACAATTCACTAATGGTACAATAGTTCTAAATGAGTAATCTGGGGGCAAGGAAGGAGCTGCAACACGCCAGGTGAACCAGCTTTTTGAAGATTTTCAGCCAGAGTCTGAAGGGATTCTAACAGGAGCCAAAACTGTTTTTATAAAGTATGGTTTGTGATGCAGAACAAGGCCAGCAACGCAGACCGTACCAGCTTACCCGAACAGGCGCCGGACTGTGGCAACGAGTGGCTTTTCACAGTAACTTCATACTTTTGACAATAAAATGTTATTATTATTATTGTGATTACTCCATGCCCTGCTAACTTTAAGATACAGTAATAGATCTTACAACACCAGATTAAAGTCCAACAGGTTTGTTTCAAATCACTAGCTTTCGGAGCGCTGCTACTTCCTCAAGTGATTGAAGAGGTATGTTCCAGAAACATATATAGAGACAAAGTTAAAGATACAAGACAATGCTTTGAATGCGAGCATTTGCAGGTAATTAGGTCTTTACTATCCAGAGATAGGGGTAACCCCAGGTTAAAGAGGTGTGAATTGTCTCAAGCCAGGGCAGTTTGTAGGATTTTGCAAGCCCAGGCCAGATGGTGGGGGATGAATGTAATGCGACATGAATCCCAGGTCCCGGTTGAGGCCGCACTCATGTGTGCGGAGCTTGGCTACCAGTTTCTGCTCGGCGATTCTGCGTTGATGCGCGTCCTGAAGGCTGCCTTGGAGAACGCATGTCTGGAGATCAGAGGCTGAATGCCCTTGACTGCTGAAGTGTTCCCGACTGGAAGGGAACTTTCCTGCCTTGCGATTGTCGCGCGATGTCCATTCATCCATTGTCGCAGCGTCTGCATGGTCTCGCCAATGTACCACGCTTCAGGACATCCTTTCCTGCAGCGTATGAGGTAGGCAACATTGGTCGAGTCACACCGCATACCTGGTGGGTGGTGTTTCCACGTGTAATGGTGGTATCCATGTCGATGATCTGGTACGTCTTGCAGAGATTGCCATGGCAGGGTTGTGTGGTGTCGTGGTCTCTGTTCTGAAGGCTGGGTAATTTGCTGCAAACAATGGTTTGTTTGAGGTTGCGCGATTGTTGGAAGGCAAGTTGTAGTGTGGGGATGACCTTGGCAAGATGTTCATCTTCATTGATGATGTGTTGAAGGCTGCAAAGAAGATGTCGCAGTTTCTCCGCTCCAGGAAAGTACTGGACGACGAAGGGTACTCTGTCAGTTGTGTCCCGTGTTTGTCTTCTGAGGAGATCGGTGCAGTTTTTTGCTGTGGCGTGTTGGAACTGTCGATCGATGAGTCATACGAGGGCATCTTTCAGTGTCTGTAGATGTCTGTTACGTTCCTCCTCGTCTGAGCACATCCTGTGTATACGGAGGGCTTGTCCATAGAGGATGGTTTCTTTCATGTGTTTAGGGTGAAAGCTACAGAAGTGGAATATCGTGAGATTAAGATAGATTTTAGGATAGACTTTAAGATAGATTGAGAACTGTACGTTTCTTGTTGTTTAATGGGAAATTGAATAATCGTGCTTAGGGGTAATTGTAAGCCGTTCGTTTTGGGTGTGAAATGAATCACTTTAATATCGTTTTCAGAATAAAGATTTGATTTAGGAATACCAAAAATACTGGGCGGAATTCTCCGCTCCCCACGCAGCGTGGGAGAATCACGGGAGGGACCCCCCGACATTTTTCACGACCCCCTGGCGCCCCCCGCGATTCTCTACCCCCCCCCCCCCCGCTTGGAAGAATCGCCGCTCGCCGTTTTCCACGGCGAACGGCGATTCTCCGACCCCGTTGGGCTAAGCGGTGGCAAACACACCTCGTCACTGCCATCGTGAAATGGGCACCAGATGCCCGTTTGGGGCTTCTAGGGGGAAATTTGGGGCAAGGGCACCACGACTGTGCTCGGGAGGGGACAGGCCAGCGATCGGTGCCCACCGATCGTCGGGCCGGCGTCCAAATCGGATGCACTATTTCCCCTCCGCCGCCCCGCAAGATCAAGCCACCACGTCTTGCGGGGCGGCTGAGGGGAAAGACGGTCACCGCGCATGCACGGGTTCGTACCGTCAGTGTCATGACGTCAGCCGCGCATGCGCGGGTTGGAGCCGGCTAACCTGCGCATGCGCGGCTGACATCATTAGGCGCGCCGGTCGCGTCATTCTTGGCGTGATGCCCCCATGGCCGAGATTTACCGAGCGCCGCTCCTAGCCCCGCCGGGAGGGGAGAATAGGGGGCGAGGAGCGGCCTCCGAGGCCGTCGTGAAACTCGGCCGAGTTCACGATGGCCCTCCCGATTTTTCCCGGGAGCGGCGAATTCCGCCCACTATTTTTAAATGCAATCCTTCCTGCAGCGAATCATTCTTTCCACACAGTCTTACAATTAAACTAAAATATAGGGGTCTTGGCCCAGTGTGCTAGCCATTGTTGGGGCCTAGTCTGGTATTGCAATACAAGGCACAAGTCAGGAGTGTGACGGAATACTCTCTGCTTGCCTGGATGTATGCAGCTCCAACAACACTCGAGAAGCTCGACACCATCCAGGACAAAGCAGCCTGCTTCCACAAACATTCAAATTCTCCACCACTGACGCTCAGTCAAGTGAGAAGCACCACAGAAACTCACCCTGGCCTCCCATAGTTCAAAGGTGTGCCGGTTAGGTGCAGTTATGAGGTTGCGGGAATAGGATGGGGGAGTGGGCTGCTCTTTCAGAGGGTAAGTGCAGATGCGATGGGCTAAATGGCCTCCTCCTCCACCGTATGGACTCTATGAGACAGCACCTTACAAACCCACGATAATCACCATCTAGAAGGACAAGGGCAGCAGATGCTGGGGAACACCATCACCTGCGAATTCCCCTCCCAAGCCGTTTACAATCCTGAATTGGAAATATATCGGCATTCCTTCACTGTCGTTGAGCCCAAATCCTTGAACACCCTGTCTAACAGCACTGTGGGTGTACCTACACCACATGCAGAATGTGGGTGGGCCTCAATCAGTTTGGAATTTGCCTAGTTTGCAGTCGGGGAAGGAATCTTCAGTGGTCCTCAGGGAACCTTGTGACATAAAACAGTTAGTAGCATTGGCGTGAAATGTGTGAGAAGACAGCTGGGTACCTCTTGCCAATCAGACAAGGGGCAGAGGCATCCATAGACATGAGGTTTTAAAGAAAAGTTGGACCGTCACTTAGCCAAAAAGCTAACGGAACGACCATCATAACATCTTATCTTGGAGAATGGCTGGAGTTCACGAAGGAGAATTAAAATGAATTCCAGAGGGATGTGGCATACCTTTGGGTTGGTCTCAAGGACAGTGAATGAAATGAACCTTCAAGATTCTGATAGTATATAAGCGAACTCTTGCACGAACGTAAAAGGTAGAACACAGCTCATAACAATAAGTTGTTGTATACTCAAGTATTACTTGCTTCAGTTAAGAACTTTTATACAGAACAACATTTGTTTTTTTTGATATTAAAATATGAAATCTTGTCAGTGAGTCATGAGGTGTTCAGATTTCTTTTTAGTAATAATAGTCCCGAACAGTGTTGTAACAGTGTCCAACAGGAACATAGGAAAACAGGAGCTGGAGTAGGCCAATAAGCCCTTTGAACCTGCTTCCCAATTCAATAAGATTCTGTGGATCAGATTGTGGTCTCGCCTCCATTTTCCTGTCTGCCTCTCCCATAACTACTGACTCCCTTGTTGAACAAAAATCTGTCCAACTTTGCTGTGAATAAATTCAAAAACCCAGCCTTCGCTGGTCTCTGGTCTCCCACACACCAACAACCCTTTGGAAGAAAAATGTTTCTTCTGTGTTAAAACGGAGACCTCTTATTTTTAAACTATGCCCCCTCGTTCTAATCTCCGCAACAAGAGGAACCATCCTCCGGGTAAGCAGTCTATCAAGTCCCATCAGGATCTTATATCCTTCAATAAGGTTGTCTCTCATTCTCCTAAACTCAAATGGGTATATGAAATGAAATGAAAATCGCTTATTGTCACGAGTAGGCTTCAATGAAGTTACTGTGAAAAACCCCTAGTCGCTACATTCCAGCGCCTGTTCAGGGAGGCTGGTACGGGAATCGAACCGTGCTGTTGGCCTGCTTTCAAAGCCAGCGATTTAGCCAAGTGAGCTAAACCAGCCCCTATTATTATATGGCCAGACCGTCTAACATTTCTTCATTGGACAATCCCTTTACCTCAAGAGTGAGCAGAGTGAAGCTTCTCTGAATTGCTTCAGAAGCAGTTATATCTTTTATTTAATAAGCATTCCAAAATTGCGCACACTATTCCAGATGTGATCTCTCCCAAGGCCCCAGACAGCTGTCTGGGTGACACAGTGGTTTGCGCTACTGCCTCACAGTGCCAGGGTCCCAGGTTCAATTCCCGGTTTGGGTCACTGTCTGCGGGGTCTACACGTTCTCCCCGTGTGTGCGTGGGTTTCCTCCGGGTGCTTCGGTTTCCTCCCACATGCCCCGAAAGATGTGCAGGTTAGGTGGATTGGACATGATAAATTGTCCCATAGTGTCCAATGGTGTGCAGTTTAGGCTGGCTTACGGGGATAGGGCAGGTCGGTGCAGACTCGATGGGCCCAATGGCCTATTTCTGCACTGTAAGGATTCTATGTATTCTACAAATAAAACCTCTCTACTTCTATATTCAATGGGCGCGATTCTCTGCCCCCCATGCCGGGTGGGAGAATCGTGGGAGGGCCGGGCGAATCACGCCACGCCGCCCTGGCACCCCCCGGGATTCCCCCCCCCCCCCCCCCCCCCAAAATGGCATGTCGCGTTTTGCGACAGACCGCTCGGAGAATCGCCGCTCACCGTTTCTCACGGCGCCGATTTTCCGGCCCGGATGGGCCGAGCGCCTGCCGATCCCGACCGGTTCACTCTGGCGCCAACCACACCTGGTCGCTGCCGGCGTGAACAGAGCGTGACCGCTGTGTGTGGGGCCTGTGGGGGGCGGAGGGTGGATCGAGCACCAGGGGCGTGCTCAAGTGGTCTCTGGCCCGTGATCGGTGCCCACTGATCATCGGGCCGGCGTCTCTACAAGATGCACTCTTTTCCCTCCGCCGCTCCGGAAGATCAAGCCGCCATGTCTTATGGGGCAGCGGAGGGGAAGACGGCAACGGCGCATGCGTGGCTGACGTCAGTTAGGCGCCACCGCTTTGACGCAAACGTCAAGGCCGGGCGCTCGTAATTCACGCGCCGGCGCTCCTAGCCCCCCGGGGAGAGGGGAGAATAGGGGGCGAGGAGCGGCCTCCGACGCCGGAGTGAAACACTCCGGGTTTCACTCCGGCGTCGGCTGTTTGTCTCCCCTTGGGAGAATTGCGCAGGCGGGCCTGTGCCGTGGGGGCACTCTTTCCCTCCGCACTGGCCGCTGTCAACCTCCGCCACGGCCGGTCTGGAGAAGAACCCCCCTGCGCAAGTGCTGGGATGATGGCAGCACACGCTGGCACACCTGCGCATGCGCTAACTTGCGCCGGCTGGCAGAGGCCCTTCCGCGCCGGCCTAGCCCCTGAAGGTGTGGAGGATTCCGCCCCTTTGGGGCGGCCCGAAGACTGAGTGGTTCACGCCACTCCTCGCCGCCAGAGTGGCCCGCCTCGCTGGTTCGCGGAGAATCCCGCTATATTCGCTTCACCCATGACATTGATACAGATTCAGAACAGTTGAGGCCCCGGCACTGTTCCCTGTCACCCTCCAGAGGTTACAGCTTTCCAATCTGTAAAAGACCCATTTGTCCTTACTTTCTGATTCCCGTCAGCTAACCAACCCTTCATCCATGCTGACACCTTCACTCTACGCCATGAGCACTTAAATATTCTATTTCAAATGGCAGCTGTGACTCTGTAGCTCAGCAAAAACAACAGAGCAGAGGGAATTGGACCTCGCAGGCGGAGCCGAGGACCGGGAGGTTGCCGGCTGTCAGGTCGGAGGCGAACCAGCAAGTGAGACTACCTTGCCTGACTCCACCCCCACTGCACCCCCTCACCCCACGCACCACTGCACCCCCTCACCCCACGCACCACTGCACCCCCTCACCCCATGCCCCACTGCACCCCCTCACCGCATGCCCCACTGCAGCCCCCTCACCCCACGCACCACTGCACCCCCTCACCCCATGCCCCACTGCACCCCCTCACCCCATGCCCCACTGCACCCCCTCACCCCATGCCCCACTGCACTCCCCTCACCCCAGGCCCCACTGCACCCCCCTTACCCCATGCCCCACTTCACTCCCTCACTCCATTCCACACTACACCCCCTCACCTGATGCCCCACTGCACCCCCCCACCCCATGCCCCACTGCACCACTTACCCCATTTCCCACTGCACTCCCCTCACCCCATGCCCCACTGCACCCCCTCACCCCAGGCCCAACTGCACCCCCCTCACCCCAGGCCCAACTGCACCCCCCTCACCCCATGCCCCACTGCACTCCCTCACTCCATTCCACACTGCACCCCCCCCACCCCATGCCCCACTGCACCCCCCCCCACCCCATGCCCAACTGCACCCCCCTCACCCCATGCCCCACTGCACTCCCTCACTCCATTCCACACTGCACCCCCCCACCCCATGCCCCACTGCACCCCCCCCACCCCATGCCCCACTGCACTCCCCTCACCCCAGGCCCCACTGCACCCCCCTTACCCCATGCCCCACTTCACTCCCTCACTCCATTCCACACTACACCCCCTCACCTGATGCCCCACTGCACCCCCTCACTCCATTCCACACTGCACCCCCTCACCTGATGCCCCACTGCACCCCCTCACTCCATTCCACACTGCACCCCCCCACCCCATGCCCCACTGCACCCCCTCACTCCATTCCACACTGCACCCCCCCACCCCATGCCCCACTGCACCACTTACCCCATTTCCCACTGCACTCCCCTCACCCCATGCCCCACTGCACCCCCTCACCCCAGGCCCAACTGCACCCCCCTCACCCCAGGCCCAACTGCACCCCCCTCACCCCATGCCCCACTGCACTCCCTCACTCCATTCCACACTGCACCCCCCTTACCCCATGCCCCACTTCACTCCCCTCACCCAATGCCCCACTGCACCCCCTCACCCCAGGCCCAACTGCACCCCCCTCACCCCATGCCCCACTGCACCCCCTCACCCCATTCCCCACTGCACCCCCTCACCCCATGCCCCACTGCACCCCCTCACTCCATTCCACACTACACCCCCTCACCTGATGCCCCACTGCACCCCCTCACCCCATGCCCCACTGCACTCCCTCACTCCATTCCACACTGCACCCCCCTCACCCCATGCCCCACTGCAACCCCTCACCCCATGCCCCACTGCACCCCCCTCACCCCATGCCCCACTGCACCCCCCTCATCCCATGCCCCACTACACCCCATTACCCCATTCCCCACTGCACCCCATTACCCCATGCTCCACTGCACCCCCTCACCCCAGGCCCCACTGCACCCCCCTCACCCCAAGCTCCACTGCACTCCCCTCACCCCATGCCCCACTGCACCCCCTCACCCCATGCCCCACTGCACCCCCTCACCCCATGCTCCACTGCACTCCCCTCACCCCAGGCCCCACTGCACCCCCCTCACCCCAAGCTCCACTGCACCCCCCTCACCCCATGCCCCACTGCACCCCCTCACCCCATTCCCCACTGCACCCCCCCTCACCCCATGCCCCACTACACCCCCTCACTCCATTCCACACTGCACCCCCTCACCTGATGCCCCACTGCACCCCCTCACCCCATGCCCCACTGCACCCCCCTCACCCCATGCCCCACTGCACCCCCTTACCCCATGCCCCACTGCACTCCCTCACTCCATTCCACACTGCACCCCCCCCACCCCATGCCCCACTGCACCCCCTCACCCCATGCCCCACTGCACTCCCTCACTCCATTCCACACTGCACCCCCCCACCCCATGCCCCACTACACCCCTTACCCCATTTCCCACTGCACCCCCTCACCTGATGCCCCACTGCACCCCCCTCACTCCATTCCCCACTGCACCCCCCTCACCCCATGCTCCACTGCACCCCCTTACCCCATTCCTCACTGCACCCCCTCACTCCATGCCCCACTGCACCCCCCTCACTCCATGCCCCACTGCACCCCCTTACCCCATTCCTCACTGCACTCCCTCACCCCATGCCCCACTGCACCCCCTCACCCCATGCCCCACTGCACCCCCTCGCCCCATGCACCACTGCACCCCCTCACTCCATTCAACACTGCACCCCCCACCCCATGCCCCACTGCACCCCTTACCCCATTTCCCACTGCACCCCCTCACCTGATGCCCCACTGCACACCCTCACCCCATTCCTCACTGCACCCCCTCACCCCATGCCCCACTTCACCCCCTCACCCCATGCCCCACTGCACCCCCCTCACCCCATGCCCCACTGCACCCCCCTTACCCCAGGCCCCACTGCACCCCATTACCCCATTCCCCACTGCACCCCCTCGCCCCATGCCCCACTGCACCCCTCACCCCATGCCCCACTGCACCCCATTACCCCATGCCCCACTGCACCCCCTCGCCCCATGCCCCACTGCACCCCTCACCCCATGCCCCACTGCACCCCCTCACCCCATGCCCCACTGCACCCCCTCACCTGATGCCCCACTGCACTCCCCTCACCCCATGCCCCACTGCACCCCCTCACTCCATGCCCCACTGCACCCCCCTCACCCCATGCCCCACTGCACCCCCCACCCCATGCCCCACTGCACCCCCTCATCCCATGCCCCACTGCACCCCCTCACCCCATGCCCCACTGCACCCACTCACCTGATGCCCCACTGCACTCCCCTCACCCCATGCCCCACTGCACCCCCCCACCCCATGCCCCACTGCACCCCCTCATCCCATGCCCCACTGCACCCCCTCACCCCATGCCCCACTGCACCCCCTCACCCCATGCCCCACTGCAGCCCCCACACCCCATGCCCCACTGGACCCCCTCACCCCATGCCCCACTGCACCCCATTACCCCATTACCCACTGCACCCCCTCGCCCCATGCCCCACTGCACCCCTCACCCCATGCCCCACTGCACCCCATTACCCCATGCCCCACTGCACCCCCTCGCCCCATGCCCCACTGCACCCCTCACCCCATGCCCCACTGCACCCCCTTACCCCATTCCCCACTGCACCACCCTCACCCCATGCCCCACTGCACCCCCTCACCCCAGGCCCCACTGCACCCCCCTCATCCCAGGCCCCACTGCACCCCCCTCATCCCATGCCCCACTGCACCCCCTCACTCCATGCCCCACTGCACCCCCTCACCCCATGCCCCACTGCACCCCCCACCCCATGCCCCACTGCACCCCCTTACCCCAGGCCCCGCTGCAGCCCCCTCACCACATGCCCCACTGCACCCCCTTACCCCAGGCCCCACTGCAGCCCCCTCACCCCATGCCCCACTGCACCCCCCACCCCATGCCCCACTGCACCCCCTCACCCCAGGCCCCACTGCACCCCCCTCACCCCATGCCGCACTGCACTCCCCTCACCCCATTCCCCACTGCACCCCCTCACTCCATGCCCCACTTCACTCCCCTCACCCCATGCCCCACTGCACCCCCTCACCCCATGTCCCACTGCAGCCCCCACACCCCATGCCCCACTGCAGCCCCTTATCGCCGGCCCCCTGTCTAACGATACATGCTGTCTTATGTCTTACAAGACCAGCTACCGGCGGTCCCGGCCCGTCTGGCATTGCATGCCCATGGCCAGTGCCAGGCCCAGTGGCCCCCAAGGGACGCAGGCCACGGTGGGGAGGCCAGGCACCATGGAAGCCCTTCCACTGACACAGAGACCCAGGAGACTGAGACCCAAAGGACGGACACCCAGGACACAGAAAGCCAGGACCCGGACACCCAGGACACAGATGCACACAACACTGATGACACTGACTCACAGAGGGCTGACACACAGAGGGCTGACTCACAGAGGGCTGACACACAAAAGACGGCAACCCAGAGGACAGACAGTGAAACGCAGACGGGGGTGAATCTGGGCCCATCGGGCCAGGGGTCAACGCAGGAGACCACGGACTTTGGCTTCCACGCCGACCTTGACTTTGTGGCACTGCTGTCTCCTACACCCTCCACCATCGCAGAGACTCTCACCTCAGTTGGGCACTTTAGCGATGAGGCTTCTGGGACACTCACTAGTGCGCACAACACAGCCGCACCGGTGCAGCAGGTGGAGGTAGGAGCAGCCGAGGGGCTGGAGGGTCGGAGGGCAGACCGACCCCAGCACCCAGCTGCTGCCCAGATGGTTCCCGGGTTCCTGGACTTACCAGACCCACCCATAGACCCGATGGAGTTAGAAACCCAGGGACCAGACAACGGGAAGGCCGGCTTCCAGTGCTGCAGGCGCAGGTGGAGGAGTCCATCCGTGTCCAGGAGCTGGGAGTGGTGCCGGTCATGGCTGACACACAGGCCGACACCACACGGGTGGCGTCCGCGCTGGAGGCAATGGGGGCGATGGTGTCGGCCATGGGTCAGGTTCTGCAAGGCATGGGGTTTCATGTGCAGGCGTCATCCATGGCCCAGGACAGGGCTGCCCTCTCACAGGCAGCCATGTGCCAGAGCCAGCTGGACATCTCAGCCGCACTCCGCAGTCTGGCCCAGTTTCAGCAGACCATCACTGAGAACATTGGCGGCATTGCCCAGGTGATGGCTCAGTCTCAGCAGGCCATTGGTGCCGCAGCTGGATGTGTAATGGAGGGGTAGTGTGCATGTGGTGGTGTGGGAGCTAAGGGTGGTGGGTTGTGTGGGAGGTGCGCCTCAGGGTGTTGTGAGAGGTGGGGGTGCGGGGTGGTGAGGTGGTGCCATACAGTGGGGTCAGTGCCCGTGCTTAGCGAGGTCCTACCACCTAGTTGGTGAAGCGTGCGGTGATCTGTGCCTCCCCTGCTCGCAGGCCAAGCCGGTGGTGTCATGCAGCCTCCCGGCCATATCCAACCCCCATGTCCCATCCATTGTCCCCCCCCCCAATCCTCCTCTTCTGGAGAGGCGTGCATTTCCCCGTGCTCCTCCTGCCCCTCTGCCTCCACCTCCTCCTCCTCCAGGACATCGCCCTTCTGCTGCGCTATAATGTGCAGGACGCAGCAGACCATAACCATGCAGCCCACCCACTCCGATGGGTACTGGAGGGCCCCTCAAGAGTGGTCCAGGCACCTGAAGCGCAACTTCAGCATCCCAAAGCACCTCTCGACCACACACCTGGTCGCTGCATCGGCATCGTTGAAGTGGGCCTCCGCATTGGTCTGTGGCCTCTGTATCGGCGTCATCAGCTATGACCGCAACGGGTAACCCTTGTCGCCCAGCAACCAGCCCCTCAGCCGGGGGTGGGGAGGGGGTTATCCCTCGAACATGGCTGGGATGAACGATTGTGCCAGGATAAATGCGTCATGTACACTGCCCGGGTACCGGGCGCAGACGTGAAGGATCTTCACCTGGTGGTCACAGACCACCTGAATGTTCACGGAGTGGGTCCCCTTCCAGTTCATGAACGCGGCCCTGTTATCCTCTGGTGGCCACATGGCGACATAAACCACATCGATCGTCCCCTGGACCATGGGTATCCTGGCCATGGCTGCGAATCCCGCTGCCCGGGCATCCTGGTGGGCAGGGTCCACAGGGACTGGATGTAGCGTTCCGCAATGTCGTACGGGGCTTCCGTCACTGCGCGGATGCACCGGTGCACCGATACCTGGGAGATACCGGACAGGTCCCTATTCAGCGACTGGCGATCCCGTGGCATAAAAGTTCATGGCCACCGTAACCTTGACGGCCACCGGGATAGCATGTCCTCCCCCAGTTCCATGCCAGGTGTGCCATCAGGTGGCAGATATGGGCAACAGTCTCCCGGCTCATCCTGAGTCTCCTCCTGCATGCCCTGTCCGGCTGGTCCTGGAAGGACATGTGGCGCCGGTGGACACAAGACCTCATCGGGCTCCTCCAGCGCCGTGGCACCATCTCCTCCACCTCCTCCTCCACCTCCTCCTCCTCCTCCACCTCCTCCTTCTACTCCACCTCCTCCACCTCCTCCACCTCCTCCTCCACCCCATCCCCATCGGAATCCTCATCCTGTGCCTCGCCCTCGTTGTTTTCCTCCTCCTTCTCCTCCTGCGCCTGTCGGGCGGGCGGCCCCCTAAGCGGGTGCCACCTGGCCCTCTGCAGCCAGTCCCTCTGCTGCAGCCGCTCTGACCCGCCTGCGCCGACACTGCCACAGGGCTGCATGCAGGGCAGGGGCCCCCGCCACGGCGGCCAACATCGCTGGCTGGTGCCCAAACATTATGATCTGCAGGGGGTGGGGGAGGGGGGGGGGGGGGGTAGACAACAGGTTTAACCATGGTGCATGACCCCCTCTACAACCATTTGCCATGGGCTACATGGCCGCCCTGGTTGGCCGGTTGTGCCACCCACACGCATGCACACCCACCCCTGACCGCACCCTCTGTGCCCCGACTCCTGTTGCCCGCCCCTCCTGATAATGCCACCGTTGGATGGCAGTGCCTCACTGGGGGATGCCATGGGTGCGGCCCTGGACCTACCCGCCAGTGGGTGCTGGCAGCTGGGTGCCCCCCCGGGAGGGGGTTGGCGGCACCCATCATCACGGCTGGGGGCTTGCGCTCAGCCAGCGCCCGGGGTCGGTGCCCATCAGCCTGGCCGCTGTCATGGCGTCCGTGGCTCAGGCATCGCCCTGCCATGGCGGGTCGTTCCCGGCCAGCGGGACTGTTCTCCCCACACCCCCCCCTGAACCTGGAGGCCCTTCGCCCCGTCACCCCCTCACCCCCAGCCACGGCCATGCCCGTTCCGCCACCCGTAGGTCCACCCTCGCCGATCCCTCACCTCCTGCTTCCGGATCGTAAGCCAGCATGACTGGTTAGAACGGCACCGGCGTGACCTGGGTTCATGCTGTTGGGCCTTCGGCCCATTCGGCCCGCAGAATCGCCGGGCCCCCGGAGAATCGGTAAACGGGCCCCTCCGGCAATTCTTGGGGCCGCTCGGGGCGATCACAACCACACCGGTTTCGCTGGCTGGCAGAATCACGAAACGGCGTCGGACCGGCGTCACGCGAAATACATTCGTGAACACCGCCCAGTCCATCACACAAACCTGCCTCCCATACATTGACTCTGTCTACACCTTGGGAAAGCGGGCAGCATAATCAAAGACCCCTCCCACCCGGCTTACTCACTCTTCCAACTTCTTCCATCGGGCAGGAGATACAGGAGTCTGAGAACATGCACGAACAGACTCAAAAACAGCTTCTTCCCCGCTGTTACCAGACTCCTAAATGACCCCCTTATGGACTGACCTCATTAACACTACACCCTGTATGCTTCATCTGATGCCGGTGTCTATGTATTTACATTGTGTACCTTGTGTTGCCCTATTATCTATTTTCTTATTTTATTTTCATGTACTTTCCGATCCATTTGATCTGTTTGACAACAATCTATTCCTCAATGCCAGCAAATCTAAAGAGCTGGTCATTGACTTCAGGAAGCAAAGTACTGTACACACCCCTGTTAGCATCAGCTGGGAGAGGTGGAGATGGTTAGCAGTTTCAAATATCTAGGGGTGCACATCTCCAAATATTTGTCCTGGTCCACCCACGTTGACGCTACCACCAATAAAACACAACGGCGCCGATACTTCCTCAGGAAACTAAGGAAATTCGGCATGTCCACATTAACCCTTACCAACTTTTACAGATGCACCATTGAAATGATCCTATCGGGCTGCATCACAGCCTGGTATGGCAACTGCTCGGCCCAGGACCGCAAGGAACTTCAGAGAGTCGTGAACACCGCCCAGTCCATCACACGAACCTGCCTCCCATCTATTGACTACATTGACAGGCACGGGAAGTCTACACCTCCCGCTGCCTGGGGAAAGCGGGCAGCATAATCAAGGATCCCTCCCACCCGGCTTACTCACTCTTCCAATTTCTTCCATCGGGCAGGAGATACAGAAGTCTGAGAACACGCACGAACAGACTCAAAAACAGCTTCTTCCCCGCTGTTACCAGACTCCTAAACGATCCTCTTATGGACTGACCTCATTAACACTATACCCTGTATGCTTCACCCGATGCCGGTGTTGATGTATTTACATTGTGGACCCTGTGTTGCCCTATTATGTATTTTCTTTTTATTTAAATTTATTTTCATGTACTAAATGATCTGTTGAGCTGCAGCAGAAAAATATTTTTCACTGTTCCTTGGTACACGTGACAATAAACTAAATCCAAAATCCAACAAATCTAAATACATTCATCAAAGTCACATTGATGTAATCTGTAACCTTGATCTGTTTTGGTATGTTTTTCATTCGCAGGCTGTTGTAATCCCCAGGGATAGGGGCCGAGGGCTGCAGAACGGGATTAGTGTCATCAGATCTTTGTAAACCAGTATGGGCATTGTGGGCCGAATGGCCCTCTGTAGTGGAAACGGCGACGAGTCTGAATGGGACTTGCTGTGAGTTAAGCCGCAGGCAGCAGACCTTTGAGGTGCAACAAAGGTATGAATGAGGTTTTCAGCGGTGCGTGGGGTGAGACGGTAACATTCTTGTCTCTGTGCCCGAAGGTTGTGGGGTCAAACCCCACTCCAGAGACGGGAGCACTGAGGGAGTGCTGCACTGTCGTAGGTGCTGGCTTTTGGAGAGGATTAAAACCATCGGGTAGATTCCCCGTTCCTGCGACTAAGTGTTGACCCCTGGGGAAGGATTCATAGAGTTCTGAGACAGCAAAACTGGGCCGCAGCTGGATCAATTCAATAGCCATTGAGGTGGTATCGCCGACACCACGTGGAACTCAATTGTTTTCAATAGGAAACGGTGCCAGATTCGCCAGGTTCGGGAAAGGCCCTCGGAGGCTGACAAGCTTCAGCCGCGTATACACACTTCACTCCTCACACACATCAACCCAGCCAACAAGAATGGCACCAAGACAGGCGGCCCCGAGATTCAGGGCAATGGAGACCCTGCTGGATGGTGGGGAGGAGAGGCGGGCAACCCTGTACCCTGGGGTGGTACCCTGTCCCCTCTGGCCCCTCACTGCAGCAGAGCAGAGGGCACTGGTCCTGGATGGCAGGCCCAAAGAAAGGGCAGTCGCCACGACGGAGGTCGGCAACGGACGAGAAAGTGAGAACCCAATGAGTTGTGATTCTCCATGGCAAGTGTGACACCCCCATCCCCACGCCCACCACCAGCCCACCACCCTCCAACACCGACACCACCCCCATGCCCACTACCACCCCACCACCCTCCAACACCGGCACCACGCCCACTGCCACCCCACCACCCTCCAACACCGACACCACCACCACGCCCACCAGCACCTCCACACCCAGCCCCACACCCCCGCTCCACCACTTGGCCGTGAAGTAACCATGCGTCTTGTCTTGTGTCTTGCAGGAGCTGCTGGTGATGGAATGGGCTCTTCTGGTGTCCCCCCTGCCCCGACCCCAGCCACAGTCACAGCCAGAACCCCAGCAAGGATGACACCAACAAGGATGGGAGCTATCAACCCGAGACCCAGGACACCCCGGAGCTCGAGTAGGAGGAAGACACGGATTTCCCAGCACAGCTGTCGCCAACACCCTCCACCATCCCAGAGATTGTCACGTTGGCTGGGAATGTCAATGAAGAGGAGTCTGGGACACTCACTGGTCTGGTACAGCAGGTGAATGTCGTATCATGTGAGTGTCCCTTTTGGAGAGGTTTTCTCTTACCACATGGCTTGCAGCATGGTTTCAGTGATGTCATTTGTGGGTGGAGCTGGGCTGTGGCTGTCAGGTGAGAGGGGGTTCAGTGTTTGGGTTTCAGTTTCGGTTTGTTGGTTTTTGACTGCAGAAGTGAAGCAATGTTTCCCTGTTTTCTCTGTTTTTATTTTGAAGCTGTTCCAGTGAGCTAGGTGCGGCAAACTGCCTTGATAACTTTAAAGATAGAGTTGCTTTCCGGAAGGAGTTTTGAATCTGCTGGTTGGAGGCTGGATCTCAGGGAAAGGACCAATCCCATTCAAGTGAGATTACAGTGTGCTGGGCCACGCCCTTGAAAGGGGTTTTGGTTTATTGGATTTTGTATTGAATTGGAACAGTTACTAAGAGGATTCATTAAGAGTTATATACATAGATTACTGTAACTGTATGTTTTTTCATTGTTGTAATTTACATCAAATCCTTGATAAGCGTTTTGTATATGTTAACTGCGTTATGATAATAAACTTTGTTTTGATAAAACCCCTTAGAAGTCTGATGAATCACACCTGAATTGAAGACTCTTGTGTTTCTTCTAACCAAATTCAACATGAAAGTTATAGGTCAGATGAGCTTCATAATACACTTGAGTTTCTAAGCCCTGACCCATAATAGTAGGAACATCCAAGGGGGCTGATGGTCAGAGGACAGGCGACTCCAGGAACTAGCTGCTGTAAAGATTGGTTTTGGACTTCTGAAACATGGCCACGAGCATGCAGACTTTATTCAAGACGTCAGCGGTCCTCCAGGACTGGCAGCGGCAAGAGGCAGAGGAGCCTCAGGGGTTAGTTCCGCTCACACCTCTATCCCATGGAGGAGACCGGGGGGCCACCGGGCACCCCAAGGGAGGAGGAGGTGATGGGTCCCGTACTGGTGACTCCAACAGTGAATATGCCAGAACACCGCAGCACCTCGGACTCCCCACCTCCTATCTGTGGTGCATCACCTGAGCAGCGGGCAGAACAGGGCGGCACGATGCCACCCGGGACATATGAGCAGTCAGGACCATCCAGGCCCGGTCGTCCCAGAAACTGGCCGCCAAAGGAACCCAACAGGTGTTGCAGGTATACACAAGGCCTCATGCGCCGCCTCCTTTGCACCTCCTCCTCCTCAGCCTGTTGGGCGGCCGGCTCTCCATCCTGGGTGGTTGCCACGTGTTCCGCTGGGGCAGGCTCCGTTGCTGCAGCTTCCTCCTCCTTCTCGATCGGCTCCAGCTCGTACAGCCGCAGGGCATCCCCCAGGGCTGCAACGACCAGCAGGAAGGCCACCATTGCTGGTTGTTTTCCAATACCCATTGCCTACAAGGGGTGAAAGGCCAACATGTTAGCATGGTGCGTACCCCCGTGTTCAACCAGGTCCAATGGGTGACACGGTGGCCTTGGCCGGCACTGTGGACCCTGCCCCCACAAGTCCCCATCTCCCGTCTCCACACCCCTGGCCCTGTTGTTGCCCGGCGCCGTGGGGGCTTTTGGCCCTGGCGTCCGTCCATGCTGTCATGGGTACCATCGGCTGCTGCTGCCCTTGCCAGTGGTACTCTCTGCAGCCCCCATTTGGCACCCTCCCCCTGTAGGGGCTAGAGTAGGCGTTCCTCTTGGGTGGGCCGCATAGTGCCCCACAGGTGGTGGTGACCGGCTGGGGGAGGTGGCATGGTGGAGGGTGGGGTGCACGGGTGGGGGCTGTGATGCAGAGGTGGCAGAACCAGGAGCCAAGGTGGGTGGTCAGTGAGGTGAGCAGACCTGCAGTCCACAGCAATGGAAGTCCATGCCTGGACACCGTCCCAGCCCTGCGAAGGGTCACCCCGGCTCCGCGACCCACCCTATGTATGTCCTCTCAGGCAGATTGAAAGGTCCCCACCACACTATTCTGAAGATGGGCTGGTTTAGCTCACTGGGCTAAATCGCTGGCTTTTAAAGCAGACCAAGCAGGCCAGCAGCACGGTTCGATCCCCGGACTAGGCGCCGGAATGTGGCGACTAGGGGCTTTTCACAGTAACTTCATTGAAGCCTACTCATGACAATAAGCGATTTTCATTTTTCATTTCATTTTCATGTGCACAGGAATTTTGGGAAAATGCCACTCAGCCGACGATTTTGGCCATTACGACATTGCTTCTGACACGGGATCTTGCTAAGCTGTCACATCTCCTTCATTACACCTATGGATACACTTCAAAAAATGTACTTCACTGACTGACAAAATGCTTTTGAGATATTCTGCGCCCGTGAAAGGTGCTTCCCATCTGAAGCCCTCGATTATATTCCGGCCTGCAGCTCACTCCCATGTTTCCATTATCCTCGAGAAACAATCTCAGCCCCTCGATTAGATTCCAGCCTGCGACAATTGGCAAGCAATGAACTGAAAGAGCAAGTCTGTTGCCTGAAGTATTGATTGTTCCGTTGATGCTGGTTGGACGTTGGGCGATGGGATTGCACTGACCCTGACAACCACTAGGTGGCACACCGCTACCACATTCTTCCGACAATCTCGCCCGTGCGCACCATTGAGTGTAAGATTTATGTTTGTACGTAATCGGCCAAGATCTAGATCTGCTACATTACTGCAGGCTGGCATGGGAGATGCAATTACTCTGAGATGGAGTCATCCAAAATAAAGCGGACATAAACAAGAGCGATTGTCGGTCGATGGTCATTTGTGAAAAGTAGGGTGTAGTGACGAGAAAGAATAATTCGCATGGAGAAAAGGGGCGAGAATTGGGAAGACATGGCTATCAACCTGGGGCAAGCAGGCTGGATGGGCCGAGTGACCTCCTCTCACTCCTATAATTGACACCAGCAATGTTGCTGACGCCTCCGTCTTACCCAGGAGCCCACACGACTGGTAGAAGTTTCACCTTCGGCTGATCGATCTTCAGACAGAAGGGATGCGGAAAGCTGTGTTTAAATTTCCCCGAGCAGGTCAAGAGCATTAGAATGGCTGAAAGCAAATCTCAGGATTAGGGAGTCCATTGTGGGAGAAGTAAAAAAAATCACGGGAGCGAGAAAGAGATAGGCGGTAGGCAGAGGAAAGCGAGAGATAACAAAAATACAAGGCGTCACCTCATGCCTGAAAACATGTACCGAACCTGAGGAACAGGAAGAGGCCATTCAGCCCCTCGAGCCTCTGCTGCTATTTAAATAGATGATGTGAATCTTAACTCCATCTTGCCCAGCCTTTTGTTCCTTAACTCTTAATACCTTTCGCTGTGCAAAATTCAAGCAATCTTGAATTTGACATTTTCCATTGACCGCCCCCACCCCCACTACCCTTCACCCTTCTGTTGTGTGATGCTTCTTCATGTAGCATAATCTGCTTCCTTGATGTATGCTCTGACAAAGGAAGGTTCAGACTTGGAGATAGGTTTAACACATTTATTGAACAGTTAATAATTCTCCTATTTGAGTTTGACTCTCCTGCTAATCTTTCTACAGTAACTCAATCTAACTAGCCAGTCTGCTCTAAGCCATGCGGTGGGTGTGATGCTTCCTGATCTGCCCCTGTCTCTCTGAGTGTCGCCTATGGAAAGAGAAAGAGCATGTGTGCCCTGTCCTTTTTTATGGGTTGCCCCCTTGTGGTAGTGTCACCTCTGTGTGTCATGACTGCCCATTGGCCGTGTCCTATCCTATGTGTCGATTAGCTGTATGTCTGCATGTCATGATGTCTCTGGTGCTCCCTCTGGTGGTTACTCAGTCCCAGTGTATCTACATTAACCCCTTGTGTATTTACAGTGATGCATATCACCACACCTTCGCACCCCGTCCCTAACCCCACCTCAATGGCTTTACTGATGGAGGGCTCTCCAGATTTCTACTACCCTTTGTTTGGAGATGTGCCTCCTGACATGACACTCTGATTGGTTGAACTCTAATATTAAGGTTCCGTTATTCTGGATTCCATCACCAGAGGAAATTGGTTTTCTCCCTCTCTGCCCCGTCAACGTCCCCAACTACCTTAAACACTTTGGAAGGGATTTTTCGCTCCACCCGCTGCGTGTTTTGTGGCGGCGGAAGTGACCCGCCATTGGCCGGCGTCAGGAACTTCCGGCCTTGTCCCTGTCAACAGGATTTTCTGACGAATATGCCCTTCACCACCGTGAAAACCCGTGGCGGAGGGGGGGGGGGGGGGGGGGGGGGGGGGTGAGCTGTCGGCAGGATTGGTAGATCCCGCTGGCATGAATGTCCGTAAAGTCCCGGCCATTGATTAATTATCATCCCTTAATTTCCCATATTTAAGGGATAACCCGACTTGTCTTTGAAACCTGTTCACACAACTTAACCCTTTTAGACTCAGTGTTATTTGTCTGAAGATTAAAATTGCTTGATGCTCTGTAACGATTGCACCTTGAACTCAGCGCTGAATTCAAACAGGCTCCATGGTGACTGTCAGCATTACAGAGACTTCACCAGCAGCGTGGAAGGCACAAATTTATGGAGTAGGCATAAAGGCCGAAATTCTCCGATCCTGTGAGGGGTCGGAGAATTGCTGGGGGGAGGGGGGGTGCGCGAATCCCACCATGCCGCTCCAACGCCTGGCCGCCGATTCTCCGGCGACCGAAGAATCGGCACCAATCGCACCGGCACAGTCGCCGTGGTGCCAGTCGGGGACCGTTGAAAGTGCCCCTCCCCCCGGAGATTCTCCGCGCCCGACAGGCCGAGTCCCGCCGACGTCGTTAGCGTATGGTCCCACCCGCTGGCATCTCGGAGATTTGGCTGCGAGGGCCACCCTGGTGGGGGCCGGCGGGAGCCGACTCCAGGGGGAGGGGGGCCCTCCATGGTGGCCAGGCCCGTGATCGGGGGCAACCGGTCAGTGGGCGGGATCATTCCGGGGGGGGGGGGCTATGTTTCTCCGTGTCGGGCCCCTGTGGGGCTCCGCCATATTGCCTGGGGGCCGGTGCGGAGACGGCCGTGGCGTGCATGTGCTGACCTGCGCTGGTCATGGCGCTCATGCACGAACCCACGCCCGCCGTGGCGCGCCGGCTTTCGGCGCTGGAGCAGCGGACAGCACACCGGTGCCATACTAGCCCCCTAGGAAGGGGTGAATGCCTGGGCCTGGAGGCCCGTTGACTCCGGCGTCACTCGCGCCAGATTTGACGCCGGCGTCAACACTTGGCCGGGATTTCAGAAAATCCTGGCCCAAGACTCTTGAAGGGTGGATGAGGTCTGAATAAATGGCAGGATGTTCAGCTTTTTAAATACCTTTTAAATATGAAAATTAAATACGGCTGCCATTGTCAGTGAGATTGAAATAAAACTCGGTTCGCACATTAACTGTTGTCTACATTTCCCCTAAGGCTTTATGAAAGCTTGGCTGATTACCACAAGCTATATTTATCTCAGCAGAGTTCACAATCTGATTAATAGCTCAAAAAGCACATCAAACAATTCAATGTCTTTGATGTTTTATAAATTCATTTGCAGGATGTGGGCGTCGCTGGTTAGGCCAGCATTTATTGCCCATCCCTAGTTACCCTTCAGTCGGTGGTGGTGAGTTGCCTTCTTGAACCACTGTAGTCTTGAAGTGCACGTACACCCACTATGCTCTTAGGAAGTTCCAGGATGTTTTCCCGGCGACAGTGATGGAATGGCAATATATTTCCAAGTCAGGGTGGCGAGTGACTTGGAGGGCAACCCCCAGGTGGTGGGGTTCCCAGGTATCTGCTGCTCTTGTCCTTCTAGATGATAGTAGTTGTGGGTTTGGAAGATGCTGCCGAAGGAACATTGGTGCGTTACTGCAGTGCATCTTGTAGATGGTACACACGGCTGCCACTGTTCATCGGTGGTGGAGGAATTTAATGCTTTTTATGGAAAGGGGAGCAATCAAGCGGGCTGCTTTGTCCTGGATGGTGTTGAGCTTCTTGAGTGTTGTTGGAGCTGAACTCATCCAGGCAAGTGGGGAGAATTCCATGTCACTCCTGACTTGTGCCTTGTAGATGGTGAACAGGCTTTGGGGGAGAGGGGGGGAGCGGGGATCAGGAGATGAGTTACTCGCAGTAGGATTCCTAGCCTTTGACCTGCCCTGGTAGCCACAGTATTAATATGGCTAGTCCAGTTCAGTTTCTGATCAATGATAACCTCCAGGATGTAGGGTGATGAAGAACGATTTATTGAAGAGATTTAAAAGATTTGAATTAGCTTTAATTAATTAGATTTTAAAAAATATAATGAAGCTTGTATAATTCGAGGCCTTTATTTATTTAATCTCATCATGTCTCCTGAGGTCTGGCTACGGTGGATACTGGGTGAATACGCATTGGGGGTGGGTATAAAGGCCTTACGGTGGTGGATGGATTGGCATGGATTGTAACGAAGTCAGCATGAGAATTATAAGGGGTCATGGAGATGGATGGGTAGGGTTAGAGTTGGTATTGAGGGTTTGAGTGGCATGGGAAATGTAGGGCGTTGATGTATTGTGAGGGGTAAGTGGTCGAACTTAATGAAAAAGGTGACACAAAAAGGTGGCGGTGAACCAACAGACTATGTAACCAGCCTGGGTCATCAGTCAGCTACCCTGTGGATGCTTCCAATCTGCTCCTGGGGGTGGCAGACCCGAATCTATCTGACTGTCGCTCTCTTCCTAGACAGGCCTGTCAAGTTGTGCAATTTGCCAACTCCAGCTACCTAGCTCAGAGGCGAAAACCCGGCCCAAAGCGTTTGGAATCACTTAAACTGTGAAGGGGTAGACAGAGACTCATCCAATTGGATGGGCTGGAATGGCATTTGTATTTCCATTATCCTGCTCAAGTCACATTTCATGTAATAAGAACATAAGAACTAGGAGCAGGTAGGCCATCTGGCCCCTCGAGCCTGCTCCGCCATTCAATTAGATTATGGCTGATCTTTTGTGGACTCAGCTCCACTTTCTGGCCTGAACACCATAATCAATAATCCCTTTATTATTCAAAAAACTATCTATCTTTATCTTAAAAACATTGAATGAAGGAGCCTCTACTGCTTCACTGGGGAAGGAATTCCATAGATTCACAACCCTTTGGGTGAAGAAGTTCCTCCTAAACCCAGTCCTAAATCTACTTCCCCTTATTTTGAGGCTATGCCCCCTAGTTCTGCTTTCACCCACCAGTGGAAACAACCTGCCCGCATCTATCCTATCTATTCCCTTCATAATTTTATGTTTCTATAAGATCCCCCCTCATCCTTTTAAATTCCAACGAGTACAGTCCCAGTCTACTCAGCCTCTCCTCGTAATCCAACCCCCTCAACTCTAGGATTAACCTAGTGAATCTCCTCTGCACACCCTCCAGTGCCAGTACGTCCTTTCTCAAGTAAGGAGACCAAAACTGAACACAATACTCCAGGTGTGGCCTCACTAACACCTTATACAATTACAGCATAACCTCCCGAGTCTTAAACTCCATCCCTCTAGCAATGAAGGACAAAATTCTATCTGCCTTCTTAATCACCTGTTGCACCTGTAAACCAACTTTTTGCGACTCATGCACCAGCACACCCAGGTCTCTCTGCACAGCAGCATGTTTTAATATTTTATCATTTAAATAATAATCCCATTTGCTGTTATTCCTACCAAAATGGATAATCTCACATTTGTCAACATTGTATTCCTTCTGCCAGACCCTAGTCCATTCACTTAACCTATCCAAATCCCTCTGCAGACTTCCAATATCCTCTGCACTTTTCGCTTTACCACTCATCTTAGTGTCGTCTGCAAACTTGGACACATTGCCCTTGGTCCCCAACTCCAAATCATCTGTGTAAATTGTGAACAATTGTGGGCCCAACACTGATCCCTGAGGGACACCACTAGCTACTGATTGCCAACCAGAGAAACACCCATTAATCCCCACTCTTTGCTTTCTATTAATTAACCAATCCTCTATCCATGCTACTACTTTACCCTTAATGCCATGCATCTTTATCTTATGTAGCAACCTGTTGTGTGGCACCTTGTCAAAGGCTTTCTGGAAATCCAGATATACCACATCCATTGGCTCCCCGTTATCTACTGCACTGGTAATGTCCTCAAAAAATTCCACTAAATTAGTTAGGCACGACCTGCCCTTTATGAACCCATGCTGCGTCTGCTCAATGGGACAATTTCTATCCAGATGCCTCGCTATTTCTTCCTTGATGATAGATTCCAGCATGTTCCCTGCTAACGAAGTTAAGCTCACTGGCCTATAATTACCCTCTTTCTGCCTACCTCCTTTTTTAAACAGTGGTGTCACGTTTGCTAATTTCCAATCCACCGGGACCACCCCAGAGTCCAGTGAATTTTGGTAAATTATCACTAGTGCATTTGCAATTTCCCTAGCCATCTCTTTTAACACTCTGGGATGCATTCCATCAGGGCCAGGAGACTTGTTGACCTTTAGCCCCATTAGCTTGCCCATCACTACCTCCTTAGTGATAACAATCCTCTCAAGGTCCTCACCTGTCATAGCCTCATTTCTATCAGTCACTGGCATGTTATTTGTGTCTTCCACTGTGAAGACCGACCCAAAAAACCTGTTCAGTTGCTCAGCCATTTCCTCATCTCCCATTATGAAAACTCCCTTCTCATCCTCTCAAGGACCAATATTGACCTTAGCCACTCTTTCTTGTTTTATAACAAATGTAATGTAATGTAAGGAAACTCCAAACGTTTACTCTTCAAGGGTAGAGAGGGTGAAACGGCAGAACAGTCATTGCACCTTGAAGCTCGGCAGATTGATAAATCTGACATTTAATGAAGGTGGTTTGAGGCTCAGTAATAATTGGAATGACTGCGGAGGTAGAACAGGTTTTACTGTGAAAGAAACAGAGAGAGCACTCGCTGGAAAGCTTGAAGGACAAGGAAAGGTGTTGAGGAGGAGTTGGGAAAGGTTTTTAACCCTGTGCAGAATCAGCAGGCAATGAAGTTTCCTGCCTGGAAATTAGAAAAGACGATACTGAGAACAGTGGCGGGGTGGTGGGGGATTAGTGGCTGGACAGGTAAGAGATCAGTGGAAGTGGTTGGAGCGGGCTCCATAAATGGGTTCAAAAGGCAACTAGGTGCATGATACCAATCAATCCAGTCGAAACGCTAGTTAACCAGAACTGGGGTTTTAATCAGCTAGAATGTGTCCACCAGTAGGTCCTCCCACACTGAGAGGCTGTCCCGGATCGATGGGTTATATACCTTCCTGGAGGGGCGGGGCCACAGGCGGAGCCAACAACAACATCAACACAACAACAGTAACAGTGAGTAAATACAGTAATATATACAACAGCCATACGTGACTCACCACAGTGCATTTTTGGAGAGAGAGAGGACATTGAGGACTATTGAGTTGAGTGCTGAAAATGAAAATCACTTATTGTCACGCGTAGGCTTCAATTAAGTTACTGTGAAAAGCCCCTAGTCGCCACATTCCGGCACCTGTCCGGGGAGGCTGGTACGGGAATCGAACCGTGCTGCTGGCCTGCTTGGTCTGCTTTAAAAACCAGCGATTTAGCTGAATGAGCTAAACCAGCCCTGTGTGGCACATGATACTGTTCCATTCACCAACATAGTAAGAAGTCTTACAACACCAGGTTAAAGCCCAACAGGTTTGTTTCAAACACGAGCTTTCGGAGCGCAGCTCCTTCCTCAGGTGAATGGCGAGGTATGTTCCAGAAACATTTATATAGACAAAGTCAGAGATGCTGGACAATGCTTGGAATGCGAGCATATGCAGGTAATCAAATCATTACAGATCCAGGGAGAGGGATAATCACAGGTTAAAGAGGTGAGAATTGTCTCAAGCCAGAACAGGTGGTAGGATTTTGTAAGTCCAGGCCAGATGGTGGGGGTGGATGTAATGCGACATGAATCCCAGGTCCCGGTTGAGGCCGTACTCATGTGTGCGGAACTTAGCTATAAGTTTTTGCTTGGCAATTCTCCGTTGTCGCGTGTCCTGAAGACCGCCTTGGAGAACGCTTACCCGGAGATCAGAGGCTGAATGCCCTTGACTGCTGAAGTGTTCCCCGACTGGAAGGGAACATTCCTGCCTGGTGATTGTCGCACGATGCCCGTTCATTCGTTGTCGCAGTGTCTGCATGGTTTCGCCAATGTACCACGCTTCGGGACATCCTTTCCTGCAGCGTAAGAGGTAGACTACATTGGTTGAGTCGCACAAATATGTGCCGCGTACCTGGTGGGTGGTGTTACCACATGTAATGGTGGTATCCAAGTCGATGATCTAGCATGTCTTGCAGAGATTGCCCTGGCAGGGTTGTGTGGTGTTGTGGTCGATGTTCTGAAGGCTGGGTAATTTGCTGCAAACAATGGTTTGTTTGAGGTTGCGCGGTTGTTTGAAGGCCAGTAGTGGGGGTGTGGGGATGACCTTGGCAAGATGTTCATCTTCATTGATGATGTGTTGAAGGCTGCGAAGAAGATGTTGTAGTTTCTCCGCCCCAGGAAAGTACTGGACGACGAAGGGTACTCTGTCAGTGGTGTCCCACTGACACTGTGTGGAGTCTGCACGTCCTCCCCATGTGTGCGTGGGTTTCCTCCGGGTGCTCCGGTTTCCTCCCACAGTCCAAAGATGTGCGGGTTAGGTGGATTGGCCATGCTAAATTGCCCGTAGTGTAAGGTTAATGGGGGGATTGTTGGGTAACGGGTATAGGGTGGATACGTGGGTTTAAGTAGGGTGATCATTGCTCGGCACAACATCGAGGGCCGAAGGGCCTGTTCTGTGCTGTACTGTTCTATGTTCTATGTTCTATGTCCCGTGTTTGTCTTCTGAGGAGGTCGGTGCGGTTTGTTGCTGTGGCGCGTTGGAACTGTCGATCGATGAGTCGAGCGCCATATCCCGTTCGTACGAGGGCATCTTTCAGCATCTGTAGATGTCTGTTACGCTCCTCCTCGTCTGAGCAGATCCTGTGTATATGGAGGGCTTGTCCATAGGGGATGGCTTCTTTAATGTGTTTCAGGTGAAAGCTGAAGAAGTGGAGCATCGTGAGGTTGTCTGTGGGCTTGCGGTAAAGCGAAGTTCTAAGGTGACCGTCCTTGATGGAGATGAGTGTGTCCAAGAATGCAACAGAATTTGGAGAGTAGTCCATGGTGAGTCTGATGGTGGGATGGAACTCATTGATCTCATCGTGTAGTCGTTTCAGTGATTCTTCGCTGTGGGTCCAAAGAAAAAAATGTCATCGATGTATCTGGTGTATAACGTCGGTTGGAGGACCACCATCTGGCCTGGACTTGCAAATCCTACCAACTGTTCTGGCTTGAGACAATTCTCACCTCTTTAACCTGTGATTATCCCTCTCCCTGGATCTGCAATGATTTGATTACCTGCAAATGCTCGCATTCCAAGCATTGTCCAGCATCTCTGACTTTGTCTATATAAATGCTTCTGGAACATACCTCTCCATTCACCTGAGGAAGGAGCTGCGCTCCGAAAGCTCGTGTTTGAAACAAACCTGTTGGACTTTAACCTGGTGTTGTAAGACTTCTTACTGTGCTCACCCCAGTCCAACGCTGGCATCTCCACATCATTCACCAACATGACAATGAACACAGAACCTCAAACAGCCAACTGCATCCTCGGATCTCCCGACAGGCAGAGAGCAACACCTCCAAGACTAGTTGCTAAAGGCAGAGTGTGGCCCGCCTGAAGTATTCTTTTTCCTATATTCATTCATGGAATGTGGGTGTGACCGACAAGACCAGCATTTTTTGCTCATCCCTATTTGCCCTTGAGATGCGTGAGTCGCTTGGCCATTTCAGAGGGAGGTTAAGAGTGAATCACATTGCTGTGGATCTGGAGTCACATGTCAGCCAGACCAGATAATGCAATCTGACTTGTGACATTAATAAAGATTATTATTGTTATTAGATTTCCTTCCCCGAAAGGGCATTAGTGAACCAGATGGGTTTTTAATAATAATAATTTTTATTGTCACAAGTCGGCTTACATTAACACTGCAATGCAGTTGCTGTGAAAATCCCCTCATCGCCACATTCCGGCGTCTGTTCGGGTACACTGAGGGAGAATTCAGAATGTCGAAATTACCTAACAACACATCTTTCAGGACTTGTGGGATGAAACCGGAGCACCCGGAGGAAACCCACGCAGACACGGGGAGAACGTGCAGACTCCGCACAGACAGTTACCCAAGCCGGGAATCGAACCTGGGACCCTGGAGCTGTGAAGCCACAGTGCTAGCCACTGAAAATTACATAGTCACCCACACCGAGACTGGCTTTATATTCCAGATTTTATGAATTTATTGTAAATACCACCAGATCCCATGGTGCTATTTGAATCTTTGCTCCTGATGTATTATTAAGGATGGGCAATAAATTCTGGCCTAACCAGGAATGCCCACATCCTGTAAATGAATGTAGAAAAAAATCCATAGTGTAGAAGGAGGCCATTCAGCCCATCGAGTCGGCCTTGACCCGCTGAAAGAGCACCCTACCTAGGCCCATTTCCCACTCCATTCATGTAACCCCGAGCAAATTGCGCAATCCACCCAACCTGCACATCTTTGGATTGTGGGAGGAAACCAGAGCAACCAGAGGAAACCCATATAGACACAGGGAAAACGTGCAAACTCCTCACAGTCACCCAAGGCCAGAATTGAAGCCAGATCCCTGGAGCCGTGAGGCAGCAGTGCTTAACCTCTGTGCTGCCCATATGCACCTCAACTTCATTTGATCACTTTGATACGCTGACCCTATCCCTTTACCCAACACAAATCCATCCACCTCTGCTTGGAAAATGTAAGCTGAACCCCAATAGACATGCCTTTTTGGGGAGACGGCAGTGGCTGGTTCTGCAATGCTAGCTTCCAACCCCAGCGGCAAGTTTAAAATCTGCTCTTTCACTTTTAAAGAAGAGCAGAGGTTTGGGGGCCCTGACATTTTTGGGGAGCTGGGAAGTGAATGAGGGGCCGTTCTGCATTTTGGAAACCAGGCCAATTAGGACCTGGCAAATGCAGCAGCAGGATCTGAGTCACATCTTCTCGCTCCGCTCCAGCCGCAGCCAATCAGATGAAAGGGCTGCCTAGCTGCCGAAGGGGGTGTGCCTGTGAGACCAGACCACAGCTAGGGAATAGAGAGGAGAGATTTTTTAGGGGGCCTCACGGTAGCATGGTGGTTAGCATCAATGCTTCACAGCTCCAGGGTCCCAGGTTCGATTCCCGGCTGGGTCACTGTCTGTGTGGAGTCTGCACGTCCTCCCCGTGTGTGCGTGGGTTTCCTCCGGGTGCTCCGCTTTCCTCCCACAGTCCAAAGATGTGCGGGTTAGGTGGATTGGCCATGCTAAATTGCCCGTAGTGTAAGGTTAATGGGGGGATTGTTGGGTTACTGGTATACGGGTTATGTGGGTTTAAGTGGGGTGATCATTGCTCGGCACAACATCGAGGGCCGAAGGGCCTGTTCTGTGCTGTACTGTTCTATGTTCTAGAGGGAAGGATTGAAAAGTGGGAAGGCCTCACAGTGCTGAGGACCTGGGTTCGATTCCAGCTGTGTGGAGTTTGCACATTCTCCCCGTGTTTGCGTGCGTCTCACCCCCACAACCCAAAGATGTGCAGGGTAGGTGGATTGACCACGCTAAATTGCCCCTTAATTGGAAAATAAGAATTGGGTACTCTAAATTTATAAAAAATAAGTGGGAAGGTGGGTTGAGGTTATAGTTCTGAAAGGCCAGATTGTGGTGGGGGAGGGCTGGGGAGAGCAGGGCGATCATCTGAGATAGGCAGTGCCACACTTTTTTAATAATGTAAAGGAATCAACTCTTAAGGGATTGTATAAACGGGTTTTTGGGTGCATTAATTTACTCGGTGCAAGGGAACATATAAAGGTAGAAGCAAATTACTGCGGATGTTAGAATCTGAAACAAAAGCAGAAACTACTGGACAACCCCAGCAGATCTGACAGCATCTGTGGAGAGAGAAGGGAGCTGACGTTTCGAGTCTGGGTGACTCTTTATCAAAGCTTAGTCTGGGTTTTGACAAAGAGTCATCCAGATTCAAACCATTAGCTTCCTTTTCTCTCCACCGATGCTGTCAGACCTGCTGAGATTGTCCAGTATTTCCTGTTTTTGTTGCAAAGTTAGAAACCTTGAAGGCACATCTGCAGCAGAGCTGTGTGTGCTGTGCTCTGCTCACAAGCCAAAGTGAGACTGAGACTGGATCACTTGACACACTTACCTTCCAGTGATGACATGCTGCCCCCCCCAAAGGCATATTCCAGTGCTATCCGCTTCCTCTCTGACGCAAGTAGATCTTATCCCTTGTGAAATTGTTTTGAGTGCCTCTCAGTACATGGATCCCAGCATAAACTGTACTCCTGTACCTGCCCACTATATCATTGCCGGATGGGATTGTTTATCTCGATACTTCCCTGGAATAAGGATAATGACTGAAATATTGAGGGAGATTGGAGGAGCTATCTTTTTACTCAGCTGGTTGCTGTGATCTGAAAGGGCGGTGGGAACCAATCGCAACAGGGCGTCACGGTGGCTCAGTGGTTAGCACTGCTGCCTCACAGCTCCAGGGACCCGGGTTAAATTCCGGCACCGGGTGACTGTGTGGAGTTTACACTTCCTCCCCGTGTCTGCGAGGGTTTCCTCCGGGAGCTCCAGTTTCATCCCACAGTCCAAAGATGTGCAGGTTAGGTGGATTGGCCGCGCTAAATTGCCCCTTAGTGTCCAAAGGTTAGGTGAGGTTATGGTGAGAGAGTGGAGGCGTGGGCTTAGGTAAGGCGCTCTTTCAAGGGCCGGTGTAGACTCGATGGGCCGAATGACCTCCTTCTGCACTGTAAATTCCATGATTCTGTAAATTCTATGACTCTGTGAACATTCAAAAGGAAATTGGGTCAATGCGAGAAGAAACACAAGAAGAAGAAAACATTTGCAGAGCTCTGGAGAAAGAGCAGAGGGAATCAGGCTAATTGGCTTGCTCTTTCAAAGAGCTGGCACAGAATGGATGGACCAAATGGCCTCCCGTCCCTTACCCACCAGCTGCCATGTAAGACATCCAGTGTTGTGTGCAGTTATCAAAAGCTGACTTGAAGATCACTGAGTCCTATTAAACTCTTTAGGTTGTTATCTACTTTTGTCCAATTTGTTATTCATGCCTTGGAGATCCTATTGAGCATTGATCTGTCGGTGTTATGTCTGGAGTTAAATCCTTCACTGTCTGAAACCCACTCAGCAAAGCTGAGGACTAAATGCACCATTTCACTCTGGCAATCTTTACTCTCACTTTGTGCTCTGTATTAGTTAGAGCTCTTGGGGCTCTGCTCGATAACTCAGAATCCAACTGATGTGAAGGTTAAAGGTGCGATTTTATAAAGAAAAAAAGACTTGCATTTACATGGCGCCTTTTCCAGCCAGCCTTTACAGCCAATGAAATACTTTTCCAATCGCCGACACCGTTGTAATGTAGAAAACACGGCGGCAGTTGGGGCACAGCAAGCTGCCACAAACAGCAAACGTGATTATAGTCGGATGATCTTATTTTTTGTGATGCTGACTGAGGGATAAACATTGCTCAGGGCTCTGCAGATGACTCCCCTGCGCTTCTTCGAAATAGTTCCACGGGGTCCTTTATGCCGCATAAGAGGGCATCATGTTGCATCTGAAAGCTGCCACCTCTCTCAATGCCACGCTCCCCACTCCCTCAGTACTGGCACCTGGAGTGCTGGCATTGATTTTTTAAAATCTAGACTGATGGAACCATCAATTCAGCACATTTAATACACTTACAACAGAGCCAGCCTATTCGTCGTTGAACTTCAGATGAACTGGCAGGCTGGCTCTAAGGCACTGATCTTTATACATCGGTCCCAGGGGGAGGAGTCCTGGGCGGAGCCAAGGGAGGAACCCAGTACAAACTCTCGCGTACTCCCAGAGCGACTCTCCCTGGTGGTCGGATAGTGCAACTGCACTTACAATGGTGGATAGTGAACATATATACACGGAGTTATATCGGGCAACTATATATAGTGTGAATCACATTCACCACATAGACAACAAGCCCAAAGCGTAACACCATGTTAGCTCTGAAGCAAGCTGTCAAAAAGCCGTTCCCAGCTCCTATTGATTAACATTCAGAGGAAGGCATCAAAACAACATTGAACATCAAATGGCTGAAGCGCTCATGAGTGATATTAATTAGACAAGTCGAATCCCCTTCAGCCAATTTAGTCTTCTCCGAGAATACTAACCCGAGCATCTTACCATGACACAAACTAACTGCCTATCGAATTAATTTGCTGTCGGTACCTCATATTGTACTGCCGGCAAAAACCCGCAACAACAGCAAAATGGAAAAAGCAGAACTGTTGCACTTGGAAATAAAATTGTGTTTCCAACTCTGGTTGTCTGTATTCCTGGAGACTTCTTCCGATGGCCGTTTGTGTTCAACTGCACTGCCTCGCATTGGTCACCTGATAGGTCCATTTTCATAACGCTCCCTCTTTCCGTGGCCAAGTGGGTGGGGAGCAGATTCCTGGGCGGGATCCGCGGGTCGCGTTGGGCCCGAAAAACAGCGCGGCGATTCCGGGATCTAACGCGATCTACACGATGTCGCGATGTGAATCCTGACCATTGTGGGTGGAAGGAATCACGTCTGGTAAAACTGCCTGTTAGACGAAGGCAGCTAGACTCACTTCAATAGGCATTCCCGAGATCTACCCAAGGCGTGGGATCTGACCCCTTCGCCTTCGTGACCTTGGGCGAGTGCCATTCAATGCTGGTCTCCACAAACCAGATGGAACAGCACTTGTGGGAGTCTCTCAGGGGATTCAAGCCCCCCCCCCCCCCCCACAGGTGCATGCCCTCTGGGAAGGGGAGTACCCTGGAACTACTGGTGCCACCTGGGCACCCTGATACTGCAAGGCCGATATCCTGGCAATGCCAAGATGTCAACCTGGCATTTATTTTTACGCAGTGGTGATCGGCCTGGAAGGTGCCCTGCACAGGTATTGGGGAGGGGGGGGGGGGGGGGGGGGGGGGGGGTTGAGTTGGTGCTTGGGGGGAGGGTTTTGCGGGTGGCATTAGGGCTGAGATATATGGCGGCCCGATCTCTCTCTGCATTGAAGAGTTCTGGCGAGCAGAGAAGAAAGCGGGGCGAGGTGCGGCCTTGCCGGGGAGTTCACCACTGAGGCCCCCGATCTACACGGTTGGGTGTTCGATAGCGAGGTGCTTCAGTATGCTCCGTGTGCTGGGAAACACCCGGCTAATCTTGCGCTACCGGACACTGTCCCTATTTGGGTAGATCGTGCCCTTTATCACCTGATTGGATGACCCTTGACCGCCAGTCACTCACCCCCTTGCCCACCGCCCATTAACATATGTTATGGTCACTATCTGCCGGCCGCATTGCGCCTGAACGGGAAAACAGTGTGGCCGGCTGATGAAGGGAGTGGCCTCCCGCGGGCTTCCCGACAGCCAGCACACCTCGCAAGATCTACCTCGGTCTCGCAAGGTGTTGGGATCAGGATCCCATCCATAATGGACGGGACCAAGCTTCACACGCCTGAGTAGGTTTTAAACCCACTTAGGCAAGCTGACCTGGGAGCTATTGGACCCCCGGCATCTACCGGCCGTCCCAGGGAGTCCCCAGTTGGGTACCGTACACACAAACGTGGATCAAGTGGAACGGCACCCAGGGGGGTCTCCTGGGCCATTGGAGGACCCTGGACGGTCAGCGACTGGGCTGGGTAGCTCTTGGTCTACCCCCTTGAATGAGGGCACCTTGGCACTACTGGCCTGGCATCTTGATGCGGCCAAACTGGCACTGCTAATGTTCCCGACTGGTACCGCAAAGCTGGAAGGAGTACTGCCAAGGTGCCAGGGTGGCCAGATGCCAGGGTGGCATTGCCAAGGAGAAGAGCCTGAGGGGGGCCATGCCCATGAAAGGAGAGTGGGGGTGTATGAGGGCAGGGGGCTGCAGGGCGGGTATGAAGGGGCCTCTGAAAGGTTGTGGGTGGTGAAGGGTTGGAGTCCTGGAAGTGGTGGAACCTGAAAGGGGGCATGGGAGGGCCTGAAAAGGGGGGACAAGCCCTCAGCGCCCCATAGAAGGATGATATCACTTGGGGTGGTGTGGGGTAATGTCTATGTGTGTGGGGGGTGACATTGCCCATGGGTGGAGGGGTGCTCACATGTCCACTTCGAGTTCTGGCCATAGACATAGAGACAGAAAAATACAACACAGAGCAGGCCCTTCGGCCCACGATGTTGTGCCGAACCTTTGTCCTAGATTAATCATAGATTCTCATAGAATTTACACTGCAGAAGGAGGCCACTCGGCCCATCGAGTCTGTACCGGCTCTTGGAAAGAGCACCCTACCCAAGCCCACACCTCCACCCTATCCCCATAACCCAGTAGCCCCACCCAACACTATGGGCAATTTTGGACACTACGGGCAATTTAGCATGGCCATCCACCTAACCTGCACATCTTTGGACTGTGGGAGGAAACCGGAGTACCCGGCGGAAACCCACGCACACACGGGGAGGATGTGCAGACTCCGCACAGACAGTGACCCAAGCCGGGAATCGAACCTGGGACCCTGGAGCTGTGAAGCAATTGTGCTATCCACAATGCTACCGTGCTGCCCGTAAGAACAAATTAATCTATATTCCATTGTTCTACCATAATCCATGTACCTATCCAATAGCCCCTTGAAGGTCCCTAATGTTTCCGACTCAACTACTTCCACAGGGGAAGTAGTCTCTGACTGTCTACTCTATCTATTCCCCTGATCATCTTATACACCTCTACCAAGTTGCCCCTCATCCTTCTCCGTTCTAATGAGAAAAGGCCTAGCACCCTCAACCTTTCCTCGTAAGACCTTCTCTCCATTCCAGGCAATATCCTGGTAAATCTCCTTTGCACCTTTTCCAAAGCTTCCACATCCTTCCTAAAATGAGGTGACCAGAACTGCACACAGTACTCCAAATGTGGCCTTACCGAGATTTTGTACAGCTGCATCATTACCTCACGGCTCTTAAATTCAATCCCTCTGCTAATGAACGCTAGCACACCATAGGCCTTCTTCACAGCTCTATCCACTTGAGTGGCAACTTTCAAAGATCTATAAACATAGACCCCAAGATCTCTCTGCTCCTCCACATTGCCAAGAACCCTACCATTAACCCTGTATTCTGCATTCATATTTGTCCTTCCAAAATGGACAACCTCACACTTGTCAGGGTTAAACTCCATCTGCCACTTCTCAGCCCAGCTCTGCATCCTATCTATGTCTCTTTGCAGCCGACAACAGCCCTCCTCACTATCCACTACTCCACCAATCTTCATATCATCTGCAAATTTACTGACCCACCCTTCAACTCCCTCATCCAAATCATTAATGAAAATCACAAACAGCAACGGACCCAGAACTGATCCCTGCGGTACTCCACTGGTAACTGGGCTCCAGGCTAAATATTTGCCATCCACCACCACCACTCTCTGACTTCTATTGGTCAGCCAATTCGTTAACAACTGGCCAAAATTTCCCACTATCCCATGCCTCCTTACTTTCTGCATAAGCCTACAATGGGGAATCTTATCAAATGCCTTACTAAAATCCATGTACACTACATCCACTGCTTTACCTTCATTCAAATGCTTGGTCACCTCCTCAAAGAATTCAATAAGACTTGTAAGGCAAGACCTACTCCTCACAAGTCCATGCTGACTATCCCTAATCGAGCAGTATTTTTCCAGATGCTCAGAAATCCTATCCCTCAGTACCCTTTCCATTACTTTGCCTACCACCGAAGTAAGACTAACTGGCCTGTAATTCCCAGGGTTATCCCTATTCCCTCTTTTGAACAGGGGCACAACATTCGCCACTCTCCAGTCCCCTGGTACCATTCTTTCAAAATGGTGGCCCGATCTCAGAGGAGCCGGTCTGGTCAGCGGGTTCAGCTCCCCAGTACTGGAAATAATTCAAAGTGTGGGCTTGACCGGGGAGAAACTCCCCAGGCCCAAAAAAGTGACTAAGTGTGGTTAGATAGTGGTGGGAAACTCATCGACAAAGCCGGCGGGAAACTTCCAGCAAAACCCACCACAAATGACACGCAGAAACATTTCCGTTAAATTGCACCCTATTTCTACTGAACAGAAGCATTCAAATAAAATGAAAGACATGTTTCTCTCATGCTCTTCTGGTTTGCTTGTATCACTGGGTGGGCTCCCCATGCCCCAGTGTAAACCCCCCCCATCACTTTGCTGGCTCGCTCCACTATAAATTCTCTGGTGATTGTCCTTTAATTAGTAAGAGTGAGACATTCACCTGTATCCAGGAGGACGTCCTGCCTCGTAAACCTGGCAGTCAACTGGAGTCCAACAGCTTTTGCACCAACGCAGGATCAGTGGCCACTGTTGGTATTGCAGGAGGTGCGAGAGGAAGTTGAACCATGGATGAACCCAAGTCCAAATAGGTTAGCAGGCCACGTGAGGGAGGATAGTAATAGTGAGTTGTGGGGGGAGTGGCTGTGGGGTGTGCGGGCGTGCGTGTTGGACAAGGTCAGGTGGTGGCTGGATTCAGGGAGGCAAAACAGTGGGGGACAGGGTAGGCCTGGGAAGTAGGCACCTGCTACTTTCATTGGCCAGAAATGAGCAGGATTAAACTTGCTGGGCTGCACATTGTACCCAGACTTCCCCCATTATCCAGCATACTCCTTTGAAAAAAACTAATAGCCAATTACACTGGATCAAATAAACAAAGGGGCATATTAAAACAACAGACCCTGCGAGGAATACAGCATCAACAAAAGCAAATCACAAATCATCAAGGAAACTTAAAACATTAGCTCCAAATGTAATTAAAGGGGTCGATAAAACACCCTTTCCCCTGTGGTGCCCAGCGAGTACGGAAGGCTTTGATGGTAGGGGCTATCCATTATATCGGAGTAGTGGTCTTAATTAGACATAATCACCCACTTAAAGGCCTCAACTGGGACACTGACGGACGGCACATTCAACATTCCCCCCCACCCCCCAACACCTATAAGAGTCTGCCAGTGAACGTGGTGGGTGCAGGCAGGGCAAGGCAGCAATCGCACACACCCTAATTTCTCAGAATCCCCAGGCCCATACTGGAATGTTGGCACCCTTACATAGAAAATACAGCACAGAACAGGTCCTTCGGCCCACAATGTTGTGCCGAACCTTTGTCCCAGATTAATCATAGATTATCATATAATTTACATAGAACATAGAAAATACAGAGGCTTGGATTGGATTTGTTTATTGTCACGTGTACCGAGGTACAGTGAAAAGTATTTTTCTGCAAGCAGCTCAACAGATCATTCAGTACATGGGAAGAAAAGGGAATTAAACAAAATTCAAGAAAATACATGAGAATACATAATAGGGCAACACAAGATATACAATGTAACTACATAAGCATTGGCATCGGTTGAAGCATACAGGGTGTAGTGTTAATGAGGTCAGTCAATAAGAGGGTCATTTAGGAGTCTGGTGACAGTGGGGAAGAAGCTGTTTTTGAGTCTGTTAGTGCGTGTTCTCAGACTTCTGTATCTCCTGCCCGATGGAAGAAGTTGGAAAAGTGAGTAAGCCGGGTGGGAGGGCTCCTTGACTATGCTGCCCGCTTTCCCCCGGCAGCGGGAGGTGTAGATGGAGTCCATGGATGGGAGGCAGGTTCGTGTGATGGACTGAGCGGTATTCACGACTCTTTGAAGTTCCTTGCGGTCCTGGGCCGAGCAGTTGCCATACCAGGCTGTGATGCAGCCCGATAGGATGCTTTCTGTAGTGCATCTATAAAAGTTGGTAAGGGTTAATGTGAACATGCCGAATTTCCTTAGTTTCCTGAGGAAGTATAGGCGCTGTTGTGCTTTCTTGGTGATAGCGTCGACGTGAGTGGACCAGGACAGATTTTTGGTGATGTGCACCCATAGGTATTTGAAACTGCTAACCATCTCCACCGCGGCCCCGTTGATGCTGACAGGGGTGTGTACAGTACTTTGCTTCCTGAAGTCGATGACCGGCTCTTTAGTTTTGCTGGCATTGAGGGAGAGATTGTTGTTGTTACACCACTCCACTAGGTTCTCTATCTCCCTCCTGTATTCTGAATCGTCGTTATTCGAGATCCGGCCCCTATGGTCGTATCGTCAGCAAACTGGTAGATGGAGTTGGAACCAAGTTTTTGCCACGCAGTTGTGTGTGTACAGGGAGTAGAGTAGGGGGCTAAGTACGCAGCCTTGCGGGGCACTGGTATTGAAGACTATTGTGGAGGAGGTGTTGTTGTTCATTCTTACTGATTGTGGTCTGTGGGTCAGAAAGTCGAGGATCCAGTTGCAGAGTGGAGAGTCAAGTCCTAGGTTTTGGAGCTTTGATATGAGCTTGGCTGGGATTATGGTGTTGAAGGCGGAGCTGTAGTCAATAAATAGGAGTCTGATGTAGGAGTCCTTGTTTTCGAGATGCTCTAGGGATGAGTGTAGGGCCAGGGAAATGGCGTCTGATGTGGACCGGTTGCGACGGTATGCGAATTGAAGTGGGTCAAGGCGTTCCGGGGTATGGAGGTGATGCGCTTCATGATCAGCCTCTCGAAGCACTTCATTACAACTGACGTCAGGGCCACCGGGCGGTAGTCATTGAGGCACGTTGCCTGGTTCTTCTTTGGTACTGGTATGATGGTGGTCTTCTTGAAACAGGTGGGGACCTCGGAGTGGAGTAGGGATAGGTTAAAGATGTCTGTGAATACCTCTGCCAGCTGGTATGCACAGGCTCTGAGTGCACGACCGGGGATCCCGTCCGGGCCCATCGCCTTCCGTGGGTTCACTTTCAGGAAGGCCGATCTGACTTCGGAAACTGTGATGGTGGGTATGGGTGAATTATGGGCTGCTGGGGCACTCGACCGCGGATTGTTGGTTACCTGCTCAAACCGAGCATAGAATGCATTAAGTTCATCGGGGAGGGGTGCGCTGCTGCCAGAGATACTGCTCGGCTTCGCTTTGTAGCCCGTTATGTTGTTTAGTCCTTGTCACAACCGCCGAGAGTCTGTCTGTGACTCTAGCTTAGTTTGATATTCTCTCTTGGCATCTCGGATGGCTTTGCGGAGGTCGTATCTGGATTTCTTGTATAGGACAGGGTCGTCTGCCTTGAACGCCTCAGATCTGTCCTTCAGTAGGGAGTGAATCTCGCGGTTGAGCCATGGTTTTCGGTTGGGGAAGGTACGTACTGCTTTCTTTGGCACGCAGTCGTCCACACATTTGCTGATGAAGTCTGTGACGGTGGTGGCATACTTATTTAAGTTAGTCGCTGAGTTCTTAAATATGGACCAGTCCACTGTCTCCAAGCAGTCACATAAGAGCTCTTCTGTCTCCTCGGACCAGCACTGCACAACCTTCTTAGCTGGATTCTCCCGCTTGAGTTTCTGCTTGTAAGCCGGGAGAAGGAGCACAGTCTGATGGTCTGATTTCCCAAAATGCGGTCGGGGGATGGAACGGTAGGCGCCCTTGATTTTTGAGTAGCAGTGGTCAAGAGTGTTGTCACCCCTGGTGGGACAGGAGATGTGCTGGTGGAATTTTGGCAGTACACTCTTGAGGTTGGCCTTGTTGAAGTCTCCGGCCACGATGAACAAGGCCTCCAGGTGTTCTGTTTCATAGTTGTTTATGACTCCAGCGCCTTCCTCACTTCTGCCTGGGGTGGGATGTAGACCGCTGTGATAATGGCTGAAGTGAACTCACGTGGAAGATAGTATGGGCGGCACTTTACGGTCAAGTATTCCAGGTCTGGGGAGCAGTAGGTCGCCAGGGTCACCACATCCAAGCACCAGGAGGAGTTGATGAGGAGGCAAACCCCTCCACCCTTCGATTTGCCTGAAGATGCCGTGCGGTCCGCCCGGTGAATAGAGAAGCCTTCAGGTTGTATGGCACAGTCCGGTGAGGCGGGGGTGAGCCATGTCTCTGTGAAACAGAGCACACAGCAGTCTCTTACTTCCCTCTGAGAGGTACGTCTGGCGTTAAGTTCATCCAGCTTGTTTTCAATCGCTTGGACATTTGCCAGGAGTAAATACTTAAAATACTTAGGCTCAATCATGTCATTGTTACGGGGTTTGGAGCTCAAAACACGGTGAAGCAAATATTGTCCTGGCTTCCAAGTGAATTGGATTAAACATGTGGCTTTGTCGGATGTGCTATTTCAAATTTTGCCTTAAATAGCCGGTTGAAAAGCTCCTCAGCGACTCATACAGAGTGGACAGAGCTGCAGACAATACCGTGCTTGGTTGGGAAAGATGTGCTTTCAGCAAGCAGCCAAAATGGATTTTAAAAAATAGCTTCACTTGGCCAAGAACTATCATGCCTCACCTTGATAATGACATAGAATTACATATAGAAATGAAAGCTCTTTCAGAAGGTGCAGTGAAATAAAACAATGGTTTCGAAATGCAAAGTGGAAAGATGCTTTTGGCCGCTTTTCTGAAACTTCATTTTGTTTGTGCATATTAAGCAGAGCCTCTGGCAGAGGGATTATCCATTTTCTCCATTGGAAAATGCAGGGGTTTCAATATACGTGTCCGATGTCAAAAAGATCCAACCCTCCTTTCCATTTTCTGTCAGGCCTCAATTCATAAAAAAAAAATTGAATAAAATTCATTCGCTTTAACGGCCTTGACTATTCTTCCGCGTTAGATTAAATCCACGATCAATCCTTTCAGCCCCCCGGATATCATTCTCAATTTCTTCAAATTGCCGAGTCAATTTATTGCAACGGCTGCACTTAAAAAAGATTTCTGCCCCTTGATGAGACCATCAATTCACGCGACACGTGGTTAGAAGTGAACAGTGGTTTTAATCGTCTTACAACAGAGCCTGCCTGTGATGAGATGAAATCTAGATGAACTGGCAGGCAGGCTCCGACTGCCAAACTTTATACAACCAGTGGGGGGTGGGGGGGGAGTCATGGAGTCATGGGCGGAGCCAAGGGTGGAGCCCAGTACAAACATCTGTAAATTCCCAGTACACCTCCCCCTAGGGGCAGAGCCGCGCAACTGCGCATGTGCCGAGCTTACAGAGGCATGGTACAACATGTGTGATAACAGTGTGAATTATGCTATTATCATTCACCACACCCCTGGGGTCCTTGATCCCAGCAAAGTCCTGCTGCTGGCCACGTGTGTGCCTGACTGGTATGCCGAATGGTGATAGCGACATGATGCTCTTGCATGCTCTCCAATGGGTGGGCTGGATTAAATTCCATTGCACTGGGAGTGTCAACCTTGGCTGCTGTGCTCAATCCCTGGACAGAGACTTGGGCGCCAGGAGTTTCAACTCACAAACAGAACTGTCACCAACAAGACCACGGCTGACACAAGATCAGAGCCATCTTTTGGGGAGGATTTAAAGAAGAGAAAAGGACTGGAATTCTCTATTTGGGAGAGTAAGTGTGTGGTGATATGCATACGGCAAGTTTGTACATGAGGTTATGAATGACCTAGGTGGCACAGTCGCACAGTGGTTCGCACTGTTGCTTCACAGCGCCAGGGTCCCAGGCTCGATTCCCGGCTTGGTTCATTGTCTGTGCGAAGTCTGCACGTTCTCCTCGTGTGTGCGTGGGATTCCTCCGGATGCTCCGGTTTCCTCCCGCAGTCCAAAGATGTGCAGGTTAGGTGGATTGGCCATGCTAAATTGCCCTTAGTGTCCAAAAGGTTAGGTGAGGTTACTGGGTTACGGGGATAGGTTGGAGATGTGGGCTTAAGTAGGGTGCTCTTTACAAGGGCCGATGCAGACTCGGTGGGCCGAATGGCCGCCTGCTGCACTGTAAATTCTCTGATTTGATTCTATAACCTCTGACCACTAGGTGGTATTGTAAATCCATCACGTGACTATGTTGTCTGGGAGTTGGGGGTAGGTCGTGCTGGTGGATAGACATATTTGCAGTAGTTCCACAATAGTTGATTAATGTTAGTCATTTATTATTTTATTTATCCTAGTTATCTTATCAAGCAGTTGTTCCACAATAAACTATTTAAACCACATGTTCTGTAGTTCATCATTCACTTTGGCCAGACTACAGAACATGACCAGGGCGGGATTCTCTACAAATGGGGCTATGTCCCCACGCCGGCGTGAAAACCGGCGGCAACGACTCCGGCGTCCAAAAGTGAGGAATGCTCACCTTTCTAAGGGGCTAGGTTGCCGCCAGAGTGGTCCCCGCGCATGCGTGGAATGGCAGGCGTATTCCCACGCATGCGTGGAACGGCAGGCGTATTTCCGTGCATGCGTGGAACGGCAGGCGTATTTCCGTGCATGCGTGGAACGGCAGGCGTATTCCCGTGCATGCGTGGAACGGCAGGCGTATTTCCGTGCATGCGTGGAACGGCAGGCGTATTTCCGTGCATGCGTGGAACGGCAGGCATATTCCCGTGCATGCGTGGAATGGCAGGCGTATTTCCGTGCATGCGTGGAATGGCAGGCGTATTCCCGTGCATGCGTGGAACGGCAGGCGTATTTCCGTGCATGCGTGGAACGGCAGGCGTATTTCCGTGCATGCGTGGAACGGCAGGCGTATTTCCGTGCATGCGTGGAACGGCAGGCGTATTTCCATGCATGCGTGGAACGGCAGGCGTATTTCCGTGCATGCGTGGAACGGCAGGCGTATTTCCGTGCATGCGTGGAACGGCAGGCGTATTTCCGTGCATGCGTGGAATGGCAGGCGTATTTCCGTGCGTGCTTGGGGGTTCCCTTCTCCGCCCTGGCCCCCGGGCAATGTGGCGGTGTCCTACAGGGGCCCGGCACGGAGTAAAGTAGGCCCCCGTGGTACCAACCTGCCCGCCGATGGGTAGGCCCCGATCGCGGGCCAGGCCACCGTGCCCCCCCCCCCCCGGGGTCAGATCCCCCTGCCACTGCCCCCCTCCCCTTCAGGGCGGTCCCCGCACACTCACCTTCCAGGTCCCGCCGTGTGGGAGGTGAGTAATACACGGCGGCAGGACTGGGCCAAACACGTCGGCCACTCGGCCCATCAGGGCCCGGAGAATCGCCGGGGGGGGCGCTATCAATGGCCCTCGATCGGCGTGTCCCGAGAATCACGGGGAAGCCAGTGGCGGGGCACGATTCTCTGGTCAAAGTGGTTCCCCCGGGACTGAATAGCATGCGATTTGCACTCCTGTTGGGAGAACTAACCGGTAAGCAAATCAGGACATGGCAATGAGTCAACACTCTGCCGGAGCAAATTGAAATCAATTCCCAGCCCAGAGGGCATTGTAATCGCTGGGGCTGGAATTAGCACCATTGAGCCTGGCAGCTGGAGCTGATTTTAAGCGCTCCACTTACCACACACTCACTGCAGCCACCAAGATGGCTCACAGAAGACCTGCCCACCCCCTGCTGGCCCTAGTTCTGGAGTCTGAGGTGGACCCACAGCTCCATGCCAATGAGGAGAGGAGGGACACCCTCTTCCTGAGGTTGGGCCATAGACTCAAGCCTGCTATCCTGAACAGTACCTCGCAGGCGATGGCAGAGGTAGTCAGCACTGCCAGCCTCACCAGGAGGAGACAGCTGGTGATCCTGAAGGGGCAGGGGTCACTGGTGAGGCCTGAGGCGGAACAGTGCCCCGGAGGCGGTGCAGAGATAAATACTTGCACTATTTCGCTCCCGCCAGAGTTCCGCCTAAGAGGGGCGGAGCATCGCGGTGGGGTGGAGCATGAAGCGTCCAACCCGCTAATTCGATAAAATTCATGCAAATTATGGTTTTGCACGGACCTGCCAGTGCATGGTGCCAACCTCAATATCGCAACCAGCGAGGGACATGGAGGCAGAATCGGCGCCGGGCGCAAAACGCATTTTTTTTCCATTTCACAAGATTCTCCGCCCAATCCAATTTTCTTTTCCGACATCGCGAAGCGAATAATCCAGCCCACGTGCTTTCGCGCATATTTAGCTCGATGACATAGAATCATACGGCTGGGAAGAAGGCCAATTTGGCCCATCGGAGATGATCCAGCCCTTTGCGCGAGCTACCTACATGTCCTAATTGTCCTACATGTAGGTGAAAGAGAACTCGATTGTGTCTTTCACAACCTCAGGACCTCCCAAACCAGCCGTGTGCCAATGGGATATAATCGCTGTTGTGTTGCAGGAAATCCAGCGGGGAGTTTACCCGTGGCAGCACCTTACAAGCAGTAAATGAGTTAAGTGAGCAGATATTCTCTGTCATTGACCAAGACATAAGAACACATGGAATAGGCGCAGGAGTAGACCGTATGACCCATCAAGCCTGCTCCGCTATTCAACGTGATCATGGCTGATCCTGGGCTTCTCCTCAATCCCCCGCCCCCTACCACTCCCATATCCCTTAATTCCCAGAGAGACCAAAAATTTGTCTGTACCATGCTGAAGTGTACTCAACAATGGAGCAACCACAACCCTCTGGGCTCCAGCACTGCAAAGATTCACAACACTTTGAGTGAAGAAATGTCTCCTCAGTTCAGTCCTAAATGGTCGGCCCCCTTAGCCTGAGACTGTGTCCCCCGTGTTTTAAATTCCCCCGACCAATGGAAACAATCTCTCAGCGTCCACCCTATCAAGCCCCCCCCCCCCCTCAAAATTCTGCAGGTTTCAACGAGAACGCCCCTCATTCTTCTGAACCCTCAGGATCACATGATTCAAAAAACATCTCAACATTCACGTCAATGAGTTTCTTCATGGTGGTTGCAGAGATGTAGGCAAATGTTTGGATGTGATTGGTGACATAATATTTGCCCGGAAACCTTTGCTGAGCAATTTGTTTTTGCACAGATAGGGCTCTTTTAAGAATGGATAATTTCAAGAGCTGCATGACATTTAGATTGACTGAACTGCGGCACTGTGTAAATAATGAACTCTCGAATGGCGTTACACTGTAAACATTAAACAGATTAACATTTGCAGGGGTGAAAATGAGATTGCTAATCGACTGCCTAAGCATCTGGACATATTGAAAACCTGGAAACACAAAAGACCTTAAATATTGTATGCTCAACAGAGTAGGCTGTCATAAAGGCTTACGTTGATAGGACACCTTATCATGTTTCAGAAGTGCCTCACATGGAATGAAGTGAAAGGTGATTACTTTTGCTATGCTGATAAAAAAGGAATGGAATTAGTTTTTTTTTTGACTCAGTAAATCCAGTCAAACTTGAGGGAAGGCTTGAGACTTGGTACGGGGAATGATTTGCGGCACAGATTTCTATTAGTTAGCAGGCAAGGCGTGGTCCATGCTGTGCCCCATGTTGTGGGGGAGGTGGGCAAAACATTAAGATGACTTGGGGATGGGCGGTGGCAGGCGGGGTGGGGGGTGGGGGGGGGGGGGGGCTAACTTCCAAATTGGGAGCTTCCAAATGGTCACGATTCGGGCATTTCTTTTTCTTCGGTTTTTTACATGGGATGTGGGAATTGGTGGGAAGACCTGCATTTGTTGCCCATTCCTAATTGCCCTTGGGCTGAGTGGCTCGCTCGGTCATTTCAGAGGGCAGTTAAGAGTCAACCACATTGTTCAGGTATCTGCAGGCGCAGGACTTCCTTCGCAAACAGGTATCAACTTTCCCGCTCCTACCGCTAAGGGGGATTCAGGACAGGGCAGTTTCCAGAGGGTTGGTAAGGAGAAGGGAGCGTCTCGGACATCTATAAGGAGCTTATGGGGTCGGAGGAGACGCAGACAGAGGAGCTGAAGCGCAAGTGGGAGGAGGAGCTGGGAAGACAGATAGAGGATGGTCTATGGGCGGACGCGTTGAGTAGAGTCAATGCCTCCGCAACATATGCCGGGCTCAGCCTGATACAATTCAAGGTTGTTCACCGGGCCCACACGATAGTGGCCCGGATGAGCAGATTCTTTGGGGTTGAGAACAAGTGTGCAAAATGTACGGGAGGACCAGCGAAGCCTGTCCACATGTTTTGGACATGTCCAAAGCTTAAGGGATTTTGGCAGGACGTCATGTCCATGGTGTTAAAAACAAGGGTGGCCCTGAGTCCAGAGGTGGCGATTTTCGGGGTGTCAGAAGACCCGGGAATCCAGGAGGATAAAGAGGCAGACGTTCTGGCCTTTGCTTCCCTGGTAGCCCGGAGACGGATACTATTAGCTTGGAGGGACTCAAAGCCCCCGAAGTCGGAGACCTGGCTATCGGACATGGCTAGCTTTCTCTGTTTGGAGTAAATCAAGTTCGCCTTGAGAGGGTCACTGTTAGGGTTCGCCCGGAGGTGACAACCATTCGTCGACTACTTTGCAGGAAATTAACCGTTAGCAGACGGCGGGGGGGGGGGGGGAGTAGTTTGGATTAGAGTAGGGGGTCAATAAGGGTGGGACCTGTACGAGAGGTAAATGGCTTTTGCACTATGTTTATGGCTTCATGTATATTGTTCATTTTGTTGTTGTTACTATACCGAAAATACCTCAATAAAATGTTTGTTAAAAAAAGAGTTAACCACATTGGCTGAGGGTCTGGAGTCACATGTAGGCCAGACTGGGTAAGGACGGCAGATTTCCTTCCCCTAACTGAAGCAGCTAGGTCCTGTTGTGATAATTATACACAGGCACCTATCACTCATAAGGGATTAGGTGAATATGCTACAGGTTCATTTCCAGAGTCTCGGCACAAGGGAAAATTCATACAAAGGTATTAAGCCTGAAGGTACATCAGTTGCAAAGCTGTCTGCACTGTGCGTGGGGATTGTATATAGAGAACTGAATCAAGTACTGTCTTGGGATATCCTTTATGCTTTCCATGACTTGAATATCAACTGTGCCTCTTTTATATATATCAACCAGTTCTACTTTCCCCAACCTTTCTGGCACCTGTGGGTGTAATGCACTGAATGATTGAATATAGGGCCCGCCCGGTTGTTGCCGTATTGGAGTTCCCGTTGTCCTGTGGTGTATAATATCTCCCGTCACCCATGTTTGTAATATGAGTTGGTTATTTTGAAGCCCAGGCTCAAGGGGCAGAATGGCCTCCCCCTGCTCCTATTTTCTATGTTTCCTATTCTCTATAAAGTTTTCATTGCACAATTGGCTGTGGCGTTAAGCTCACACCTTGCTTCTTCAGTGTCATGTTTTGGATGTGCACGTACTAGGGGCTGCATTCTCCTCCCTCCCGGCCACGTGTTTCCCGACAGTGGGAGGCGGCACGCTATTCTCTGGCAGCAGGATTCTCTGCTCCCGTCTCTGTTAATGGCGGGGTGGCGGGATTCTCCAAAATGGAGGCAGAGTGTCCACGCTGTCGCAAACGCCGTCGCGTTTGACGACGGCGCTGGAGTGGTTTGTGACACTCCAGCCGCAGATCCCGGCGCGAACTGGGCGCCGTGGGATCCGCACATGTGCAGTTGCGCCGGCACCAACGATGACATGCGCAGTGGCGCTGGTGGCAACCGTCGCATGCGCGGTAACCTCGTGGAGCGCTCTGGCCGCGCACCAACATGGCGCCGGGGTTCTGGGGCCGGTCGCGCAAGGAAGTAGGCCCGGGTGGGGGAGAGGCTCGCCCGCCGATCGGTGTGTCCCGATCACGGGCCAGACCCCATCGGAGGCCCCCCCGGGAATGGACCCCACCTCACCCCCCCTCGCCCTCCCCCCCACAAGCTGCCCCCCCCAAGCCTTCGCGACGAGTACCCGCTGACAACGATGAGGTGTGGACGGCGCCGGCGCGACAAGGCCGTTTACGCACGGGCGCTCTGCCCATCCGGGCCGGAGAATCGGTGTCCCGGCTGCGGATAGCGGGCAGTGGCCGATGCGGCGCCAAACACGCTGGCGCGAACGGCGGCGACTCCCCGCACCTCGGAGAATCACGGGCCGGCGTCAGACCGGCGTCATGCGAACAAATGGCACGGACGCCGATTCTCCCAGCCGGCGTGGCTTCCCGCCCCCAGCACGAAGGGCGGAGAATTCCTGCTGACAGGAATTGCTTCTATCCTACATCCTTCTCACTTGTACTAACCTTCTATTACCACAGCATATGATGGAATGTTATGATATCTGATACAATGATCTCTCCTAATCACCCCAATATTCCCTATTCTATATCATGTTTTGCCGGGTGTTGACATGGTTATAATGAACATCATTGAAACAACATTTACCGACACATTGATATTCACCATACAATCAGCATTCGGTCTATATACACATGTCAAGCACCTGAGCTGGAATGCAATCAACCGATGGTTGTCGTGAGAGTTTAGACAAATGTTGATTTGTAACCCAGACGGAACTATGCCCTCGCTAATTTGCCTCACATTTTCCCGTGCCCCTTCAACCGCACATGATGCACAGGTGCCATAGACATCGGGCGAGATTTAACGGGAATTTTTACATGGTGCCCTGATCTTTCGACCCCCCCCTGACGTAGCCCCCGGACCCCCACAACACCCAAATCACCTGTCTTCGAGCCCTCCTAACCGCGCACTTAACTATTGCGAGCGGGAACCAAATTGTGACGTCTTGCGAGAGGTTGTTAGATTTCACGGGCATAACAAGCGTCGGGAATCCCAGAAGAGGCCTCGCATGGGATTTACCGGCTGTGTCCGACCCGATTCCGGCGGGACACGGCTGCTAAATGGCGCCCACCATTTCCACCAGCATCACCTGTAATATATTTTCCTATCCCAATGAATTTATTAATGGTGACTTTAAAACTTTCTAATACGATGGCCAAGTTTTGAGTTATCTGCGTCATGTCTTGGTGATTTCTTGGCCTGCACCCAGTTGGGTGTATTGAATCCTTTGTCCCTTACCCAGAATCCTTTTATGCTGCAAGCTTATAGTTCAGAACTTCTGGTCGACAGGTGCCAGATCAATAGAATTAACCATTGAAGTTCCAGGACAGAATGTTGTAGCAGCATCATTTATCAATCCATGTTTAATCGGTTTTTTTTTCCTGGGATTGGGAGCACAGTTATTGGCTGCATTCCACCATTAGAATGGGCTGCTTCAGTCACTAACTGATCCATCAAGGCCAGATATACCGATACTCGCGTAACATGCGACTTTTGAGCACCTAATTTGAAGCCTAAATTTCGGGGGTCGCATGATACGCGAGGTACAAAAATCACGGGTGTGAAATGCTGGCCAAGATAAGTCACATAGCATCCAGCTGGCTTTACTAGCGTCGTTCAGCCACTTGCCGTTTCCATTCATAAAAACATGAATGGAAACGTCAAGTGGCTGAACATCTTCCCATCAGAATGCTGTGGTCAAAATCTGAAGAGTAGTATTCTGATGGGAAGATGGGAAGAGTGGATTCTGCTGTGAAAGCTGTTCGCGATTCGAACAGCTTTCCAGCTGGCTTTACTAGCGTCGTTCAGCCACTTGCCGTTTCCATTCATAAAAACATGAATGGAAACGTCAAGTGGCTGAACATCTTCCCATCAGAATACTACTCTTCAGATTTTGACCACAGCATTCTGATGGGAAGATGTTCAGCCACTTGACGTTTCCATTCATGTTTTTATGAATGGAAACGGCAAGTGGCTGAACGACGCTAGTAAGGCCAGCTGGAAAGCTGTTCGAATCGCGAACAGCTTTCACAGCAGAATCCACTCTGCAGAAACCACACACAATGATACCATTTGGAAGTTTTAGCTTCCAAAATTAATTTCCAAAAAAGTGACTCGCATGATACATGAGGTATACCATAAAATCATGTTTTGGGGACGAAAATTTAGGGGTCGCATGATACACGAGATCGAATGATACGCGAGTATATACGGTAGTTCCCGAGTATGGATCGAACACCATTGGGACAGGGCTATGTCTGTAATGTTCGGACTACGTAGATCAGCTCATGGTGTACATTAGCATACAAAACTTTATTCTCATTGATTAGTACACCATCCCTGGTCCTGAACTTTAAAAAAAAAAAATTTAGTGTATCCAATTAATTTTTTCCAATTAAGGGGCAATTTAGTGTGGCCAGTCAACCTGCCCTGCACATCTTTGGGTTGTAGGGGGCGAAACCCACGCAGACACGGGGAGAATGTGCAAACTCTACACGGACAGTGACCCAGAGCCGGGATCGAACCTGGGACCTCGGCGCCGTGAAGCAACTGTGACCCTGGTCCTGAAGTTGAGGTTGGACAAGGTGGGTCAGGTGGTGACGAGGCCTTGACTGCACTGTAAAGTCATTTGTTCTTCTATGGTCACCTTCAGGATTCCATGGGGCACCTTGTATTCTGCATGGTCTGTGGTATACCAGAGACCTGATGGTAGAGAAAGGCAAGAGGGTATGCCTCCCATTCCTGTGACTATGAACACCAGTCCCACAAGAGCCCATACAGCTGTTAACGTTCTGTAAACTCAAGCAAATGACTGCCCCAGTCGTAACCAGTCGGCCAGTGTTAATTTCTGGAAAACAAGATCAATTAATAAAGCGCTTTAACTGTGACCAATGTTTCCTGCACCCTCTTCCTTGGATATCCATGTAAGTGTGGGTATCACTGTTCTCGATCAACAATGAATCAGAGTACAGGAGGGAGATAGAGAACCTAGTGGAGTGGTGTAATGACAACAATCTCTCCCTCAATGTCAGCAAAACTAAAGAGCTGGTCATTGACTTCAGGAGGCGAAGTCTCGTGCACGCCCCTGTCTGCATCATTGGTGCCGAGGTGGAGATGGCTGGCAGCTTCAAATTCCCAGGTGTGCACATCTCCAAAAATCTGTCCTGGTCCACCCACGTCAATGCTACGACCAAAATAGCACAACAGCGCCTGTACTTCCTCAGGAAACTAAGGAAATTCAGCATGTCCACATTGACTCTTACCAACGTTTACAGATGCTCCATTGAAAGCATCCTGGGGCTGGTTTAGCACAATGGGCTAAGCAGCTGGCTTGTAATGCAGGATAAACACAGCAGCACAGGTTCAATTCCCGTTCCAGCCTCCCCGAACAGGCACCAGAATGTGGCGACGAGGGAATTTTCACAGTAACTTCATTGAAGCCTACTTGTGACAATAAGCTATTATTATATTATCCTATCTGGCTGCATCACAGCCTGGTATGGCAACTGCTCAGCCTGAGACTGTAAGAAACTACAGAGAGTCGTGAACACAGCCCAGTCCATCACACAAAACTGCCTCCCATTCATTGGCTCTGTCTGCATCTCCCCCTGCCATGGGAAATCGGGCTTCTTAATCAAAACCCCCCCCCACCTGGGTTATTCTTCTTCCAATCTCTTATATCGGGCAGGAGATACAAAAGTCTGAGAATACTCTCGAACAGATTCAAAAACAGTTTCTTCCCCACTGTTACCAGACTCCCGAATGACCCCGTTATGCACGGTTACACAGTGGGTAACACTGTTGCTTCACAGCTCCAGGGACACAGGTTCGATTCCCTACTTGGGTCACTGTCTGTGCAGAGTCTGCACACTCCCCATGACAATCCTGATTCTTTTGCCGTCAGTCTGGTCTCAATAAAATTTGAGACGGATTTGCAGGTATCAATTATTGTTTATTTTAACCAGCTAGCTGGGTGACTCACTCTATTGGGAGAGCAGGACACAGCCAGTCTCCTGCCTCTTCAACAGCCAGAGTGCAGACAAAGGGACAAAACATCTCATTTCATATACATTCAAGTTGCATCAAGTTTCACATACATACGACCAAATAAGGCAACGGTGGCAAATGCAAAGCTCCCATAGGCTTTCCCCATATTCCTTAACCTAGCCTGACGTCCCTTTTCCCAGTATCCCTTGCAACAAATAAATGGTCCCAGTGGCTGCCCATCCCCCTCTTCCTGCCTTGAATCCCAGTTGATGTTTAAAAGTCCACTAACCTAACTCCTTATTCTACTGCAGTAAAAATTTACTCCTAACTTGGCCTAACTACCTATTATGCCTTTCTGTTCATTTCCTCACCCGTGTCTGCATGGGTTTCCCCCGGGTGCTCTGGTTTCCTCCCACAAGGCCTGAAAGATGTGCTGTTAGGTGAATTGGACATTCTGAATTCTCCCTCTGTGAACCCGAGCAGGTGCCGGAATGTGGCGACGAGGGGATTTTCACAGTAACTTCATTGCAGTGTTAATGTAAGCCTACTTGTGACAATAAAAATTATTATTATTGTAATTATTGTTAAGGACCGAACTGATCTCTCCACGCATCTTCCCTGCAGAGTAGCACTACACTCCGTATTCTTCACCTGATGTTTATGTCTATGTATTAATATTGTGTATTTATCGTATGTCCTATGTTTTTCCATGAATGGAATGATCTGTCTGGACTGTACGCAGAATAATACTTCTCACTGTACCAGGGTACACGTGACAATAAATCAAATCCAATCAAATCCTTCCCAGCCCTCAACAAATTTGAGTTCCTTCAGGTTTAGTCCTCCCCCCGTTTCCGAGCTTTACTAAATCTATTGGTTATGGCCATAGGGGCATGGGTTTAGTGACCTCGCCCAAAGGGGCGATCGGTGACTATAATCACCTTTATTGTTGTCACAAGGAGGCTTACATTAACACTGCAATTAAGTTACTGTGAAAAGCCCCTAGTCGCCACATTCTGGGGTCTGTTCGGGTACACAGAGGGAGAATTCAGAATGTCCAATTCACCTAACAAGCACGTCTTTCGGGGGCTTGTGAGAGGAAATCGGAGCACACGGAGGGAGCCCACGCAGACACGGGGAGAAGGTGCAGACTCCGCACAGACAGTGACCTAAGCTGAGAATCGAACCGGGGACCCTGGCGCTGTGAAGCCATAGTGCTAACCACTGTGCTACCGCGCAGCCCAAACCGACTGCGTTTCATCGTACGGGGCTGGCTCCGCCCGTATATGCACAACGGTGTCCCTGCATAATGCAGCCACCAGCTGTCCCGGATTTTGTCATTCATTTGTCCAACCATTTGTAAATATGAACTGGTGAGGGCCATTACCCACTTCTGTTAGTATTCCCTCTCCTGGACCTTCTTTTCCCCCAATCCAAAGTGTCTTTACGTTTACTTTAATCTGATTTTATGTCAGTTTCTCTATGGAGTATGTGTCACGGCATTGATCATTTAAAAAATGTTTTCTTTCTCCTCAAGCCATATTAACTATTAATGTCACTCTGTCAATTAGCTGCACAAGTCTCATTCTTCAGTAAGAAGTCTTACAACACCAGGTTAAAGTCCAACAGGTTTGTTTCAAACACGAGCTTTCGGAGCACGGCTCCTTCTTCAGGTGAATGGAAAGGCTTGTTCCAGAAATGTTTATATAGACACAGTCAGAGATGCCCCGGAATGCGAGCACCTGCAGGCAATCAAATCATCAAAGATGCAGAGAGAGAGGTAACTCAAGGTTAAAGAGGTGTGAATTGTCCCAAGCCAGTTCAGTCGGTAGGCCTCTGCAAGTCCAGGCTTGTTGGTGGGGGCCGAATGTAATGCGACATGAATCCCAGATCCCGGTTGAGTCCGCATTCATGCGTGCGGAACTTAGCTATAAGTTTTTGCTCAGCAATTTTGCGTTGTCGCGTCTCCTGAAGGCCTCCTTGTAGAATGCTGACCCGGAGATCAGAGGCTGAATGTCCTTGACTGCTGAAGTGTTCCCCAACTGGAAGGGAACAGTCCTGCCTGTTGATAGTCGCACGATGCCCGTTTATTCGTTGTCGCAGTGTCTGCATGGTCTCGCCAATGTACCACGCTTCGGGACATCCTTTCCTGCAGCGTATGAGGTAGACTACATTGGTCGAGTCGCACGAGTATGCGCCGCGTACCTGGTGGGTGGTGTTTCCACGTGTAATGGTGGTGTCCATGTCGATGATCTGGCATGTCTTGCAGAGATTACCCTGGCAGGGTTTTGTGGTGTTGTGGTTGCTGTTCTGAAGGCTGGGTAATTTGCTGCAAACAATGGTTTGTTTGAGGTTGCGCGGTTGTTTGAAGGCCAGTAGTGGGGGTGTGGGGATGACCTTGGCAAGATGTCCATCCTCGCTGATGATGTGTTGGAGGCTGCGAAGAAGATGTCGTAGTTTCTCCGCCCCAGGAAAGTACTGGACGACGAAGGGTACTCTGTCAGTGGTGTCCCGTGTTTGTCTTCTGAGGAGGTCGGTGCGGTTTTTTGCTGTGGCGCGGTGGAACTGTCGATCAATGAGTCGAGCGCCATATCCCGTTCGTACGAGGGCATCTTTCAGCATCTGTAGGTGTCTGTTGCGCTCCTCCTTGTCTGAGCAGATCCTGTGTATACGGAGGGCTTGTCCATAGGGGATGGCTTCTTTAATGTGTTTCGGGTGAAAGCTGGAGAAGTGGAGCATCGTGAGATTATCTGTGGGCTTGCGGTAAAGCGAGGTGCTGAGGTGACCGTCCTTGATGGAGACGAGTGTGTCCAAGAATGGAACTGAATTTGGAGAATAGTCCATGGTGAGTTTGATGGTGGGATGGAACTTATTGATGTCATCGTGTAGTCGTTTCAGTGATGTCTCGCCGTGGGTCCAAAGGAAAAAAATGTCATCGATGTATCTGGTGTATAGCATCGGTTGAAAGTCCTGTGTGGTGAGGAAGTCCTGTTCAAACTTGTGCATGAAGATGTTGGCATATTGAGGTGCAAATTTGGTCCCCATGGCTGTTCCGTGCGTCTGGATGAAGAATTTGTTGTCGAAGGTGAAGACGTTGTGGTCTAGAATGAAACGGATGAGTTGCAGAATTGCGTCTGGAGATTGGCAGTTGTCGGTGTTGAGGACTGAGGCTGTTGCAGCAATGCCGTCGTCATGGGGGATGCTGGTGTAGAGTGCCGAGACATCCATTGTGACGAGGAATGTTCCTGGTTCAACTGGTCCATGGGTGCTGAGTTTCTGTAGGAAGTCCGTCGTGTCGCGACAGAAGCTGGGTGTACCTTGTACGATGGGTTTCAAGATGCCCTCGATGTGGCCAGAGAGGTTCTCACACAGGGTCCCATTGCCTGAAACGATAGGACGGCCTGGTGTGTTGGCCTTGTGTATTTTCGGGAGGCAGTAGAGATCTCCAATGCGGGGATTACGTGGGATGAGAGCACGTAGGGTGTTCTGAAGGTCTGGATCTAAGGTCTTGATCAGTCTGCTGAGTTGGCGGATGTGTTCCTTGGTTGGATCTGCGGGTAACTGCCTGTAGTGTTCCTGGTTGTCGAGTTGTCGGTATACTTCTTTGCAGTAGTCTGTTCTGTTCAGTATGACGGTGGCCCCTCCTTTGTCTGCTGGTTTGATGACGATGTTGCGGTTGGTCTTGAGAGTGCGGATGGCGTTGCGTTGTGCTTGGGTGACGTTTGAGGCTGCCTTGTGATTGCGAGTGATGAATCTGGCATTGACACAACTTCTGACGGCTTGAGCATACATGTCGAGTCTAGGGCAGCGGCCTTCCGGAGGGGTCCAATTTGACTCTTTCCTTTTCGGTTGCTGCACTGCAGATCTCGCGGTCTGCTGTTCCGGTTCATTGGTCGTGTCCCTGGGTTCGCTGTCGGCCTCTTGGGGTCTGTGGAAGAATTCCCGGAGCCTCATTCGCCTGATGAATTCCTCCGTATCTGCCGCGAGACTGATGGGGTCCATTTTGGTGGTGGTGCAGAAATTGAGCCCTCTGCTGAGGACTTCGATTTCGTCTGGTTGAAGGGTGTAGTCTGACAAGTTGACAATGGATTTCCCTGTATTGTTTTCGACTGTTGTACCGGGAGAAGCTTGATTGCTGCTGGTGGTGATGCCAAGTTTCTCAAGCTTCCTGTTCTTGGTGTGCATGTAGGTGGCATAGTATTGCTGTCTCATCTGTTTGGCGGTGTTCCGCAGCTGGTCTGCTGTGTCCTGAGCGCAAGTTGAGAATATGGCCTCTCTCTTGGTTTCCAGGTTGCGTCGACTGCTGTAGAGTTGGTGTACGAGGTGTTTGAGGAGTGTGACAGAGGTGCGGTGGCAGAGTCTTTCAGCGTAGTCTGTGTTGTAAGTCGACTTGAGTGGGTTTTTGATCTGTAGTCCTTTCGGGATCTTGTCTGCTTTTTTGCATCTTTGTAGAAACTGAATGTCAGTGTCTATATGCGCGATCTTCCTGGAGATCCTCTCCACTTTGAGCCGGCAGTTTGCGGTGTCAATGGTAGCCATGATGTGGAGATGCCGGCGTTGGACTGGGGTGAGCACAGTAAGAAGTCTTACAACACCAGGTTAAAGTCCAACAGGTTTGTTTCAAACACGAGCTTTCAGAGCACGGCTCCTTCTTCAGGTGAATGGAAAGGCTTGTTCCAGAAATGTTTATATAGACACAGTCAGAGATGCCCCGGAATGCGAGCACCTGCAGGCAATCAAATCATCAAAGATGCAGAGAGAGAGGTAACTCAAGGTTAAAGAGGTGTGAATTGTCCCAAGCCAGTTCAGTCGGTAGGCCTCTGCAAGTCCAGGCAAGTCCACACATTCACCTGAAGAAGGAGCCGTGCTCCGAAAGCTCGTGTTTGAAACAAACCTGTTGGACTTTAACCTGGTGTTGTAAGACTTCTTACTGTGCTCACCCCAGTCCAACGCCGGCATCTCCACATCATGGCTACCATTGACACCGCAAACTGCCGGCTCAAAGTGGAGAGGATCTCCAGGAAGATCGCGCATATAGACACTGACATTCAGTTTCTACAAAGATGCAAAAAAGCAGACAAGATCCCGAAAGGACTACAGATCAAAAACCCACTCAAGTCGACTTACAACACAGACTACGCTGAAAGACTCTGCCACCGCACCTCTGTCACACTCCTCAAACACCTCGTACACCAACTCTACAGCAGTCGACGCAACCTGGAAACCAAGAGAGAGGCCATATTCTCAACTTGCGCTCAGGACACAGCAGACCAGCTGCGGAACACCGCCAAACAGATGAGACAGCAATACTATGCCACCTACATGCACACCAAGAACAGGAAGCTTGAGAAACTTGGCATCACCACCAGCAGCAATCAAGCTTCTCCCGGTACAACAGTCGAAAACAATACAGGGAAATCCATTGTCAACTTGTCAGACTACACCCTTCAACCAGACGAAATCGAAGTCCTCAGCAGAGGGCTCAATTTCTGCACCACCACCAAAATGGACCCCATCAGTCTCGCGGCAGATACGGAGGAATTCATCAGGCGAATGAGGCTCCGGGAATTCTTCCACAGACCCCAAGAGGCCGACAGCGAACCCAGGGACACGACCAATGAACCGGAACAGCAGACCGCGAGATCTGCAGTGCAGCAACCGAAAAGGAAAGAGTCAAATTGGACCCCTCCGGAAGGCCGCTGCCCTAGACTCGACATGTATGCTCAAGCCGTCAGAAGTCGTGTCAATGCCAGATTCATCACTCGCAATCACAAGGCAGCCTCAAACGTCACCCAAGCACAACGCAACGCCATCCGCACTCTCAAGACCAACCGCAACATCGTCATCAAACCAGCAGACAAAGGAGGGGCCACCGTCATACTGAACAGAACAGACTACTGCAAAGAAGTATACCGACAACTCGACAACCAGGAACACTACAGGCAGTTACCCACAGATCCAACCAAGGAACACATCCGCCAACTCAGCAGACTGATCAAGACCTTAGATCCAGACCTTCAGAACACCCTACGTGCTCTCATCCCACGTAATCCCCGCATTGGAGATCTCTACTGCCTCCCGAAAATACACAAGGCCAACACACCAGGCCGTCCTATCGTTTCAGGCAATGGGACCCTGTGTGAGAACCTCTCTGGCCACATCGAGGGCATCTTGAAACCCATCGTACAAGGTACACCCAGCTTCTGTCGCGACACGACGGACTTCCTACAGAAACTCAGCACCCATGGACCAGTTGAACCAGGAACATTCCTCGTCACAATGGATGTCTCGGCACTCTACACCAGCATCCCCCATGACGACGGCATTGCTGCAACAGCCTCAGTCCTCAACACCGACAACTGCCAATCTCCAGACGCAATTCTGCAACTCATCCGTTTCATTCTAGACCACAACGTCTTCACCTTCGACAACAAATTCTTCATCCAGACGCACGGAACAGCCATGGGGACCAAATTTGCACCTCAATATGCCAACATCTTCATGCACAAGTTTGAACAGGACTTCCTCACCACACAGGACTTTCAACCGATGCTATACACCAGATACATCGATGACATTTTTTTCCTTTGGACCCACGGCGAGACATCACTGAAACGACTACACGATGACATCAATAAGTTCCATCCCACCATCAAACTCACCATGGACTATTCTCCAAATTCAGTTCCATTCTTGGACACACTCGTCTCCATCAAGGACGGTCACCTCAGCACCTCGCTTTACCGCAAGCCCACAGATAATCTCACGATGCTCCACTTCTCCAGCTTTCACCCGAAACACATTAAAGAAGCCATCCCCTATGGACAAGCCCTCCGTATACACAGGATCTGCTCAGACAAGGAGGAGCGCAACAGACACCTACAGATGCTGAAAGATGCCCTCGTACGAACGGGATATGGCGCTCGACTCATTGATCGACAGTTCCACCGCGCCACAGCAAAAAACCGCACCGACCTCCTCAGAAGACAAACACGGGACACCACTGACAGAGTACCCTTCGTCGTCCAGTACTTTCCTGGGGCGGAGAAACTACGACATCTTCTTCGCAGCCTCCAACACATCATCAGCGAGGATGGACATCTTGCCAAGGTCATCCCCACACCCCCACTACTGGCCTTCAAACAACCGCGCAACCTCAAACAAACCATTGTTTGCAGCAAATTACCCAGCCTTCAGAACAGCAACCACAACACCACAAAACCCTGCCAGGGTAATCTCTGCAAGACATGCCAGATCATCGACATGGACACCACCATTACACGTGGAAACACCACCCACCAGGTACGCGGCGCATACTCGTGCGACTCGACCAATGTAGTCTACCTCATACGCTGCAGGAAAGGATGTCCCGAAGCGTGGTACATTGGCGAGACCATGCAGACACTGCGACAACGAATAAACGGGCATCGTGCGACTATCAACAGGCAGGACTGTTCCCTTCCAGTTGGGGAACACTTCAGCAGTCAAGGACATTCAGCCTCTGATCTCCGGGTCAGCATTCTACAAGGAGGCCTTCAGGAGACGCGACAACGCAAAATTGCTGAGCAAAAACTTATAGCTAAGTTCCGCACGCATGAATGCGGACTCAACCGGGATCTGGGATTCATGTCGCATTACATTCGGCCCCCACCAACAAGCCTGGACTTGCAGAGGCCTACCGACTGAACTGGCTTGGGACAATTCACACCTCTTTAACCTTGAGTTACCTCTCTCTCTGCATCTTTGATGATTTGATTGCCTGCAGGTGCTCGCATTCCGGGGCATCTCTGACTGTGTCTATATAAACATTTCTGGAACAAGCCTTTCCATTCACCTGAAGAAGGAGCCGTGCTCCGAAAGCTCGTGTTTGAAACAAACCTGTTGGACTTTAACCTGGTGTTGTAAGACTTCTTACTGTGCTCACCCCAGTCCAACGCCGGCATCTCCACATCATTCTTCAGTGCAACTGCACCAACTAACACCCTATGTTAGCCCATTCACAAGTTACAAAACATTTCTGCAATCTAACATCGATGTTACAATTCCTTCTTTAACCCTCCAACATCTGTTCGATGTTAGAAAGTCAGAGTCATAGATGTTTACAGCATGGAAACAGGCCCTTCGGCCCAGCTTGTCTATGCCACCCAATTTATTACCACTCAGCTCACCCCAATTGCCCATTATGTTATGCACCTTGACAAGATTACCCCTTAGCCTCATAGGCTCCAGGGAAAAAAGTCCCAGTCTATCCAGCCTCTCCTTATAACTCAAACCATCAAGTCCTGGTAGCATCCTAGTAAATCTTTTCCATACTCTTTCCAGATTAACAATATCCCGTCTATAATAGTGTGACTAGAACTGGACACAGTATTCCAAGTGTGACCTTACTAATGTCCTGTACAACTTCAGCAAGATGTCACAACTCCTGTATTCAATGTTCTGACCAATGAAACTGTGGTGATATGCATCACTGTAGATACACAAAGGGTTAATGTAAGTACACATAGACTATCTAGACACTAGCGGGAGCACCAGAGACATGACACACAGACACTCAACCAATAGGTTAGTAAGATCGGACACGACCAATGGGCATTCACGGTACACACAGAGGTGACACTACCACAGGAGGGCATTACACCAACCCATATAAAAGGACACAGCACACATGACCTTCCTCTTTCCAGTGGAGACACTCAGTGAGTACAGACACAGGGTTGATTCAACATCACACCCACCACGTGGATTGTAGCAGACTGGTTCGTCAGTCTGAGTAGCTATAGAAGGATTAACATTAGAGGCGAATCCAAGTAGGAGAATTGTAAATAGTTTAATAAACGTGTTGAAGTTATCTCCACGTCTGAACCTTCTTTTGTCAGTGTGAACATCAAGGAAGCAGCTTATGCTATGCCAAGGGCATAACAAGACAGAAACCAAGCCTGTTGAATGCCTTCTTCACCACCCTGTCCACCTGTCACTCCACTTTCAAGGCGCTGTGAACCTGTATCCCGAGATCTCTTTGTTCTGTAACTCTCCCCAACTCCCTACCATTAACTGAGTAGGTCCGTCCCCGATTCAATCGCCCAAAATGCACCACCTCACATTTATCTAAATTAAACTCCACCTGCCATTTATCGGACCACTAGCCCAAATGATGAAGATCCCGCTGCAATCCTATATAACCTTCTTCACTGTCCACTATGCCACCAATCTTGGTGTCATCTGCAAACTTACTTTTTATTTAACTAGACAGTGTTCTTTTGTCTTGCTCATTGGCGTCTCTCTGCCCTCTCCTACAAATCCTTGCTGTGCCTCTGCGGATAGTTTATCAGGTCTCCAGGGATTGTGCTGTGTATTTTGCCAATCAACATCATCATCCTGGATCCCACGGTCTTTGAAAGGATGAACCATTCAATAATTATTCCAGAATCTTCTCAAAAATCGAAGGGATCTCCACCTCAGGATCTCTGTTTGTTTTCCCGTGTACAGATTTAGCGTGTCATGTGATGGCCGGATTATCAATTTCCGTTCTCTTAAAAATTCGAAGGCAAAGACACAACTTAATCTCCGAGAGAAGGCTGTCATCTTATCTATCTCATCTATACTTTCCTTTCACCAGAACGTTTATCAATACCCAAATCTGTACATTCCTTCAAACGCCACCTTCAGGAGTTCTGGAGGGTCTTTACAGACGAATAAAGTATTCTCATAATTTCTTTTGTTATGGGCCAGGGTTTAGAGAACCCCAAAGTGTATCATAGAATTCACCTGACCCACAACGTTTAATAGATTGTGGTATGGGGAGCACACGGCCCACTCTACAGGTGTGGTACAGCAGAAATGGAAAAGTATTTTTTAAAGCAAAACAATGTTTATTCTGTGAACTCAAGTTAACCTTTATAAAACAGACAGTGAACATCTTCGCAACCATTAATTCAAATACAACCCCCAAAGAATACAACACTAAGTAATCCTTTAAGCTTTCCTTTTAACATCCATACGACTTAAAACACCTTTCATCAGAAGCACATCAGGTTAAAGTCACTACTGTTATCAGTTTTAAATCACCAGGATCGACTTACAGTCTTTAGATTGCAGAGAGAGATTCACACACCTTCTGGCTGTGACTGCGGCTATCCAGCTCGGAAAATGAAACTAAAACACACCCTGCAGCAAACAGCCTAAAACGAAAGGAAAAAGCTGACAGACAGCCCAGCTCCTCTCACTCTCTGACATCACTGCAGTAATGAACACCCATTTTTTTAAGGTACTCTCACTACAGATACTTATATACACACCCATTTATAAACACCCATTTCTTTTTTTTTTAAATTTAGATTACCCAATTATTTTTTCCAATTAAGGGGCAATTTAGCGTGGCCAATCCACCTACTCTGCACATTTTTGGGTTGTGGGGGCGAAACCCAGGCAGACACGGGGAGAATGTGCAAACTCCACACGGATAGTGACTCAGAGCCGGGATCGAACCTGGGACCTCAGCGCCGTGAGGCAGTTGTGCTAACCACTAGGCCACCGTGCTGCCCTTAAACACTCATTTCTTAAAGGTACTCTCACTGCAGATACTTATATACACAACCATTTATAAACACCCATTTCTTAAAGGTACTCTCACATAGTGGGCAGCACGGTAGCATGGTGGTTAGCATAAATGCTTCACAGCTCCAGGGTCCCAGGTTCGGTTCCCGGCTGGGCCACTGTCTGTGCGGAGTCTGCACGTCCTCCCCGTGTGTGCGTGGGTTTCCTCCGGGTGCTCCGGTTTCCTCCCACAGTCCAAAGATGTGCGGGTTAGGTGGATTGGCCATGCTAAATTGCCCGTAGTGTCCTTAAAAGTAAGGTTAAGGGGGGGGGGTTGTTGGGTTACGGGTATAGGGTGGATACGTGGGTTTGAGTAGGGTGATCATTGCTCGGCACAACATCGAGGGTGAAGGGCCTGTTCTGTGCTGTACTGTTCTATGTTCTATGTTCTATGTTCTACATGACACTTTAAGACAGAAATCAAGCATTCCTATTTGATTCCAGGCATTAGCACGTTTGATTTTTGGCTTCTTTCCCTGACATAATGTTTTAGGTTTGAAGGGTAATCCGTTAGATTATGTGCCTGACTTATTTTTCAATTTTAAAGTTGTCTCAACAATGTTTTGAAGCTGTCTTCTTTAACTCAGCCAAAATATGTTTTTTTCTAAATAAAGCACGGGGCCCATTGTGCTCGGGGTGGAATGGATTAATTCCTCAGTCTAAAAGATCAAGCTGCTATCAGAAAGAGTTAACCCCCTTTTTCTGTTGTGGGAAATTCTGGGTCAAGTGCCTCTTATTCTTTTAGGAATTGGCCCTTTTGATCAGTTAGTTTCTCTATCTCTGATTTTCCTAATTGACACGTGGCAAGGCAACATTTACACAGAATCAGTGGCTGCGATCGACTAGCCTCAACTTGCCCGACGTGGGACACGATGAAGCAGGTAAATCTCACATGAGGCCACTCGCGAGAATTGCCGGCCTTGTCACACCTCGTCAGATCGAACGTATTCTAACGCGATTTAATGAGATCTCGCGAGGCATCGCAATCTGGATCCCGCCCAGTGAGTTTGGGATCTATATTTGCATATTCAAGTGTGCAGTCAGGCTCACTTGGATAAGCTCTCGTCGGAGTTAGCCAAGGCGCGGTATCTAATCCCCGTGCCCTGGAGACCCCGAGCGAGTGCTATTTAACACTGGTCTCCACCAATGTGGACCAGGCATACCGGCATTTGGGCGGCCTGTCCCAGGGAATTAGTGGCCCTTAGGTGGCTTGGCTCTGGGCAGGGTGGTACCCTGGCACCCCTGATATCACTTGGGCACTGTGGCACTGACAGGCTGGCAGTGCCAAGTGCCTGGGTAGCATTTTGCCCGCAATGGGGATTTGGCCTGGGGGTGCCCTTATGAGGTGGGATGCCGGGGGCGCTTGTGGACCCCTTCATTGGTAGGTTGGAGCATTGGGGGGGGGGGGGGGGTGCGGAGGTTGCAGTGGGGATTCAGAGATCTGGACACCATTTTAAAATGGCGCCCAAATCCCCTTTGAGGCCGCACACATGTTTGCGGAACTTGGCTATCAGTTTCTGTTCAGCAGAAATGTTGTTCCCTTCCAGTCGGGGAACACTTCAGCAGTCAAGGGCATTCAGCCTCTGATCTCCGGGTAAGCGTTCTCCAAGGCGGCTTTCAGGACGCGCAACAATGCAGAATCGCTGAGCAGAAACTTATAAGTTCAGCCAGGTTACGCACACATGAGTGCGGCCTCAACCGGGACCTGGAATTCATGTCGCATTACATTCATCCCCCACCATCTGGCCTGGGCTTGCAAAAGCCTACCGACTGTCCTAGCTTGAGACAATTCACACCTCTTTAACCTGGGGTTACCCCTATCTCTGGATCTGTAAAGATTTGATTACCCGCAAATGCTCGCATTCTAAGCATTGTCTGGCATCTTTGAATTTGTCTATATATATGTTTCTGGAACATACCTCTCCATTCACCTGAGGAAGGAGCAGTGCTCTGAAAGCTAGTGTTTGAAACAAACATGTTGGACTTTAACCTGGTGTTGTCAGACCTCTTACCGTGCTCACTCCAGCCAAATTCAACATAAAGGTTGCAGGTCAAGTGAACTTCATAATACACTTTGGAATTTCTAAGCCCTGGCCGATAACAAAAGATCAATTAGAATTTTTGTAACAATCTGTAACCTGCTTTCTGATTTTTAAAAATCATACTAAAATCTTAACCTACACTATTTATTTGCCCCGGACAGAACCCTTTTCTCTGAAGCTGCTGATGACGTGGTCTATGAATTCTGTAGGTTATGGCGTGAACTCTAGTCAATGAATACGGACGTTTACCCTGATTCTGAACGGGTCTTCTAATGTAATCCATATCTTATGGGGATCCTTTAACTCTACTTCTGTTAATCCTGATGTATTCAGCATGCATAATTCTTCATTCCCAATTGCGAGGCGAATTTTGATGACTTGCGCTTCAGACACACTTGAATCAAGAAACCCGTGGAGCTCTGCCCACTGTTTAAATGTTTGGAATTAGAATACTGTAGTAGGTCAACTCCATCCCATTTTAAACAGGGGCATTTTGTTTCCATTTTGACAATATCCTTTTGATTTTCCTTCAGTGACATCTGAGATGAGTGCCATTGCAGCTACTCCCGCGCACTTTTCCAAAGATCCGCCCGTTATATTTGCAACCTTCTCTGGCCCTGGGCGGGATTCTCCGACCCCACGCAGGGTCGGAGAATCGGCGGGCAGCGGCGTTATTTCCGCTCCCGCAGGGTTTTAAAATCTCTGACCGGCCAAAAACTGGCGTTGTGCAAATCCCGCCGGCAGCCTCTGAAAACAGCTGGCGCCGGCGGGATTTCATTTTTTTTTAGTGTCCACAAATCTCTGGCCCGGATGGGCCGAAGTCCCGCCGACGTGGCCACGGGTCACGTCGGCGAAAATCACAGTTGCTTTAAAACGTCGTCAACCATTGATGATGGTTGACGCCGTTCAGTGTCGGGGGGTGGGTTGCGGCATCGGGGGGGGGTGGGTTGCGGCATTGGGGGGGGTGTTGCGGCATGGGGGGGGTGTTGCGGCATCGGGGGGGGGGTTTGGGGGCAGCGGCGTGCAGAGAGGGGGGGGCAACGGATGCCCGGGGCCAACGCAGAGTCGCCCCCCCCTCTGTACGCCGCTACCCCCTACCCCAACCACCCCCCCTCACCACCCCTACCTCCCTCCAACGCCCCTACCCCCCTCCCCACCACCCCTATCCCCCTCCCCACCACCCCTACCCCCCTCCAACGCCACCCCCCCATCTCTCGCAACGCCGCAACCCCCCACCCGCAATGCCGCAACCCCCCACCCTCAACGCCGCAACCCCCCACCCTCAACGCCGCAACCCCCCCTCATCGCCGGGTCCCCCCCCCTCAACGCCGGTACCCACACACCCCCCCCCTCTCTCCTCCTCCCCCTCTTCCTTCCTCCCCCCCCCTCCTTCCTCCTCCCCCCTTCCTTCCTCCTCCCCCCCTTCCTTCCTCCGTTAGTGGGGGGGGGGTGCGGCGTTAGTGGGGGGGGGGGTGCGGCGTTAGTGGGGGGGGTGCGGCGTTGGAGTGGGGTAGGGGTGGTGAAGGGGGTAGGGGTGGTGAGGGTAGGGGGTTGGGGTAGGGGCAGCGGCGTGCAGAGGGGGGGCGACGGTGCGTTGGCCCCGGGCATCCATCGCCCCCCCTCTCTGCACGCCGCTGCCCCCAACACCCCCTTCACCACCCCTACCCCCATCCAACGCCGCACCCCCCAACCCCCCACTAACGCCGCACCCCCCCCCCCCCACTAATGAGGAAGGAAGGGGGGGAGGAGGAAGGAAGGGGGGAGGAGGAAGGAGGGGGGGGTGTGGGTACCGGCCTTCAGAGGGAGGGGGACGGGGTTTGGGTACCGGCGTTGAGGGGGGGGAACCCGGCGTTGAGAGGGGGGGGGGGGGTTGCGGCATTGCGAGAGATGGGGGGGGCGGCGTTGGAGGGGGGTAGGGGTGGTGGGGAGGGGGTAGGGGTGTTGGAGGGAGGTAGGGGTGGTGAGGGGGAGGGAGGTAGGGGTGGTGAGGGGGGGGTGGTTGGGGTAGGGGGTAGCGGCATACAGAGGGGGGGGGCGACGGTGCGTTGGCCCCGGGCATCCATCGCCCCCCCTCTCTGCACGCCGCTGCCCCCAAACCCCCCCCCCCCCCCGATGCCGCAACCCCCCCCCGATGCCGGGTCTGTCTCTCTCCTCCCCCCCCCCCCCAAATGCCGGGTCTGTCTCTCTCCTCCTCCCCCCCCCAAATGCCGGGTCTGTCTCTCTCCTCCTCCCCCCCCCCAAATGCCGGGTCTGTCTCTCTCCTCCTCCCCCCCCCCACAAAATGCCGGTCTGTCTCTCTCCTCCCCCCCCCCCCCCCCCCATGCCGGGTCGCTCTTCTCCCCCCCCCCCCATGCCGGGTCGCTCTTCTCCCCCCCCCCCCATGCCGGGTCGCTCTTCTCCTCCCCCCCCCCATGCCGGGTCGCTCTTCTCCTCCCCCCCCCCATGCCGGGTCGCTCTTCTCCTCCCCCCCCCCATGCCGGGTCGCTCTTCTCCTCCCCCCCCCCCCCCATGCCGGGTCGCTCTTCTCCTCCCCCCCCCCCCATGCCGGGTCGCTCTTCTCCTCCCCCCCCCCCCCCAATCATGCCGGGTTGCTCTTCTCCCCCCACCCCACTGGGTCTCTCTCTCTCCCCACCACACAAACGCCGGGACTCGCCACTTCCGCAGCTGGTGAAACTGACGCCTATCGCGTCAGTCAGCTGCTGGCCCTTCCGGAAACGGAGATTGCCAGCTTAAAAGAAGGCCCGGACGCCGGAGTCATGCACACCGCTTTTTCCCGCCGGAAATGGGCGTCACGTCGGTCCGCGGAGGTTTTCGCCCCCTATTTCTGTGAGGATTTTTCCGCTTGACTCTCCGCCATTCACTTCGATCCAGCCTAGAGCCTGGTCACTCGCCTTTCCCAGCTGAGGTAACCTGCTGCTGGTCTTCTCGCTGCGCTGTTTCACTCACTGAACTGCTGCAATCTCACCGCGAGGGACCTGTCTGCTTAACACCTCTTTAATTGAGCCTCCGCATTGGGTCTTCAACGCTTTTCTGCTCAGCCAGCACTCTGTGCTTTCAACACTCTCCGACGCTGCAACTCTGTTGTGGTCTGACCAAAATAACAATGGTCACCTGTTCCACTGAGCACGATCAAAAACTGTTCACCATGTCTTACCCGTACTGAATCTTGCTGCCAGGCTGGATGTTCTGATGGGACAACTGCTTCACACAATATCATCATAGAATCATAGATTTTACAGTGTTGAAGGAGGCCATTCGGCCCATCGAGTCTGCACCGGCCCTTGGAAAGAGCACCCTCCCTAAGCCCACACCTCCACCTTATCCCAGTAATCCCCACTTAACTATTTTGGTCACTAAGGGCAATTTAGCATGGCCAATCCACGTAACTCGCACATCTTTGGACTGTGGGAGGAAACCGGAGCACCCGGAGGAAACCCACGCAGACACGGGGAGAACGTGCAGACTCCGCACAGGTAGTGACCCAGCGGGGAATCGAACCTGGGACCCTGGAGCTGTGAAGTGACTGTGCTAACCACTATGCTACCATGCTGCCCACTTCACTGTGAGAGCACCCATGATCTTCAGCATGATGTAAAGGCATCAATATGAGATTGTGTACACCCGCTGTGAGTTAATTTCTAGTCGACTGACATTAAACTCCTTGATTATGCTAATTAGGGTCCTCATGCTTGTTTTGGGAAATCTCTCTTGAAACTTCGCTGTAACCAAGGAAACCATGAATCAGCAATACCCCACTCAGTTACTTTGGTCCACAGTTACTGAACCAGTAGTGTATAAAGGGGTACTGACCAAAGATAATTTATTTACCTTTATGGAAGTACTGAATAGCATTAAAAAACTAGTTTAATTTGTTTTCCACAACATACATTAATCAATTGAGTTGCATAACTTTGCAGGATAGGTCTTATGAGGGAAGGTTGAGGGAGCTAGGGCTTTTCTCTGCAGCGGAGGAGGATGAGGGGCGTCTTAATAGAGGTTTATAAGATGATGAGGGGGATAGATAGAGCGGACGTTCAGAGACTATTTCCTCAGGTGGATGTAGCTGTTAAAAGGGGGCATAACTATAAAATTCAGGGTGGGAGATATAGGAGGGATATCCGAGGTAGGTTCTTTACTCAGAGAGTGGTTAGGGTGTAGAATGGACTGCCTGCTGTGATAGTGGAGTCGGACACTTTAGGAACTTTCAAGCGGTTATTGGATAGGCACATGGAGCACAATAGAATGATAGGGAGTGGGATAGCTTGATCTTGGTTTCGGACAATGCTCGGCACAACATCGAGGGCCGAAGGGCCTGTTCTGTGCTGTACTGTTCTATGTTCTATAACTATTAAGCTGTCAAACCCACTTGGCCATTTTGTTGACCTGAGTTATGCCAACGATCTGTCTGTCACTGAATCATTAAGGTTGCCTTTCAACCAGAGGTGTTAATCAGCATTTTTGATTCCATTACAGTTTAGAATATAATATAAATATTAATATTTAAATAAAAGGAGGTATTCCTGGGAAACGGTTCAGATTATGACCTCCAACTCCAGGAACAGCATGTTGCCTCGTGTGCAGCAAATTATTGCAGACGGAGTGAAAAGCAGCTCAATTTTGCTGCATCTTTTACTTGTGGAGCCTTCTGGAGTAGGGTCATGTCCCTGTCTCTGACCCAGAAGCTTTGGGATCAAGTCACACTCTTGGACTTGATGGCTCAGCAAGATGTGTTCATAACAGGGCCAAACAGGTTCAGTATCAGATTCTGTAAATCTTTCCAACATGCAGCAATGGCAGGTAGTAATAACGGGAGAGAGTCGTGGCCAGCGACGTGACGGAAAGAACGTTGGGCGAAATTCTCCGACCCCCACGACGGGTCGGAGAATAGCGGGAGGGCCTTCCCGACATTTTTCCCGCCCTCCCGCTATTCTCCCCCACCCCCCGCCCAACTCCCGACCTGAATCGCTGCCGCCGTTTTTTTACGGCCGGCAGCGATTCACAGCTGTTCGATGGGCCGAAGTCCCAGCCCTTTACGCCGTTTTTACGAACGGCAAACACACCTGGTCTGGCCGTTCGTAAAAACGGCGTCACAAACTCGCTTTTTATAACCATGGCACCGATTGGCACGGCAGTACCACGGCCGTGCCAAGGGTGCCATGGGCCCGCGATCGGTGGGCACCGATCACGGGCAGCGGGCCCGATGCCTGCGCACTCTTTCTCCTTCCGCCGCCCCGCAGTATCCATTCGCGGGGCGGCTGAGGGGCAACCCGGCCCGCGCATGCGCGGGTATCGCGCAAATACGCGATGACGTCATCCGCGCATGCGCGGGTTGGAGTCTTCCAATCCGCGCATGCGCGGCTGACGTCATATGACGCGTCAGCCGGCGCTAACTCCGGCAAGCGGGCTTAACGATATTCGTTAAGCCCGTGATGCCGGAGCCTACGGCGTCGGGCTGCTAGCCCCGACCGGGGACCAGAATCGGTTCCCGGTCGGGAAGGGGCGCGCTGGCGTCAAACCCGCCCGGGTTTGACGCCAGCCTTACGATTTCTCCTGTTTTGGGAGAATCTCGCCCGTTGGGTCCTCGGCCAGCATTATCCATTGCTCTAGACACACCACGTTGACACAGAAAATTTGACTCCCTGAGTGAACTCTGACACACGACCACCAAAGATATCTCTACACAAACAGATATTCCTATTTTACCGACTTGGTTTGGGTTTTAAGATACAAAATCGAGTAAATTACCTGCCTGTACAGACTAGCTTTGCAAAAGGGGGGAAATGCAACAGTGCTCTAATAGTAGAATGCTGTTCATGTAGGAGGGTAGCTTCATTGCCAATCAGGGTGAGAGTGCCGAATCACATCAAACACTAAATTAAGGTCCCATCAGGGGGAAATACAGTCGCTCATGATGGCTTCTTATTCTAAAGCAATTGGATTCCTGAGGGAAGGTGCAATCTTAAAAAGAGGCACTTAACACTCCTGGATTTACAATTCTCCTTCCACGAAACAAGTGATGTGTAAAATGTCCTGGGTGGAAACTGTTTAAGTTGAATCCACTGCTTGGATGGAAATGAAGCTGTCATTCTGGTTCTGGAGTCTGGTGTGAGAATTACTCAGCAATTACCATTGGGTTAAAGTGAACACGTCAAATGTGATGCCTTTAATAAAAAAAATTTTTTTTTCTACCCTTTCCCAAATTTTCTCCTGATTGCTTTTCAGGAAATAGAAAAAGAGGACTTATATTTATCTAGCGCCTTTCACAACCTCAGGATATCCCAGGGCATTTATAGCCAATGGAGTTCTTGCAATAAAGGCAGATGCTGGAAATCTGATCGCCACAATTCTGGTCGCCACACTACCAGAAGGATGTGGAGGATTTAGAGAGGGTGCAGAAGAGATTTACCAGGACGTTGCCTGGTATGGAGGGCATTAGCTATGAGGAGCGGTTGAATAAACTTGGTTTGTTCTCACTGGAATGACGGAGGTTGAGGGGCGACCTGATAGAGGTCTACAAAATTATGAGGGGCATAGACAGAATGGATAGTCAGAGGCTTTTTCCCAGGGTAGAGGGGTCAATTATTAGGGGGCATAGGTTTAAGGTGCGAGGGGCAAGGTTTAGAGGAGATGTACGAGGCACGTTTTTTACACAGAGGGTAGTGGGTGCCTGGAACTTGCTGCCGGAGGAGGTGGTGGAAGCAGGGACGATAGTGACATTTAAGGGGCATCTTGACAAATACATGAATAGGATGGGAATAGAGGGATACGGACACCGGAAGTGTAGAAGATTTTAGCTGAGACGTGCAGCATGGTCGGCACGGGCTTGGAGGGCCGAAGGGCCTGTTCCTGTGCTGTGCTTTTCTTTGTTCGTTGTTCTTTTGTTCTGAAATAAAGACAGAAAGTGCTGGAAATATTCAGCAGGCCTGCCAGCCTCTGTGGAGAGAGAAAGAATTTTGGTTTCTAGGTCGGGACGCAGAGTCAACTCCATAAACCCGAACTGGGATAAAGTGCCCCAGACGATAAGTTTTTCATTCTGGTTGGTGGGATTCCCTGGCAGTCAGGCCCGCTGCCCCCAGATTGAGTGTGACGGCTGCCAAGTGCGGCAGCAGACTAGGCCGAAGAATTGCCTCTGTGCTCGGCACTGTGTCCAAGGTTTTATAAAAGCAATCAAATAAGGAGCCTTATCTTACACCCCGTGAGGGCCGCCCACACACACACACACACACACACACAAAAACCATACCCCATCCATTCCCAACGCATGCCACCCCATGCCCTCTACCATTCCACACAGGCCATCAGAACTTCCATCCCAAGCTATGTCTCTCAACGTAATGGCCTTCATACCCTTCATGGTAACCTATGCCCATCCACCCGTTCCACTTCAACCCTCAATACCCACCATGCCAATATATGCCCCTCTATCCCCCCCAGAGCTTATGCCCCCCACACATGACCCGTTAACATTAGACATACCATGTCAACCCACCCAGTATCCACTATGGGCAGGTCTCAGGAGCCATGCTGAGTTTAAACTCAAAAACAGCTTCTTCCCCGCTGTTACCAGACTCCTAAATGACCCTCTTTTGGACTGACCTGATTTACTCTACACCTCTATATGCGTCACCCGATGCCAGTGTTTATGTAATTACATTGTGTACCTTGTGTTGCCCTATTATGTATTTTCTTTTTCTTTGCGTTTCTTTTCATGTACTTAATGATCTGTTGAGCTGTTCACAGAAAAATACTTTTCACTGTACCTCGGTACGCGTAACAATAAACCAATCCAATCCAATCCCGATAGAGTCAAATTCTAAGGGGAACATTTCCCCTTACTGGTGGAAACTTCCGGTCCCGCCAGAGTTGACCCTGCGATGGGACAGACTAGCCATGCATATTGGCATTGATTTTGACCATGCTGGTACATCCCACTGGTGGCGAGCAGCTTCCATCATGGGAAAGTTCCAGTTGAAGTCTCTCTTGATGAATTTACCATTTGAAAAAAACACTCATTCATAAAAAAAATATTCAATATGTTTACATTTCTTTACCTAGATCCATATAAACACAAACATTGCATCCTATGGGCTGGATTCTCCGACCCCCCCGCCGGGTTGGAGAATCGCCGGGGGCCAGCGTCAATCCCGCCCCCGCCATGTCCCGAAGTCGCCAGCACCAGAGATTCAGCGGGGGCGGGAATCACGCCGCGCCTGTCAGCGGACCCCCCCCCCCCCGGCGATTCTCCGGCCCACGATTGGCTAAAGTCCTGCCGCTGTCATGCCTCTCCCGCCGGCGTGGATCAAACCACCTACCTTACCAGCGGGAGCAGGCGGCGCGGGCGGGCTCCGGGGTCCAGGGGAGGCACGTGGCGATCTGGCGCCGGGGGTGCCCCCAAAGTAGCCTGGCCCGCGATCGGGACCCACCGATCGGCGGGCGGGCCTGTGCTGTGGGGGCACTCTTTTCATTCCGCGTTCGCCATGGTCTTCACCATGGCGGAGGCGGAAGTGGCCCCCTCCCCTGCGCATGTGCGGGGATGACGTCAGCAGGCGTTGATGCTCTGGCGCATGCGCGGATGTCCGCCGGCCGACGGAGTCCCTTCGGCCCCGGCTGGCATGGCGCCAAAGGCCTTCCACTCCAGCCGGCGGAGCGCCAACCACTCCGGCGCAGGCCTAGCCCCTCAATGTTAAGGCTTGGCCCCTAAAGGTGCGGAGACTTCTGCACCCTTGGGGCGGCCCGACGCCGGAGTGGTTCACGCCACTCCATCACGCCGGGACCCCCCGCCCCACCGGGTAGGAGAGAATCCCAGCCCATATCTAATTCCATATGAAAATAAATATTGGAATTCAAAGTCCCACTATGAAATGGAAAGCACCCTATTGTGATAATGGAAGCTTATGATAGCAGGCATGCAGCACTAATACAGTAGTGACATCCCTCAGGCTTATGTCAACAGATAGAGAATAATAGAAAGCAATTTTTTTTCACCAGACATTTTTTTCAAAGGTTTAAAGAGTTTAAATGCACTTACAACTTGACAGTTGCCTTTGACAGCTTATTTTAACACTTTAGATGGTTCCAATCTGTTTATGCATTTTTATACTCCTTCATGCTTAGTTGTACAAATCGAAGAGGTACCTTATCTTTCCCAATGGGCACTGAACCTCTACAAAAAGGTACCCGACATTCACCAAAGGTATCTCATGACCAAATCCAAAGGGGTACCCTACATCTACATAAAGGAACACCACATTTTCAAAAGGCTCCTCAAAATTTAGACCTGTTTCTACCAGGTCTAACCAGTGCATGTCATGTGTCACTTACCTGGATCATGAAAGTTAGACATGAGTGGAGGCAGCTGCTGATAAATCAGACCGATTCCTCGGATGGAGGGACTGATGTACGAGCAGAGATTGAGTTGGTTAGGATTGTATTTGTTGGAGTTCAGAAGGATGAGGGAGGATGTCATTGAAACCGAGAAAATTCTAACAGGACTAGACAGGGTAGATGCAGGAAGGATGTTCCCAATGGTGGGTGTGTCCAGAACTAAGTGTCAGAGTCTGAGGATATGGGGTGGACCATTTCGGACAAGAGATGAGGAGAAATATCTTCAGCCATTGAGTGGTGAGCCTGTGGTATTCGGTACCACAGGAAGTAGTTGAGGCCAAAACATTGCATGTTTTCAAGAAGCAGTTAGATATAGCACTTAGGGCAAAGGGGATCAAATGATATAGGGAAAAGGGGGATTAGGCTATTGAATTGGATGATCAGCCATGATCATAATGAACAGTAGAGCAGGTTCGAAGGGCCGAATAGCCTCCTCCTGCTCCTATTTTCTATGTGTCTATGTAATATTGGCAGCGCTTCTGCCAAACACACCTGTGAAGACCTCAACCCAGGCCCACCCCTTCCCTGCAAAAGTGGTAGGTGCTGTTTTCGCGGGTGAGACTTCTGGATTTTGGACTCTTCCACCTTTGCTCAATGACAGAGCAGCTGTGCATTGTTGTGAAAATTCCGGCCATTGGTAATGTTTCGAGTGGAATATGACAGTTCTTCAGAACCCAGAAGTTAATCTTGAAGTCTCGTCACTGTTGTAATGTAGGAAACATGGCAGCCAATTTGTGCACAGCCAGATCCCGCAAACCGCACTGTGATAATTATTTTTTTTGGGGGGGGGGGGGGGGGGGGGGGGGGGGGATGTTGGTCGACGGATACATGTTGTCCAGGGCACTGGAGATAAACCTCCTGCTCTCCTTCAAAGCAGTGGATTGTTTACATCACAATATGGGCAGCACGGTAGAACAGTGGTTAGCACTGTTGCTTCACAGCTTCAGGATCCCAGGTTCAATTCCCGGCTTGGGACACTGTCTGTGCAGAGTCTGCATGTTCGCCCGGTGTTTGCGTGGGTTTCCTCCGGGTGCTCCGGTTTCCTCCTACAGCCCAAAGATGTGCAGGTTAGGTAGATTCGCCATGCCAAATTGTCCTTAGTGACCAAAAGTGTTAGGGTTGCTGGGTTACGGGGATAGGGTTGGGTTGTGGTTTTAAGTAGGGTGCTCTTTCCAAGGGCCGCTGCAGACTTGATGGGTCGAATGGCCTCCTTCTGCACTTTAGGAATTCTAGCAAATCACCTGAGAGAATAGGGTGCTGGTTTATAATGTTTGCTGAAAGGCATCTGTAACAGTGCAGCATTCCTTCTGTACTGCACTGGAATATCAGGGAAATGCTGGTCTCATGTCTCAGGAATAAGAACATAAGAACTAGGAGCAGGAGTAGGCCATCTGGCCCCTCGAGCCTGCACCGCCATTCAATGAGATCATGGCTGATCTTTTGTGGACTCAGCTCCACTTTCCGGCCCGAACACCATAACCCTTAATCCCTTTATTCTTCAAAAAACTATCTATCTTTACCTTAAAAACATTTAATGAAGGAGCCTCAACTGCTTCACTGGGCAAGGAATTCCATAGATTCACATCCCTTTGGGTGAAGAAGTTCCTCCTAAACTCAGTCCTAAATCTGCTTCCCCTTATTTTGAGGCTATGCCCCCAAGTTCTGCTGTCACCCGCCAGTGGAAAGAACCTGCCCGCATCTATCCTATCTATTCCCTTCATAATTTTATATGTTTCTGTCAGATCACCCCTCATCCTTCTAAATTCCAATGTGTACAGTCCCAGTCTACTCAACCTCGCCTCATAATCCAACCCCTTCAGCTCAATAACCTCCTACCTATCGAGTGGCAGAAGGCACCATCTTGCACTGACAAAGTGTTTACATATGTTACATCTGCCGTACAAAATCCTCCGGCAAAACTTCAGATTTAAAAAAAATTAATTCAAGGGATGTGGGCATCATTAGTTCAGCCAACATTTATTGTCCATCACGGCTTTCCCTTGAGAGGGTGGTGAGCCGAGCTGTTCAACGTGGTGTTGGTACACCCATAGTGCTGTTAGGGAGGGAGTTCCAGGGATCTCGACTCAGCGATAGTGAAGGAACAGCGACACATTTCCAAGTTAAAGTCAGGAGGGTGAGTTTCTTGGAATGGAACTTCAGTGTCTTTCTGAAGGAACTTCTCATGTATCTGGTGTCCTTTCCCTTCTCAATGGCGGTGGTCTTGGGTTTGGAAGGTCTTGATGTGTTGGAATGAATGTTAAATGATAAGAGAATTACAACATAGATACATAGAAGATAGGAGCAGGAGGAGGCATTTTGGCCCTTCGAGCCTGCTCCGTCATTTCTCACGATCGTGGCTGATCATCCAACTCAATGGCCTAATCCTGCTTTCTCCCCATAGCCTTTGATCCCAGTCTCCCCAACTGCTATATTCAGCCACCTCTTGAATATATTCAAAGTTTTAGCATCAACTACTTCCTGTGGTAATGAATTCCACAGGTTCACCGCTCTTTGGGTGAAGTGTCTCCTTATCTCTGTCCAAAATGGTTTACTCTGAATCCTGAAACTGTGACCTCTGGTTCTGGACACACCCATCATTGATAACATCTTTCCTGCATCTACCCCATCTAGTCCTGTTAGAATTTTATAAGTCTCGATGAGATCCCCCCCAAATTCCTCTGAACTCCAGCGAGAACAACCCCAACATAGTCAATATCTCCTCATATGACAGTTTGGCCATCCCTGGAATCAGTCTGGTAAACCTTCCTCAAAGGAGACCAAAACTGCACACAATATTCCAGGTGTGGCCTCACCAAGGCCCTGTGTAATTGCAGCAACACATCCCTGCTTCTATACTCGAAACCTCTCGCAATGAAGGCCAACATACCATTAGCCTTCTTTACCGCCTGCTGCACCTGCATGCTTACCTTCAGCGAATGGTGCACAAGGACACCCAGGTCCCGCTGCACACTCCCCTCTCCCAATTTACAACCATTCAGGTGGTATTCTGCCTTCCTGTTTTGCTTCCAAAGTGAATAACCTCACACGTATACAAGAGAAGCAATTGAAGACACTTTCAATTAGAGAAATTTGGGGAGAATATTGCAGGGCTGGGAGATAAACAGGCAGAAAGGTGGTACGGAGGAGATTTCTAAGGAATCGAATCTTGATGAATAAAGGGCTCGAACCACAAGTGGTGGAAAAGGGCAGAGGGAGGGAGGAACGCAAAGAAAGCCTGCCAGAAAAAACTCACCACCTCCCATCTCCGCCCCACCCTCCTACCCCCCAGCGGGTTTCCCCCAGCATCATGGGAAATATTTACCCCGACCAGCAGTAAACCTGGTCACTGTCCTGCTCCTGTTGTGGAATCTTGCTGTGTTTAAATTTGGCTGCCTCATCTCCTCCATTGCAACGATGAACATTCTCCTTAATTGACTAGACAGCATTTAAGGATTTGTACAAATGTGAGTCTTACTTTTAGTAAAATAAGCATTTTCAATTTGAAACATGCCCTCAACTGCAGAGGTTGGTAAAAGAGAAACTGGACACAAAAATTTAACTGCTGTGGTCATGTTCTTTGGCGTGAACACATGCTGAATGACTGTGATGTAAATCTCAGCAGTAGTTTGTTCTCTTCTTCTGTTACAGGCTGTGTGTTTTATTTATTACATAGATTACATAGAACACACAGTGCAGAAGGAGGCCATTCGGCCCATCGAGTCTGCACCGACCCACTTAAGCAATCCACTTCCACTCTATCCCCGTAACCCAATAACTCCTCCTAACCTTTTTGGACACAAAGGGTAATTTAGCATGGCCAAACCACCTTACCTGCAGGTCTTTGGACTGTGGGAGGAAACCGGAGCACCCGGAGGAAACCCACGCAGACACAAGGAGAAGGTGCAGACTCTGCACAGACAGTGACCCAGCGGGTAATCAAACCTGGGACCCTGGCGCTGTGAAGCCACAGTGCTATCCACTTGTGCTACCGTGCTGCTATATATATTTATGATATATACTCACATTTTTTTAACAGATGGTAGTAAATCGGGTAATTTTAAAGGCTTTAGTGTTGTATTGGTAAACATTAGGAATAAGGTACAGTTTTAACTGTATTTAATTTAATGTTTCTGAGCATAGAAGGGTAAAAACTTGTAGCTAGATTCATGCTGGTTTTATCTTTATGTGTGGAGGTTGGTTTCAATTCCCACTGTGATTCTATTGTGCTTAGAGAGGGTTACACGTGAGGAATGAATAGAACTAGCAGTGGTTGCTTACCAACTGGATGCCTTTGTAAGGATGAAAAAAAGCTTTCAAGTTTTAGTTTCAATTGAATTCGTTGGCAGTTGGAGGTCGGTAGTGAGAGAGAAGGCAGCTCTCACAGCTCTGCTGGGAGCTGTAGGTTTTAGAAGGCTAAAGAGGGAACATCTCTCTCAGCCTTGCTAGAAGGAAAGCCATACAATGGAGCAATGCTTAATAAAACAGATGCTAGAAACCTAAATTCCAGTCAGTTTAGAGAATCTATAAAAATTAAGTGAAATTTCCAAGAAGTTTACGGAACAGAGGAAACTGGTAACTTTGGAGATGGTGGGGTAGTGGTAATGTGACAGGACTAGCTTTATTTTATTTGTTCATGGGACTTGGGTGTCACAGGCTGTGCCAGCACTTATTGCCCAACCCTAATTGCTCTTGAGGGGGCATTTAAGAGTCAACCACATTGCTGTGAGCCTGGAGTTACATGTAGGTCAGACCAGGTAAGGACGGCAGATTTCCTTCTCCTAAAGGACATTAGTGAACCAGATGGGTTTTTATGACAATCGGCAATGGTTTCATGGTCATCATTAGACTTCTAATTCCAGATTTTTATTGAATTCAAATTTCACCATCTGCAGTGGCGATTCACCAGGATGTTGCCTGAAATGGAACATTTAAGTTATGAAAAGAGGTTGGATGGGCTTGAGTTGTTTTCACTGGAGCAGAGAAGACTGAGGGGCGGCCTGATCGCGGTGGACAAGATTATGAGGGGCATGGACAGGGTGGATAGGGAGCAGCTGTTCCCCTTAGTTCAATGGTCCGTTACGAGGGGACACAAGTTCGAGGAGAGGAGCAGGAGGTTTAAGGGGGATTTGAGGGCGGTGAGGGTCTGGAATGCACTGTCTGGGAGGGTGGTAGGGGCAGGTTGCCTCACATCCTTTAGAAATTACCCGGATGAGCACGTGGCACGTCACAGCATTCAAGGTTATGGGCCAGGTGCTGGCAAATGTGGTTAGGGGCTCATTTAGCTCACTGGGCTAAATTGCTGGCTTTTAAAGCAGACCAAGCAGGCCAGCAACACGGTTCAATTCCCATATCAGCCTCCCCGAACAGGCGCCGGAATGTGGCGGCTAGGGGCTTTTCACAGTAACTTCATTGATGCCTACTCGTGACAATAAGCCATTTTCATTTCATTCTAGAGGTTGGATGTTTTTCATGCGTCGGTGCAGACCCGATGGGCTGAAGGGCCTCTTCCGCACTATATTTCCTGTGATTCTGTTCAGTAAAGTCACAGAGATTTGAAAATGTGAGGCCAGAATGAAATCTGCAGGAGTGGTAAGGATTGTGAGGCATTACTATAGTTTGGGAGATATTATTTGACATAATTGTTGAAATTGGTGGCTTGAAATTGGGTCGTTGTCCAACGATAAAAAGAGACCCGTTTCGGGTGGGTTTAGCTATCGAACGGGGTTCTGGTATTTTTCGGGTCAGTCGCATTTTCTGCGGCGAAGGGCTTCGCTCGCCAGTGCAGGGAGAGATAGAAGGTGCCATTTAAAAATGGTGCGCCAGTCGCTGAACCCCCAATATGACCCCCAGATTCCCCCAGTGTCCCAACTCAAGTGTTGGTGGGTCTGCAGGTCCCTCAGCACCTGTCCTCATATGGGCAGGGCACCCTCGTGTTGGGTCCCGGCATGGCCAAATGCCACTTGGGCACCCTGGCAGGCAGTGTCCCCGGCAGGCTGGAAGTACTACCCGGGTACCCTGGCAGTACCCGACTGGCTCCCATTGGTGGCACTGCCAAGATGCCCAGGTGGCACTGTCAGGGTGCAAGGCTGGCAGTGCCATGGTACCGAGGTGGCATCAGAAGTGCCAGAATGCCACCCTGCCCAGGGGACAACCACACAGGGACCTCCGATCACCTGAGGGACCCTCCAAGTGCCGTTCCACTTGGTCCCCCTTTGTGGGGACCAGTGTTATCATAGATATTATCATAGTATTTACAGTGCAGAAGGAGGCCATTCGGCCCATCGAGTCTGCACCAGCTCCTGGAAAGAGCACCCTACCCAAAGTCAACACTTCCACCCTATCCCCATAACTCAGTAACCCCACCCAACACTAAGGGCAATTTTGGACACTAAGGGCAATTTATCATGGCCAATCCACCTAACCTGCACATCTTTGGACTGTGGGAGGAAACCAGAGCACCCGGAGGAAACCCACGCAGACACGGGGAGGATGTGCAGACTCCGCACAGACAGTGACCCAAGCCGGGAATCGAACCTGGGACCCTGGAGCTGTGAAACAATTGTGCTAACCACAAGGCTACCGTGCTGCCCATTCACTGTTAAACTGTGCCCAGCTGGTATATGCTCGGCGAGGCTGGTAAATCCTGGGGGCTGATTAGAATTGGCGTAGGCAGTTAAGCTTACTTAACCATGCAAGTCCGGATCCTGCTCATTGTGGGTAGGAATGTAGATAGCGACATCTTGCGGGGCATCTAGAATCCCGGAAGAAGCCTCCCGCGTGATTTACCGGCTGGGTCCTGTCCTGATTCTGGTGTGACGCGGCCGATAAATCGCGCCCTGGGAGTTTGAGTACAAGCCTTTAAGACAAAGGAAACCTGAAGGGAGGGTATAAAACCTGAGGGTGAAACATTGGTGGACGTTATGACGTGGAGATGCCGGCGTTGGACTGGGGTGAGCACAGTGAGAAGTCTTACAGCACCAGGTTAAAGTCCAACAGGTTTCTTTCAAACACTAGCTTTCGGAGCACTGCTCCTTCCTTCGATTCATTCACCTGAGGAAGGAGCAGTGCTCCGAAAGCTAGTGTTTGAAACAAACCTGTTGGACTTTAACCTGGTGTTGTAATTTACGCGGCGCCGTTTTTACGCGGCGTCAAGGCCCGGCGCGCGTAAATGATGCGGAGCCGCGCCTAGCCCCCCGGGGGTGGGAGAATAGGGGGCGAGGAGCAGCCTCCGACGCCGGAGTGAAACAATCCGGTTTTCACTCCGGCGTCGGGACTTAGTCTCCCGATGGGAGAATTTCACCCATGGTCTTTTGAGCCAGGATTCCACCTCCAGTTTTAATATCAACTGAAATGAGGGGTGGGATTCTCCTCTACCCGGCGGGCGGGCGGTCCCGGCGCTGAGCAGTGGCATTAACCACTCTAGCCTCGGTCCTCCCGGAAGGTGCGGAATCCTCTGCACCTTCAGGGGCTAGGCCGGCGCCGGTGGGGTTGGCGCAGCACCTGCCAGCGCCGAAGGGACTCCGCCAGCCGGCACGAGTTGGCGCATGCGCGGGAGTGCCAGCGTGTGCTGTCATCATCCCAGCGCATGTGCTGGGGCGGGTTCGTCTCCGCGCCGGCCATGGCGGAGGTCGATAGCAGCCGGTGCGGAGGGAAAGAGTGCCCCCACGGCACCGGCCCGCCCGCGGATTGTGGGCCCCGATCTCAGGCCAGACCACCATGGGGGCACCCCCTGGGGCCAGATACCCCGTGCCCCTCTCCCCGAGGACCCCGGAGGCCGCCCACAGAGCCAGGTCCCGCCGAAAAGTACCAGGTCTGATTTACACTGGCTGGACTGGCATAAAACGGGCGGCCACTCGGCCCATCGCGGGCCAGAGAATCGCTGGAGGGGCCGCTGCCAGCGGCCGTCGACTGGCACGTCGCGATTCCTGCCCCCGCCAAAACCCCAGGCGCCGGAATTCAGCAGCCGGCGGGGGCGAGATTCACACCGTCCCCCGGCGATTCTCCGACCCAGCCGGGGGGGGGGGGGGGGGGGGGGGGGGGGGGGGGGTCGGGGTCGGAGAATCCGGCCCTAAAACACAAATAATGTTCTTAATATAATAATCTTTATTATTGTCACAGGTAGGCTTACATTAACACTGCAATGAAGTTACTGTGAAAAGCCCCTAGTCGCCACATTCCGGCGCCTGTTCGGGTACACGGAGGGAGAATTCAGAATGTCCAATTCACCCGACAAGCCCGTGTTTCGGGACTTGTGGGAGGAAACCGGAGCACCCGGAGGAAACCCACGCAGACACGGGGGGGGGGGAGGGTGCAGACTCTGCACAGACAGTGACCCAAGCCGGGAATCGAACCCGGGTCCCTGGTGCTGTGAAGCAACAGTGCTATCCACTGTGCTACCGTGCCGCTCTGTGTGATGAACGACCTAAAGAATCAGTGCTCCACTCTTCAGGTAGACTGTGGAGGAATTAATCCATGATGATCAGTCCACAACTGAAAATATTTACTTTGTGAAGCTGCTGAGTGATGTCAATGTGGAGTCAAGCCATTTGAGAAAGGTGCGCACATTATCTAAGCTGAGACTTGCAGTGCAGGGCTGAGGGGGTGCCACACTGTCTGAGATTCTCTCTTTTTTAAGTGAGGCATTAAAACAGGGGATCCCAGCTGCCCACATGGGTGGATATAGAAGATTCTATGACACTACCCGAGAGGTGCAGGGTGTCCTCCCTTGATGTCCCATCCAATTCCGCTGACACAGATTACCCGATCATGCATCTTTTTGCTATTTGTGGGAGCTTAGAACATAGAACATAGAACAGTACAGCACAGAACAGGCCCTTCGGCCCTCGATGTTGTGCCGAGCAATGATCACCCTACTCAAACCCACGTATCCACCCTATACCCGTAACCCAACAACGCCACCCCCCTTAACCTTACTTTTTAGAACACTAAGGGCAATTTATCATGGCCAATCTACCTAACCCGCACATCTTTGGACTGTAGGAGGAAACCGGAGCACCCGGAGGTAACCCACGCACACACGGGAGGACGTGCAGACTCCGCACAGACAGTGACCCAGCCGGGAACTGAACCTGGGACCCTGGAGCTGTGAAGCATTTATGCTAACCACCATGCTACCGTGCCGCCCTTAAAGCTTGTTGACGGAAATTGCCCATTGTGTTTTCCTTAATTGCAACAGTGATGATACTTTAAAAAACACTTTTAATTGATTGCAAAGGGCTTTGGTATGTTGTGAGGGCATTGAAGATAGTGTAGTTTAACTCTCTGCCCCAGAAAGATAGTGTAACTATCATGAATGAAATGAGTGGATTTGTTTTGGGTAAGCATGTCAAAGGATATCAAAGGGAAATCAAGGGATGTCAAAGCAAAGGGGGGTGAATGTTAAGGTGGAGATCAAGGCGTGATCAAATTTTGAGTGACGGAGGGACCTGAGGGGCTGAATGGCCTCCTCCTTGTTCCCAATGCTCTTATCCATGTGTCACAACACTGGGGACCTGCTGCACTGAAATTGTTCTGCAAATGAGTTGCTTATTCAAGTTGGACGTCGAGATCAACAGGCAGCACGGTAGCATTGTGGATAGCACAATTGCTTCACAGCTCCAGGGTCCCAGGTTCGATTCCAGCTTGGGTCACTGTCTGTGCGGAGTCTGCACGTTCTCCTCGTGTGTGCGTGGGTTTCCTCCGGGTGCTCCGGTTTCCTCCCACAGTCCAATGATGTGCAGGTTAGGTGGATTGGCCATGCTAAATTGCCCTTAGTGTCCAAAATTGCCCTTAGTGTTGGGTGGGGTTACTGGGTTATGGGGATAGGGTGGAGGTGTTGACCTTGGGTAGGGTGCTCTTTCCAGGAGCCGGTGCAGACTCGATGGGCCGAATGGCCTCCTTCTGCACTGTAAATTCCATGATAATCAAATGAGCACAAGGGCCTTCGCTATCTGATCCCATATTGAAAAGCTATTAAGCGATAAATATGCTGAAATATTTACAGCAACCAGCAATGGATAAGAACAGAAATAATGATACACGTTGCAACAGCATGCAGCTATTTTTAATGATGAATTGAACAGGCGGTGATTATGTTCGCTGAGCGCAAATGGTTTGCCGTGTGTCACATTAGGGAAGTAAATGCATTTGTCTTTCTTCCGCATCCACATACCCAATCATCGCTTCTTCAGTTGGCTTCGCCCCAGTGGACAACCTCTTATCTTTGTCAGGTTCCGCCTCAGCCAAAGACCAGAGAACAAAATGGATCTTTGACTCGCATTCTTGACTTAACGACCATTTTGAAAATAGCTTGCTGAAATGTTTTCTCAAATAACACACGTACCGCACTACTGAATAATCACGAGTACCTCTCCGTTCACACTGATCGTCTGGTGAATGGGATGTTTGCTCCCCTGTCTTCCTGCTGTCCCTACATTTCTGTGACTGGATATCTCTGAGGCAATATATATATTTTTTCAGTCTAATGCACCCAGATCATTTAACACACCAGCTACTCTCTGCACTCCCTATTGTTTCAATACGAAATTCATCGGCCCAGCGAGATCTTTATGGACCTCATCAGAGAGCGGCGATTGTAAATGTTTGGGTGCCGTCACCAGTGGATTGATGATTAACGTCTGCGAATTGTCCTTTGTATATTTTCGAGGGAGAGTTGCTGCAACGAGGCATTAAACAGAGGCCTTATTGTCCTCCTTGGGTGGGTGAAGAAGGACAGTGCGGTTCTCCTCAGTGTGCTGGGCCATGTGGTGATATGATTTGCATACCTGTCTGCCATTGGGGCAGAACACCGGCTTACCATTGGCCCTGGTCGGTCATGTGCCTCTCGACCGATTGGTCGAGAGGCTGAGTTAACCGCGCCTCCTTGCCGAGGTATAAATAGTCAAACGTCCGGCGGTCGTCCATTTTATTGTAGACGACCGCAGGGCTACGTTCTAGTTTATTAAAGCCTAACTTTTGTAAAGAAACTCGTCTCTCGTGCAATTGATGGCGCATCAATTTACTAAACTACAATTTTGAAGATGGAGTTCCGGTTCAAGCCCAAATGCCTCCGCATCAGCCCACAAACACCGAACTCTGCAGAACTTTTTCAACTTTGGCTGACATGCCTCGAAGGGTTCCTAGCATCTACAACCACCCCCCCCCCCCCCCCCCCCCCCACCATGGCACAGAAGCTGCACGTCCTCCACTCCAGCGTGGGTATCGACGCCTACGCAATAATCAAAAAAGAAACGGATTATGATGCAGCAATACTAAAGCTAAAGGGACAATTTATTAAACCAGTCAACAGGGTGTCCGCCCAACATCTGCTGGCCACCAGACGGCAGCTCCCCGGTGAGTCACTAAACCAATATTACCAGGCCCTCGCTATCCTGGGGAGGAATTGCTCCTGCTTCGCAGTCTCAGCTACGGAGCACATGGAACTACTGATCAGAGACGCTTACGTGGCTGGGATGCAGTCCCCCGCTATCCGCAGCGGATGCTGGAGAGAGACGACCTCAGCTTAACTGAGGCACGGACTCTCTCCTCCTCCCTGGAGGTCGCCTATCAAAACGCCCGCGCCTATGACCCCAGCCAGGCCTCCTGGCACGTTTCCCCACCGCCATCCGCCGCTCCCCACCTCCCTCAGGCCTGCGCCACGGGACGCCCCGACAAGTCCACGGGGCCCCGCTGCTACTTTTGTGGGTTCGCGAAACACCCTCGACCGCGCTGCCCAGCCCGCTCCGCCCTCTGTAAGAGCTGCGGGAAGAAGGGCCACTTCTCCACGGTCTGCCAGGCCAAAACGGTGGCTGCGGCTCTTCTGGATGCCACTCTCCCCCCCCCCCCCCCCCCCCCCGCCCCCGGGCCCTCGCGCCTGGCCTGCTCGCCTCTCTCTCTCCTCCGGGGCCGCTCCAGCTCCCCGGAGCCCTCCTAACCGCCGCCCGAATCTCCCCCCCCCCCCCCCGCCCCCGGGCCCCGGCTCCCGACCTGCACGTCTCTCCGGGCCCTCCCGGTCACTTCCTGACCGCCGCGAGTCCCCCCCCCCCCCCGCCCCCGGGCCCCGGCGCCCGACCTGCACGTCTCTCCGGGCCCTCCCGGTCACTTCCTGACCGCCGCGAGTCCCCCCCCCCCCCGCCCCCGGGCCCCGGCGCCCGACCTGCACGCCTCTCCGGGCCCTCCTGGTCCTTTCCTGACTGCCGCCCGAGTCTCCCCCCCCCCCCCCCCCCCCCCCCCCGGCGCCCGACCAGCACGCCTCTCCGGGCCCTCCCGGTCCCTTCCTGACCGCCGCCCGAGTCTCCCCCCCCTGCCTCCGGCGCCCGACCTGCACGCCTCTCCGGGCCCTCCAGGTCCCTTCCTGACCGCCACGCAAGTCTCCCCCCCCCCCCCCCCCCCCCCCCCCCCCCGGCTCCCGACCTGCACGCCTCTCCGGGCCCTCCTGGTCCTTTCCTGACTGCCGCCCGAGTCTCCCCCCCCCCCCCGCCCCCCCGCCCCCGGCGCCCGACCAGCACGCCTCTCCGGGCCCTCCCGGTCCCTTCCTGACCGCCGCCCGAGTCTCCCCCCCCTGCCTCCGGCGCCCAACCTGCACGCCTCTCCGGGCCCTCCAGGTCCCTTCCTGACCGCCACGCAAGTCTCCCCCCCCCCCCCCCCCCCCCCCGCCCCCGGCTCCCGACCTGCACGCCTCTCTGGGCCCTCCAGGTCCCTTCCTGACCGCCACGCAAGTCTCCCCCCCTCCCGCCCCCGGGCCCTGGCGCCCGACCTGCACGCCTCTCCGGGCCCTCCCGGTCCCTTCCTGACCGCCACGCGAATCTTCCCCCCCCCCGCCCCCGGGCCCCCGCGCCTGGCCTGCTCGTTTCTCGCCGCCCCCGGTCCCCCGCTCGCAGCCGCTCCACTCACCTCACCGGCACCGCTAGCCCCGCCCCCAGCATCCACGAGGGCCCCACGGGCGCCGCCATCTTGGAGCGCCGACTCCACGTGCGGGTCCTGGGCGCCGCCAGCTTGGGATCCCGACTCCACGTGCGGATCCTGGCCACCACCTTCCGGGAGTGGCACGCAAGGTTCTTCCAGCATCTACTCGGACGGCAACGACGAATACGGATTTTCTCCACGGCTCGCGGCCATTCAGCTCGACCAGTCACGTCCACGCACGCTCGCCAAAACGACAACGCTGATCCACCTCAATGGCCACAAGACGGGCTGCCTGCTGGACTCCGGGAGCACGGAAAGCTTCGTTCACCCTGACACGGTAAGACGCTGCGCGCTCCCTGTCCATCCTGCACAACACAAAATCGGGTTAGCCTCAGGTTCGCATTCCGTCCACATCATCGCGTGCTGCATCGCGAACCTCACGGTCCAGGGGAAGGTTTTTAAAAATTATAAATTCCTTGTCCTCCCTGACCTTTGCGCACCGGCACTCCTAGGACTGGACTTCCAATGCAACCTGCCGAGCTTGACCTTTCAATTCGGCGGCCCTATATCCCCCCTCACTGTCTGTAGCCTTGCGTCCCTCAAAGTGGACCCCCCCTCCTTGTTTGCTAATCTCACCCCCGATTGCAAGCCCGTCGCGACACGGAGCAGACGGTACAGTGCCCAGGACCGGTCCTTCATCAGGTCCGAGGTCCAGAGGCTGCTGACGGAAGGGGTCATCGAGACCAGCAACAGTCCCTGGCGAGCCCAAGTGCTGGTGGTCCGGACTGGGGAGAAAAACCGGATGGTCATTGACTATAGCCAGACCATCAACCGGTTTACGCAACTGGATCGTATCCTCTCCCCCGTATTTCCACCATGGTAAACGATATCGCTAAATACAAGGTCTTCTCCACTGTGGACCTTAAGTCCGCTTACCACCAGCTCCCCATCCGCGCAAGTGACCGCAAATACACCGCGTTTGATGGGCACCTCTACCACTTCCTTAGGGTTCCATTTGGTGTCACAAATGGGGTCTCGGTCTTCCAACGGGAGATGGACCGAATGGTCGACAAGTACGGATTACAGGCTACCTTCCTGTATCTTGATAATGTCACCATCTGCGGCCACGACCAGCAGGACCACGACACCAACCTCCAGAAATTCCTCCAAACCGCAAAACTCCTTAACCTCACATACAATAAGGATAAGTGTGTGTTTAGCACTGACCGTCTAGCCATCCTTGGCTACGTAGTGCGTAAAGGAGTGATAGTCCCCGACCCCGGACGCATGCGCCCCTTAATGGAACTCCCTCTCCCCAGTACCCCCAAATCCCTTAAACACTGCCTGGGGTTCTTCGCTTACTACGCCCAATGGGTTCCCAACAACGCTGACAAGGCCCGTCCCCTCATTCAAACCACGACCTTCCCGCCGTCGACAGAGGCCTGCCAGGCCTTTAGCTGCATCAAAGCGGACATCGCAAATGCCACGATACGTGCCATCGACGAGTCCCTCCCCTTCCAGGTTGAGAGCGACGCATCAGAAGTTGGTCTGCCGGCATGTGCGGGTGCACAAGTCTGACCCGTTGGTGGAACAAGTCCAGTTACTCCACGCTAACCCGCATTATGCATATGTGGAATACCCCGACGGTCGACAGGACACGGTCTCCCTCCGGGACCTGGCACCCGCCGGAGTGCGGCCTTTCCCCCCTCCACCACAGACCCCCCCCCTGTTTTTTTCCCCTCAGCGCCCCACTCAGGTTCCCCCTTCCCCATCCATGGCGTCTCCACAGCCAGCTCGGGTGACGGAGACTGTTCAAGGACCATCGCTCCCCCGGACTCCAGGACGTCAGCGGAACCACCACCATGGCCGACCTGACGTCACCTCCTCCACTGCGGTGGTCTGCCAGAACGTCACGGGCCACAAAATGACTGATCAAATCTTTCTAAACGTCGACAGCTCCATGGACTTTTGTGTAATATCGCTTATTGTCTGGGCCAGTGGGAAGCCCCCAAATTCGATAAAAGAAAGGAGAGAAAATTTTTGTCCTCCTGGCTGCTACTCATATCACCAGTTCTCTCCCCCCCCCCCCCCCCCCCCACCCACTCCCCCCACCCCGGCTCTCGTTCATACCCCCCACCCCCGGCTTCTTTCTCCGCCAGGAGTGAATGTGATGATATGATTTGCATACCTGTCTGCCATTGGGGCAGAGCACCGGCTTACCATTGGCCCTGGTCAGTCATGTGCCTCTCGACCGATTAGTCGAGAGGCTGAGTTAACCGCGCCTCCTTGCCGAGGTATAAATAGTCAAACGTCCGGCGGTTGTCCATTTTATTGTTGATGACCGCAGGGCTACGTTCTAGTTTATTAAAGCCAAACTTTTGTAAAGCAACTCGTCTCTCGTACAATTGATGGCACATCAGGCCAATATTCAACCCTAAACAAACAACAGTAAAAACAGACTGGTCATTTATCTAATCACTGTGGGCGGGATTCTCCAATCCCCCGCCGGGTTGGAGAAGCGCCGGGGGGTGGCGTGAATTCCGCCCCGCCGCTCCGACGTTGGCTGCGGAATTCTCCGGCGCCGGTTTTTGGGTGGGGATCGCACCGCACCGGTCAGGGGTCGTTGGCAGTGGTCCCCCCCAGATGATTCTCCTGGCCCCGATGGGCCGAGCGGCTGCCCATTTTCGGCAAGTCCTGCCGGCGTGGATTAGACAAGGTCCATACCGGCGTGACCTGGCTTTGAGGGCGGTTTGCGGATTCCTCAGGGGGGCGCAGGGGGGGGGGGGGGGGCTCCAGCCCTGGCAGGGGGGGCCCCCCACGGTGGCCTGGCCCGCGATCGTGCCATGGGGGCACTCTTTCCCTCCGCGCTGGCCTGTGTAAGGCTCCGCGATGGCCGACACGGACAAGAAACCCCTTGCACACATGGCAGCGGTTCTGCGCATGCACCAGAACACGCTGGCGCTCCTGCACATGCACCAGAACACGCTGGCTGGCAGAGGCCCTTCGGTGCCAGTTGGCGGGGCGCCAACCACTCCAGCGCCAGCCGAGCCCCCGGAAGCACGGAGGATTCCGCACCTTCCGGGCGACCTGTGCCGGAGAGGATCACGCCGCTCTTTGGCGCCGGTACGGCCCACCCCGCCGATTGCGGGAGTATCCCGTCCAGTTTGTGGGATCTTGCTGTGTGCCAATTTGCTTTTCCGCTTCCTGTTGACACACCCTGGGCTGGTGCGTGCTCAATTGCAGCCCCACTTGAGCCAACGTCATGAAACAATTGAAATTGATTAATCATTTTTAGAAAATACGCAAAGTCTTTGGTCTCTGGCTGCCCAATAATTACAGTCACCAGGTTTGTAAATTTATACACATTATTTTTTATTAATAACAGTAAATATCATTAAATATGCAGCAAATACAACTGGTTCACTATTATCTAATCCCCCCCCCCCACCCTGTTAAACTCCCCCCACCCTCTACACACACATACATACACATATATTTTTTTGTTTTTGTTTTATAAATTTGGCGTACCCAATAATCTTTTTAAAATTAAGGGGCAATTTAGCATGGTCAATCCACCATGCAGTCAATGCACATCTTTGTCCTGTGGGGGTGAAACCCACGCAGACACGGGGAGAATGTGCAAACTCCACATGGACAGTGACCCAGAGCCGGGATCGAACCTGGGACCTCGGCGCCGTGAGGCTACAGGGCTAACCCACTGTGCCACCGTGCTGCCCCACACACACACACACACATACATATACACACACACATACATGTACACACACACACACATACATACACGCACACATACATATACACGCACACTCATACATACACGCACACATACATACACACACACATACACGCACACTCATACATACACGTACACATACATATACACACACACACACATACACGCACACATACATATACACACACACATACACGCACACTCATACATACACGCACACATACATATACACGCACACTCATACATACACGCACACATACATATACACACACACATACACGCACACATACATATACACACACACATACACGCACACATACATATACACACACACATACACGCACACATACATACACACACACATACACATACACGCACACATACATATACACACACACATACACACATACATGTGGCAGACAAACACAGAAGGGAAAAAGTGGTGGAAAAAATGATGAAAGTAAAAGGATAAGAGTCTTTGTCTCAGATGGCTATCTGCCAGTACAACGTTCTCAATCTAGGCCTTGAGAAGGAGATTTTTTTGTTTTCAGTCTGTAATTGTTTTCATCCAGAAAGATTCTGGATGATTCATCCAGATCTCAAGACCTTCCTTTGCAGGTTAAGAAAACAGCAGTGAGGCAGTATTTCTGAAGAGAGAGACAGACAGACAGACAGCTGCTACTCTTGGGTCCAGGATCCGACTGTCACTTCCTGAGCCCTCTGAAAACCATTCCACTCCTGTAGGACCCAATCACACCCTGTCGCCGAGAAGATTGTGGCCTTTTTGCCAATTCATTGTCCACCAGCCAGCTAATCAACTGATCTGCTCTTTAGAAGCTAAATGGCCAATAGTACAGTGCAATATTTTGCAAGTTTTGAGTTCCTCACTTCCTCTCTCGACTTAAAGGATCAAAATGATAACCACAAAGTAAAAAAATTAGAAATAAGGGATTCAAAAGGAAGGGCCCTAACATTCCCTGCATTACAACAGTGTCTACAAAAGTACTTCATTGGATGTAAAATGCTTTGAATTGATCTTGTTACCATTGATTCAATCCTGATGTGCTCACCCATCTACACCCCTTCAAACCACCATTGGTCCATTGAGTATTTGCTGAGAGAGCATAATTCTCCTCCTCCCTACCTCCACCTGCTCCTTTATCTTTCCAAACTCTGAGGATGTGAAAAACACTATTTAAATGATTCCATGATTGAGAAGCACTTGCTGAACAGTCCTGAGTGTGTTAGAAATTACACTAGCAACCAGTTTAAGATTATCAGCCCAGCTCGCAGTGTGGCTCACTCACACTGGCCGGAAGCTAAATATATTCACAGAAGGATACAAGAAAGTGTCTTCTTCAGACAAAAGGTACATGTCCAAGCATTGCAACATTAAAAAAAAATAAACAAAAGCTTAGGAGACAATAGTTTCCTGGCTCCATGGCAATCAGAGTTGGCTTGCTAACCAATCAGCATCCCTTTCCAATGCGGTATGAATTGTTGCTCCCTTTGAAATTTGTCATTCTGGAATCTGGCATGATGAGTGCAAGACCAAAAGCTTCTCTGGCATGTCTCTTTCTTCAGCAGTGCTGAGATTCTGTACCACCAAGTGACTATTTGAGTGAAAGTGCTTTACTCCTTCAGCTGTGCTGCTTACCAGCACTTCCCATCCAGGCTAAACCATTTGGGGCTGTGATAAAGAGATTGTTCGTCACCCAGAGTGTAATGAGTCTGCAGAGTTCACCCCAGTTGAGCCAAAACAACTGTGTTTTCAAGAAGGATTTAGGTACAGCGCTTGGGGCTGGAAGGATCAAAGAATATAAGGAGACAACAGGAACAGGTTACTGATTTGGATGATCAGCCATGATCATAATGTATGGCAGTTGTTATTGGCCAGGGTTTAGAGAATCCCAAAGTGTATGATGGAGTTCACCTGACCCACGAATTTTAATAGATTGTGGTATGGGGAGCACACGACCCACTCGACAGGTATGGTGCAAACAGAGCTTCACAGTACTTTTAAATTAAAACAATGTTTATTCTATGAACTCAAGTTAACCTTTTTAAAACATACAGTGAACATCGTCGCAACTATCAATTCAAATACAACCCCCAAAGAATACAACACTAAGTAATCCTTAATAACTTCCCAAACAACATCCAGAAGACAAAAGAAACACCTTTTAACAGAAGCACATTAGGTTTGCAGTCACTACTGAGAACATTTATAATTCTGAATTCACCAAATGATCAAGAGATAGTCTTTTCATGGCAGAGAGCTCAACAGTGCACCTGCTCTGTCTGGCTTCAGCTCCAACTAAAGCACACCCTGAAGCAAACAGCCGAAAACGAAAGTTAAAAGCTGGCAGACAGCCCAGCTCCACCCACTCTCTGACATCACTGCAGTAGTAAACACCTATTTCTTAAAGGTACTCTCACTACAGATATTTATATACACACCCATTTATAAACACTCATTTCTTAAAGGTACTCTCACATGACACAGTGCAGGCTCGAAGCGCCGACTAGCCTACTCCTGCTCCTATTTTCTATGTTGCTTTGTCCATTGTGAAGAAAGAAGCAGCTTGACCAGGCAATCAGGTGGCACGGTCGTACAGTGGTTAGCTCTACTGCCTCACCGCGCCAGGGACCCGGGGGTCAATCCCGGCCTTGGGTGAGTGTGTGTCCAAAGACGCGCAGGTTAGGTGGGCTTAAGGGGATAGGGCTGCGAAGTGGGCCCAAAATAGAGTGCGCTTTCAGAGGGTCGGTGCGGACACGATGGGCCGAATGGCCTCCTTCTGCACTTCAGAGATTCTATGTAGTCCAAGGAACCTCAACAGCACCTGTAGACCCAGCCATCTACATGGTCGGCCAATGTGTTCTGATGCATGCTTCCGTTCTGGATGCACCTCCTTTGCTGAGAAAGGCACAGGAAACATAGAAGATGGGCAAGGTAACTTGAGGCAATGTTTGTGAGTCCGTGCACAGCACTCTTAGTAAACACCCGTGATGTGCCATCAATGAACACAAGACGAGCAGTGAACGTAACTGAGGCTTTAATAAACTAAACAGAAAGCCTCCTGGCCTCTGATCCCGAACTGGGGCAGAGGCGGAGACCAGCCACCTTTATACCGAGCCCGAGGGGAGGTGGAGCCATCAGGCCGTGGTTTACCACATTACATATAATACAGTGGCAGTTTAGCACAATACACATATTATAGGGGCCTCACGGTAGCATGGTGGTTAGCATCAATGCTTCACAGCTCCAGGGTCCCAGGTTCGATTCTCGGCTGGGTCACTATCTGTGTGGAGTCTGCACGTCCTCCCCGTGTGTGCGTGGGTTTCCTCCGGGTGCTCCGGTTTCCTCCCACAGTCCAAAGATGTGCGGGTTAGGTGGATTGGCCATGCTAAATTGCCCGTAGTGTAAGGTTAATGGGGGGATTGTTGGGTTATGGGTATACGGGTTACGTGGGTTTAAGTAGGGTGATCATTGTTCGGCACAACATCGAGGGCCGAAGGGCCTGTTCTGTGCTGTACTGTTCTATGTTCTATGTTCTATATACTGCAGTGGCTCGGAGCCAGCAGGTACATGTAGCAATACAACAGTACAATAAAATACAATAAAATGGTTTACCACAACCCGAAAATACTGCGGCCCGCAACAGGTGGCTTCCCATTCTCAACCATGTCACTTCCTCTGCAGAGGAGGTTGTGAAGAATTCGGGGCCGTGATTAGGCCGCCCTGTTTATCCTGCTGCAGTGAGCTGACTGTCAGACCTCGGAGGAATCCATCCTCGCTATCTTGGCTGCTGAATTCCTATTTGTGTAAGCTCTGAGTGTGGATCAGAATTTAAATAAGAATGCTCCGAGCAGCCCGGGTTGCCAAAGTGACCACTGCAATCCATAAGTAGCAGTTGCACATTGGGGACAAGGCACAGACAGTGGTGGTGACGGTGAGGGATTTATTTCCCTCCCACCCGCTTCTGTTGATATTACAGGTCCATCCTGCACAGACCGAGGCCAAACGACCCACTGGGTCTGTGCCAGCCCTTTCAAAGAGCCACCTAATGGGACCCACTCTGCCAGCAACCACCCCCCCCCCCCCCCGCCCCTGCCCTCTCACCCACCATCACCCCACTCTTTCCCCAGGGCCCTGCACTTTTTGAATATCTATCTAATTCCCCTTTGTAAGTGGTTATTGAATATGCTTCCCTCTCGGGCAGTGCGTTTCAAATCCTGACAGCTTGCTTTCGTGTGAAAACATTCCCCTCACCAGGCCTTAAGTGCTGAGGTCAAGTATTTTCCGTCTGTGCCCGCTGGCTACCACCCCCTCCCTCCCCGGTTTGGGGGTCGGAGGGGAGGTGGAATTCAGGGCCGGGGGCAGTAGCAGGGAGCTGCGACTTGGTGCCAAGACTTGCTGTCACCCCCACCTTGGGTTCAGGGTGGCGTTGCTCAGACCTCCATTGCTGCAGTCTGTCTATTAAACGCACCCCATTGGTGCTCCTTACTGGCCACTGGCCATCCACTCTGCTGAGTTCTGCCTGCGTCCTTTGATTGCTCAGGGAGCGCTGGTCATCTGGGAATCCGCCCAGGCCGTCCCTCTGGACACCCTTCTACCCCAGCTGGCTCGTCAAGGGGACGGGAGTGGCCAAGCCCAATCAGGGGCTCGCCAGGTGTTGACTGAAGAAATTCCCGGTACCCGGCCCCACAATCAATGCCAGACGACGAAAGTGTCACCCCCATCAGCCGTCACTGTGATTTCTGCGAGGGGGGGGGGGGGGGGGGGGGTGACAGGAGAGTTAGGATTTGTTTCCAACACACTGACGCTGAATATGTTGCAGTGAAAAATGTTCAGTGATGTCTTCAAGATTTATTGTAATTATTGCACCTTTCTGCATGAGGGAAGGTTTAACTCTGTTGGACAGAGAAAACTGAAGCTATCTCAGGAGATTATCATTGTCTGCTGCTTGTCATACCTGAAATTGACATGAATTCCAATGCTTCATTTACAAGTTTAACTCTTGAATTAACGTCAGCTTGTGAAATTTGAACTATTTCTGGAGACTCCATTTAAAGTGTTCGCCCACTCGTTAGCGCCCGCCACTGATTCCGACGCTACGCTTTTGTCCCTGGCTGGCAGCGATATCCATGTTTGCGCTCGGCAGATCCATGCTGAACCGTCATTTGCATGGATTTCAATATCATTAACGGCTAGGACACGTCATGCTCCAGCCTTCCACGATGCTCCACTCATGTTTGGCTTAAGTCACCTGGGCTTGAATTGGCCAAAACATTGCATATAGCATTTAGGATGAAGGGGATCAAAGGATATGGGGGGAAAGCAGGATTAGGCTATTGAGTTGGATGATTAGCCATGATCAGAATGAATGGCGGAGCGGGCTTGAAGGGCCGAATGGCCTCCTCCTGCTCCTATTCTCTCTGTTTCAATGAAATTGCATTTTAGCTGGAATTCCTTGCAGCTATGAAGAGGGTTAAAATTAATTTAAACTGATCCCATTTAGAGCCTGTTTGGAGATTGCAACCCACAAATATCCGTAATAAATCTTGCTTCCCTTGTCCTGGCAGTGTGATCCTGGATGGAGATGTGCAAAAAGACCCAGGATGGTGGAGTTAGGTCAGTAGTTGTCTCAACTATTATGAGGATTCCAAGTTTAATGAGTATTTAAAGAGAAAATGTTCTTGATCACAGAGGCACAAAGACACTGGACCATCCGCATGTCACCATCTTTTATACCCCATCTTTTTGGGCCCCATACCTCAGGAAGGACATACTGGCACTGGAGCGGGTCCAGCGGAGATTCACACGGATGATCCCAGGAATGGTAGGCCTAACATACGATGAACGTCTGAGGATCGTGGGATTATATTCATTGGAGTTTAGGAGGTTGAGGGGAGATCTAATAGAAACGTAAAAGATAATGAATGGCTTGGATAGGATGGACGTAGGGAAGTTGTTTCCATTAGCTGGGGAGACTAGGACGTGGGGGCACAGCCTTAGAATAAAAGGGAGTCACTTTAGAACAGAGATGAGGAGAAATTTCTTCAGCCAGAGAGTGGTAGGTCTGTGGAATTCATTGCCACAGAGGGCGGTGGAGGCCGGGACATTGAGTGTCTTTAAGACAGAAATTGATAAATTCTTGATTTCTCGAGGAATTAAGGACTATGGGGAGAGAGCGGGTAAATGGAGTTGAAATCAACCATGATTGAATGGTGGAGTGGACTCGATGGGCCGAATGGCCTTACTTCCACTCTTATGTCTTATGGTCTTATGGTCTTATACCAAGATAATAACATCCCATGTGTCATAATATCCACTCATGTATATAATGAGATGCAGACAGGCAGTGATTGACACATAGGATGACCAATGAACACACAACCCAGAACAACCAATCACCAGACAGGACACCACCACTATAAAGCTCACAGGGCATTACGACTCCCGCTCTTCTTTGGGACCCAGACACTGAGACAGTCAGAGTGCACAAGTCAGGGGACATTATTGCCATGTGGTAGCTAGTAAGTCTGGTCGAAACAGTAAGAGGTCGTCAGTAGGATCAGTAGAGTGTCAACCCACAACTGAACATGTACAGCCGTTCATAGTTGAAATAAAACCGTGTTGGATCATCTCCGGTGTTAGACGTTTGTTTCTAGCGTCCCTGCATCCAGTTGCAGTCAACGTCAAACCAACCCGCCTAACACATCACCATGATGGCGCAGAAAAAGTGAGAAAGGTTTGTGTTTATTTCACCTTTTTCTCGACCATGTGATGTCTCAACCTCCTGACGGCCAATGGAAAACCTTCGAAGGGCAGGCGTTGTTTAACATGATGGTCAGTTTGTGCACAGCAAGCTCCCGCAGTGTGATAATTCCTGAGGGATAAATATTGGCCGGAGCACCAAGGATAACATCCTCGCTCACCTTTGAAATGCTGCCATGGGATCTTCTACATCCGGCTGATCGTGTAGACCAGGCCTGGATCTAATATCTCGTAGAAAGACGGCACCTCTCACAGTGCAACTCTCCCCCGGTGTTGCAATGTTGTATAAGCCTTGATTTCTGTGCTCAAATCCTAGAGTAAGACTTGAACCCAGAACTTGCTGCCTCAGGGGCGAGAGGGCTGTCAACTGAAGGTCACAAAGTCATGCTCTCCAGCAGGCTTATCCAACCTGCAGTCCGCGGGTCACATTTCAGCCGTCAAGCCTTCTGGACCCGGGTGCCGATCTTGTTGGACTTTCAGGTCACCTTATGTTTGGAAAATGCAGTAAAACTGCAGTGTCAGTCACAGGCTGGTTTCTTCCTACACTTGCTGCTGAAAGGCTCAAATGCAAGGAGAAGCCAGCCTGTGATTGGACCAGCAAATGACAGTGAGAAGGTAAGTTTGCAAGGTAGGTTCCAGGGCCCAGAGCGACAGTCACAGGGAGAGTGGGCCACATAACTAGGAGGGGTACGGGCCTCAGAGTGAATGGGAAGGGAGAGTGGGCCATGGACTGTGAGCGAGGGGGAAAAGGGAGAGTGGGCCTCGCAGTGAGGGGAGAGCGGGCCTTGAGGTAGTACGAGTGAGGGGGAAAGGAAGAGCTGGCCTCGGAGTGAAGGGAGAGTTGGCCTCGGAGCGAGGGAGTGAGTGGGCCTCAGAGCGAGGGGTAGAGCGGGCCTTGGAGTGAGGGAGAGTGTTGGCCTTGCAGTGAGGGGGGAGAGGGAGAGCAGGCCTAGGTGTGAGGGCAAGGGGGAGAGCAGGCCTTGGAGTGGTAGGGAGAGTGGGCTGTGAAATGAGGGGGTGAGTGGGCAAAAGCAAGTGGGAGATTGGGTGTCGGAGTGAGATGGAGATGGAGAGCGAGACCCAATGCAAGGGTAAGAGCAGGCCTCAGAGTGAGAGGGAGATTGGGCCTCAGAGTGAGAGGGAGAGAGGGCCTCAGAGTGAGAGGGAGAGTGGGCCTCAGCGTGAGAGGGAGAGTGGGCCTCAGCGTGAGAGGGAGAGTGGGCCTCAGAGTGAGAGGGAGAGTAGGCCTCAGAGTGAGAGGGAGAGCAGGCCTCAGAGTGAGAGGGAGAGTGGGCCTCAGAGTGAGAGGGAGAGTGGGCCTCAGAGTGAGAGGGCGAGTGGGCCTCAGAGTGAGAGGGAGAGTGGGCCTCAGAGTGAGAGGGAGAGTGGGTCTCAGCGTGAGAGGGAGAGTGGGCCTCAGAGTGAGAGGGAGAGTGGGCCTCAGAGTGAGAGGGAGAGTGGGCCTCAGAGTGACAGTGAGGCGTGCTAGTGTGTGAGAGTGAGAGGATGTGTGTGTGAGGGGGCGTGTATGTGTACTGTGTGTGGGGACAGTGTATGAGTGTGTGAGGGGGAGCGTATGTGTGCGTGAAGGAGTGTGTGAGGGGTGAGTGTGTACAAGTGTGATCGGGAGAGCATGTGTGAGGGGTGTATTCTTGTGAGGGAGAGGCTGTTTATGTGTGTGAGGAGGGAGGCTGTGTGTGTGTGAGGAGAGGGTGTGTGTGTGTGTGAGGAGGGAGGGTGTGGGTGTGTGAGGAGAGGGTGAGTGTGTGAGTGAGGAGAGGGTGTGTGTGTGTGAGGAGAGGGTGAGTGTGTGAGTGAGGAGAGGGTGTGTGTGTGTGAGGAGAGGGTGAGTGTGTGAGTGAGGAGAGGGTGAGTGTGTGAGTGAGGAGAGGGTGTGTGTGTGTGAGGAGAGGGTGTGTGTGTGTGTGTGAGGAGTGAGGCTGTTTATGTGTGTGAGGAGAGGGTGAGTGTGTGTGTGAGGAGAGGGTGTGTGTGTGTGAGGAGAGGGTGAGTGTGTGAGTGAGGAGAGGGTGAGTGTGTGAGTGAGGAGAGGGTGAGTGTGTGAGTGAGGAGAGGGTGTGTGTGTGTGAGGAGAGGGTGTGTGTGTGTGTGTGTGAGGAGTGAGGCTGTTTATGTGTGTGAGGAGAGGGTGTGTGTGTGAGGGGGAAGAGTCTGAATGTACATGAGCGAGGGGAGGGAGGAGAGAGATAAAGAGACAGACACTTTAATTCTCCGTTCCATCACTCCGATGGGATTCTCTGTTGGGGATTTGGCTGAGTGGTAAATTCTCCATCCTCACTGGCAGTGGTAGCGAGACGGACTCACCACGGAGAATCCCGCCCAGAGCGTGAGTGTGTATCTGGGCCGGTCGTGGTCTCAGGATTCTCATTCACCCTCGCACCCCACACACCGACATGCGTCTCTCCCACTCCCACAGTATGTGAGTGAATGAAAACCCTGAGATTAGGAATGAGCTGGATTCACACACTCCCACCCTCTCACATGCTAATCGCCATCTTTATATATTACCCGCTTTGATGAATAATCAATTTATTATTTTGCCAAGAGTGGAGCATCGCGGAAGGCTGGAGCATGAAGTGTCCTAGCCGTTAATGATATTGAAATCCATGCAAATGACGGTTCAGCATGGATCTGCCGAGCGCAAACATGGATATCGCTGCCAGCCAGGGACAAAAGTGTAACGTTGGAATCAGCGGCGGGCGCTAACGAGTGGGCGAACACTTTAAATGGAGTCTCCAGAAATAGTTCAAATTTCACAAGCTGACGTTAATTCAAGAGTTAAACTTGTAAACGAAGCATTGGAATTCATGTCAAATTCAGGTATGACAAGCAGCAGACAATGATAATCTCCTGAGATAGCTTCAGTTTTCTCTGTCCAACAGAGTTAAACCTTCCCTCATGCAGAAAGGTGCAATAATTACAATAAATCTTGAAGACACCACTGAATATTTTTCACCGCAACATATTCAGCGTCAGTGTGTTGGAAACAAATGCTCACTCGCCTGTCACCCCCCTCGCAGAAATCACAGTGACGGCTGATGGGGTGACACTTTCTCTTCTGGCATTGATTGTGGGACTGGATACCGGGAATTTCTTCAGTCAACACCTGGCGAGCCCCTGATTGGGCTTGGCCACTCCCATCCCCTTGATGAGCCAGCTGGGGTAGAAGGGTGTCCAGCGGGACGGCCTGGGTGGATTAGTACTTGGAACTATGATGTTGTTGCCATTACAGAGACCTGGTTGAGGGAAAGACAGGATTTGCAACTAAACATTCCAGGTTTTAGATGTTTCAGGTGGGATAGAGGGGGAGGTAAAAGGGGTGGCGGAGTTGCGCTACTGGTTAGGGAGAATATCTCAGCTGTACTGTGGGAGGACACCTCAGAGGGCAGCAAGGCCATATGGGTAGAGATCAGGAATAAGAAGGGTGCAGTCACAATGTTGGGGGTTTACTACAGGCCACCCAACAGCCAGCGGGAGATAGAGGAGCAGATAGATAGACAAATTTTGGAAAGGAGTAAAAACAACAGGGCTGTTGTGATGGGAGACATTAACTTCCCCAATATTAACTGGGACTCAGTGCTAGGGGCTTGGACGGGGCAGAGTTTGTAAGGAGCATCCAGGAGGGCTTTTTTAAACAATATATAGATAGTCAAACCAGGGAATGGGCTGTACTGGATCTGGTATTGGGGAATGAGCCCGGCCAGGTGGCAGAAGTTTCAGTAGGGGAGCATTTTGGGAACAGTGACCACAATTCAGTAAGTTTTAAAGTGCTGGTGGACAAGGATAAGACTGGTCCAAGGGTGAATGCTAAATTGGGGGAAGGCTAATTATAACAATATTAGGCGGGAACTGAAGATCATAGATTGGAGGCGGATGTTTGAGGGTAAATGAACATTGACATGTGGGAGGCTTTCAAATGTCAGTTGAAAGGAATTCAGGACAGGCATGTTCCTGTGAGGAAGAAGGATAAATATGGCAAATTTCACGCTCATTGGATAACGAGGAATATTGTAGGCCTTGTCAAAAAGAAAAAAGGAGGCATTCGTCAGGGCTAGAAGGCTGGGAACAGCCAAAGTCTGTGTGGAATATAAGGAAAGTAGAAAGGAACTTAAGCAAGGAGTCAGGAGGGTTAAAAGGGGTCACAAAAAGTCATTGGCAAATAGGTTTAAGGAAAATCCCAAGGTTTTTTACACGTACATAAAAAGCAAGAAGGGTAGCCAGGGAAAGGGTTGGCCTACTGAAGGATGGGCAAGGGAATCTATGTGTGGAGCCAGAGGAAATGGGCGAGGTACTAAATGAATACTTTGCATTAGTATTCACCAAAGAGAAGGAATTGATGAATGTTGAGTCTGGCGAAGGGTGTGTAGATAGTCTGGGTCACATTGAGATCCAGAAAGACGAGATGTTGGGAGTCTTGAAAAATATCAAGGTTGATAAGTCCCCAAGGCCTGATGGGATCTACCCCAGAATACTGAAGGAGGCAAGAGAGGGAATTGCTGAGGCCTTGACAGAAATCTTTGGATCCTCACTGTCTTCAGGTGATGTCCCGGGGGACTGGAGAATAGCCAATGTTGTTCCTTTGTTTAAGAAGGGTAGCAAGGATAAGCCAGGGAACTACAGGCCGGTGAGCCTCACGTCGGTGGTAGGGAAATTACTGGAGAGAATTCTTTGAGACAGGATCTACTCCCATTTGGAAGCAAATGGCCGTATTAGTGTGAGGCAGCATGGTTTTGTGAATGGGAGGTCGGGTCTCACTAACTTGATAGAGTTTTTCGAGGAGGTCACAAAGATGATTGATGCAGGTAGGGCAGTGGATGTTGTCTATATGGACTTCAGTAAGGGCTTTGACAAGGTCCCTCATGGCAGACTGGTACAAAAGGTGAAGTCACACGGGATCAGAGGTGATCTGGCAAGGTGGATACAGAACTGGCTAGGTCATAGACAGAGTAGCAATGGAAGGGTGCTTTTCTAATTGGAGGGTTGTGACTAGTGGTGTTCTGCAGAGATCAGTGCTGGGACCTTTGCTGTTCGTAGTATATATAAATGATTTGGAGGAAAATGTAACTGGTCTGATTAGTAAGATTGCGGACGACACAAAGGTTGGTGGAATTGCGGATATCGATGAGGACTGTCAGAGGATACAGCAGGATTTAGATCGTTTGGAGACTTGGGCGGCAAGATGGCAGATGGAGTTTAATCCGGACAAATGTGAGGTAATGGATTTTGGAAGGTCTAATACAGGTAGGGAATATACAGTGAATGGTAGATCCCTCAAGAGTATTGACAGTCAGAGTGATCTTGGTGTACATGTCCACAGGTCACTGAAAAGGGCAACACAGGTGGAGAAGGTAGTCAAGAAGGCATACGGCATGCTTGCCTTCATTGGCCGGGGCATTGAGTATAAAAATAGGACACACTTGGAGTATAGTGTTCAATTCTGGTCGCCACACTACCAGAAGGATGTGGAGACTTTAGAGGGGGTGCAGAAAAGATTTACCATGATCTTGCCTGGTATGGAGGGCATTAGCTATGAGGAGAGGTTGAATAAACTCGGTTTGTTCTCACTGGAACAAAGGAGGTTGAGGGGCGACCTGATAGAGGTCTACAAAATTATGAGGGGCATAGACAGAATGGATAGTCAGATACTTTTTTCCAGGGTAGAGGGGTCAATTACTAGGGGGCATAGGTTTAAGGTGCGAGGGGGAAGGTTTAGAGTAGATGTACGAGGCACGTTTTTTACACAGGGGGTAGTGGGTGCCTGGAACTCGCTGCCGGAGGAGGTGGTGGAAGCAGGGACGATAGTGACGTTTAAGGGGCATCTTGACAAATACATGAATAGGATGGGAATAGAGGGATACGGACCTCGGAAGTGTGGATGATTTTAGTTTAGACGGGCAGCATGGTCGGCGCAGGCTTGGAGGGCCGAAGGGCCTGTTCCTGTGCTGTACTTTTCTTTGTTCTTTTGTTCTAAGTTCTAAGTGGCCCTAAGTTCACAGTGGGCAGTCAGCAACGTGCGCAGCTGCATAGCTGCCTTGCCGGCTGCGGTAATGGTGCTCCGTGCCCGTCGTCCACCCTGACCACACAGCCCACCTTCTGGCCACCCCCCACTACTCCCCCCCAGCCCTGGCAAAAGCCACCCCCACCCAGCCAGTGGCACAACTGTCAACAAACCATGGTGATGTGGGACACCTTCCCTACCCCGTCTCTCTCTCTCCCTCAGCAGCTGCCACGCCGGTTTCATGATTTTTAAAAGCATAAGTGAACCGCGCCGTCAGGAACCCGGCCCATCGAAGGCAGAGATTCGCTGAGGCCCTGGAGAGTACTGCGTCCGGTCCGCTAATGATAATAATAATAATCTTTATTGTCACAAGTAGGCTTACATTAACACTGCAACGACGTTACTGTGAAAATCCCCTAGTCGCCACATTCCGGAGCCTGTTCGGGTACACAGAGGGAGAATTCAGAATGTCCAAATTACCTAACAAGCACGTATTTCGGGACTTGTGGGAGGAAACCGGAGCGTCCGGAGGGAACCCACGCAGACACGGGGAGAACGTGCAGACTCCACACAGACAGTGACCCAAGCCGGGAATCGAACCTGGGACCCTGGCGCTGTGAAGCAACTGTGCTAACCACTGTGTTAACCACCAAAATGAAATGCAAATGGTGCCTTTTGTACGTGTGGAGTGAAACACATTGACGCCGTTTTCGAGCTGATGGAGGATCGCGATTTTGCATCAAATCGGCGACTGCCGTGTTTATGGCGTTGTACGCTATTCTCCACCCAATCGCATTTCCCGAATCGGCGGATGGACAATCCTGCGCCTTATCTTTCCAAATTTTGCTCAAAAGAATGGAAATATGGGCCGTGATTCTCCCCTACCCGGTGGGGCGGGGGGGTCCCAGCGAGATGGAATGGTGCGAACCACTCCGGCATCGGGCCGCCCCAAAGGTGCGGAAGTCTCCGCACCTTTAGGGGCCAAGCCCTAATATTGAGGGGCTAGGCCTGCGCCGGAGTTGTTGATACTCCGCCGGCTGGCGGGAACGGCCTTTGGCGCCACGCCAGCCGGGGCTGAAGGGACTTCGCCGGTCGGCCGAAGTCCGCGCATGCGCCGGAGCGTTAGTGGCTGCTGACGTCACCCTGCGCATGCGCAGTGGAGGGGGTCACTTCCGCCTCCGCCATGGTGAAGACTATGGCGAAGGCAGAAGGAAAAGAGTGCCCCCACGGCACAGGGCCGCCTGCCGATCGCGGGCCAGGCCACTGTGGGGGCACCGCCCGGGGCCAGATCGCCCCGCGCCTCCCCCAGGAATCCGGAGCCTGCCCGCGCAGCGTGCTCCCGCCGGTAAGGTAGGTGGCTTGATCCACGCCGGCGGGAGAAGAATGACAGCGGCGGGACTTCGGCTCATCGCGGGCCTGAGAATCGCCAGGGGGCGCTCGCCAACCAGCGCGGAGCGATTCCCGCCCCCGCCGAATCTCCAGTGCCGGAGAATTCGGGACTCAGCGGGGGCGGGATTGACGCCGGCTCCCGGCGATTCTCCGACCCACGGGGGGTCGGAGAATCCCGCCCATGGTTATTCACCCCCCCCCCCCCCCCCCCCCGCCCCACACACACACATAAAAGGAAATCATGTGGTATCTCTGGCATGAAGGAGGGTCCAATCTCCTCGCACTAATATGAAAGCAAAACACAGTGCAAACTGGAGATCAGAAATAAAAATGGTAAAAGCTGGGGAAGGCTCAGAAGGTAAAGCAGTGTGTGTAGCAAGAGGAACAGTCAAAATTTCTAATCGACTGTCATCACAAACTTAATCACTTCTTAATGAAACATAATGCAATGTGGTAATGAGCTGCTGGAGCCCCTGGGGACCCAGCTATGATCCCTCGTCAGTTTTAAGTCCACAGATGGCTGCTGCACTAGAGATCTGGTGGGATGTAGAGGGAGGGAACTTGCCCTGGTCTGTGGATAGGTTGGGTTTAAAATCTTTGGAACAGAGGAGAGTAAGAGGAGATTTAATTGAGCTATGAGACAATTACAGATGCACCATGGAAAGCATTCTTTCTGGTTCTATCACAGCTTGGTATGGAGCCTGCTCTGCCCAAGACCGCAGGAAACTACAAAAGGGCGTGAATGTAGCCAAGTCCATCACACAAACCAGCCTCCCATCAACTGACTCTATCTATAATTCCTGCTGCCTCGGAAAGGCAGCCAGCATAATTAGGGACTCCACTCACCCCGGACATACTATCTTCCACCTTTTCCGGCAGGAAAAAGATACCAAAGTTTGAGGTCACGTACCAACCGACTCAAGAACAGCTTCTTCCCTGCTGCCATCAGACTCTTTAATGGACCTACCTCGTATTAAGTTGATCTTTTCTTGACACCCAACTATAACTGTGACATTATATTCTGTAGTCTCGCCTTCCTCCTTCCTTCCCTATGTACGGTATTGTTTGTACAGCATGCAAGAAATAGTACTTATCACTGTATACTAATAAATGTGACAATAATAAATCAAATTAAATCGAATCCTACTTGCAATTGTCATGCGTTGGAAGGATTTACAGCTTGATTACTCAACCTGTTTGACCATGTTATGAACACACCTTCACTGTCTATCATGTCCTGGCGTAGGACTTGTACTCAGACCTTCTGGCTCAGAGGTGGAGATGTTCCCCAATGCGCCATACGACCTTCACGATAGAGTGGACAGGGAGGGCCTATTTTGCTAAGCAGAGAGGTAACGTGAGACCAGATTTAAAGTGGTTTGGAGCAGAATTAGAAAGTCTCGGGGTGAATTCTCCGCCAGTGCGATTCTCCGTTTCACCAGCAGCGCACCCTTGCCCTTGGGTTTCCCGGCGGAGTGGGGTGGCTACAATGGGAAATCCCATTGGCCGCGGAGGGGAAGGGAGAATCCCGCGACTGGGGAGGGAGTGCCGCTGAGGAACACCCAGCGTGGGAGTCGGAGAATTCACCCCCTTGTATTTATTCAGCATCTTCCATAACCACTGGAAATCTCAAAGCACTCTACAACCAATTGAGTGTAGCCACTGTTGTAATGCGGGAAATGCAGCAGCCAAATGGTGCACAGAAAGCTCCCGCAAACAGCAACGTGCCAATGCCAAGATTTGGGTGTTGATTGGGGCAAATTTCATGTGGGCAAGAGCATTGGAAAAACCTCCCTTATTCTTCCTCAAACGAGTGGCATGGGCTATTTTACACCCATCCAAACAGGCAGAAGGGTCTAAATATCCCATCTGAAAAAGAGATCATCGGGCAGTACAACACGCTGTCTGAAACGTCAACCTTGATTCCTCTGCTCAGGCCCTGGAGTGCGACATGAATTTCGAACCCTGTGACTCAGAGGGACACAGTTGGCACACATGCAGAGCGAGTGTTGCCATTAACAGCACAGCTTTATGGAGATATTCAAGTCTTGCCTCTACACACCACCCCCCCCCCCCCCCCCCCCCCCCCACATACATGTACTGAAGCGCATGGAGAAACTGGGGCAGAAAGCAGGTGATTTCTTGAGACGCTTTGTTAATAGTCACCACGCATTATTCCAGGATAGCTTTTGTAGGAGATAACCTTTATATGTTGCCGAGATACCTAAGTTTGATATGATGTGCATTGTTCTTTTGGCTTCTGGACTCAGAATGTGAAAATATAATTTCCTGCCTGTCCAGAAGTTCCATTTGAAGATGCCTGATGCAGTCGAGTTCTGATCAGCATTGTTCCCAGCAAGCACCTAATTGGGGGGGGGGGGGGGGGATTTCTGCTTGATGAAGCTAGTTTTCTTCAGCACAATTAACCCGAAATTTCGGTGACCAATCCAGATTGCAGAATTTTAAGCGCTGATCGTAGCCGGCGCGTTATTATTTGGGCACTTGTTTAAAACCTGTTGTCTTAGAGGCCAGCCCTGCCTATGACATGTAGCCATTCATTCCTCTCAATGGAATAATCACCACGGTCTGTTTCCGCCAATTGTCTTCAATGGTGAGCTTTCGGGGAAGTGCCAAAAACAAAGCTGGATTGTTTTGGTCGCAAAGCATTGCACATGCTTTGAAAGTCCTTAAATGTCATTTTTTTAAAAAATGATTACGAATCGACCTCTTGGATCCCGGTGCAGCTAGCACATGATTCCATATATTTTTAAAATTAGGCTAGCCATTTGAATCCAGGTTTCTTACAGGTGATAGGGTGGACCTGCGATCAAAAATGCTTCTTTTTTTGTGATTAAATATGTTCTCAGTGACGTGAGTCAAACTGCAGCAGGTTACTTACATTCGTCAAGAAATATCTCTCAAAGCAAATTTACAAGTGAAAATTACATTTTTGAAAAGGCTGTCCAATTGCATTTGGTCGTGCCAGATTTTGTGCTCATTGGTTTTCAAAACGAGCGTGTCTGTAAATTTGAGAAAAAATAAACGCTCTGGGTGCAATTAGGGTGGCACGGTGGCACGGTGGCATGGTGGCACAGTGGCATGGTGGCATGGTGGCATGGTGGCACAGTGGCATGGTGGCACAGTGGCATGGTGGCACGGTGGCATGGTGGCATGGTGGCACGGTGGCATGGTGGCACGGTGGCATGGTGGCATGGTGGCACAGTGGCATGGCGGCACGGTGGCATGGTGGCACGGCGGCATGGTGGCACAGCGGCATGGTGGCACGGTGGCATGGTGGCACAGCGGCATGGTGGCACGGTGGCACAGTGGCATGGTGGCACGGCGGCATGGTGGCATGGTGGCACAGTGGCATGGCGGCACGGTGGCATGGTGGCACGGCGGCATGGTGGCACAGCGGCATGGTGGCACGGTGGCATGGTGGCACAGCGGCATGGTGGCACGGTGGCACAGTGGCATGGTGGCACGGCGGCATGGTGGCACGGTGGCATGGTGGCACAGCGGCATGGTGGCACGGTGGCACAGTGGCATGGTGGCACGGCGGCATGGTGGCACGGTGGCACAGTGGCATGGTGGCATGGTGGCACGGCAGCACGCTGGTTAGCATGGAGGGTTGAACTTGGCATGCTTTTAGCGCACATGTCTGTGCGTCAGGACTTCCATATGGACCCAACGCGCATGTGTGGTGCGTGATCTCTGTCTGTCACGTGGCGGTACAGTGGTTAGCACTGCTGCCTCACTGTGCCAGGGATCTGAGTTCGATTCCGGCCTTGGGTCGCTGTCTGTGTGGAGTTTGCACGTTCTCCCCGTGTCTGCGTGGGTTCCCTCCGGGTGCTCCGGCTTCCCCCCTCAGTCCAAAGATGTGGAGATGCCGGCGTTGGATTTAAGACTTCATTATCTGCAAAGATTCGCATTCAAAGTATCGTCTTGCATTTTTGACTTTGTCTATATATATGTTTCTGGAACCTACCTCTTTATTCACCTGAGGAAGGAGCAGTGGTCCGAAAGCTAGTGATTCGAAACAAACCTGTTGGACTTGAACCTGGTGTTGTCAGACTTCTTACAGTCCAAAGATGTACAGGTTAGGTGGATTGGCAATGCTAAATTGCCCCTTAGTGTCTAAAAGGTTAGGTGGGTTACTGGATTACGGGGATAGGGTGGAGGTGTGGGCTTAAGTAGGGTGCTCTTTGCAAGGGCCGGTGCAGACTCGGTGGGCTGAATGGCCTCCTTCTGCACTGGAGGGATTCTATGATTTTGGGCACAATTTGTGCCCAGACTGGTGATTGTGATAATAATGGAATATCTACCCTAATGCGTTTCATACTAAATGCCTTGTCCTTGTTGGAACACGGATGTTCCTGTTTGTAGATTTAATAGGGCTTGACAACTGATGTATAATTGCATTTTAGGAGCTGGATGTCTGTGGTGAGACTGAATGGTAAGTATAGCTAACATTTGGTGGCGCACTGTGCTGTGTTATTGTAATGTAGAGTGTTAACGTGACTAGAGGATAGCATTGCCGACAGTATAATGCAGAGAGTCACATCACATTAGACTTGAGAGAACACTCTGGAAGCAGCCTGCATGGAGGAGGAGAACCGTGCATGACATTAACTTCAATCTGTAAATAGTTACAGATTAACAATAAATGATTCATGTTTAAACATACAAGTTTCAAGCTCTTCATAATTAAGTCACCACAGGCGAACCCACATTACAACATAGTCCTCAGCAGTCACACCAGAATACAACATACTGCATGGCCGTTAGGATGAATATTTTTCCTTCTTACACCTTGTCTCTTACAATTCAACAACAAGTTTATTCCAAACCTTCCTCCTGGGAGTACACCTTCAAATCACTGGGTTACAATATTTCCATGTCTATATATAACCTGCTTTTCATAGCTTTATTGATTTTTCCTGAGTCAATGATAATCTTCATAATGGCACATAGCTTCCATTGAATCTTAGGTTCCTTAGAACCCATAGATCTTTACAGTGTAGAAGGAGGCCATTCAGCCCATCGCGTCTGCACCGACTATCCGAAAGAGCACTCCAGCCTCGACCTACTCCCCCACCCTATCCCCATAATCCCACGCATTGATCATGGCCAATCCACCTAAGCTGTACATCTTCGGACTGTGGGATGAAACCGGAGCACCCGGAGGAAACCCACACAGACACGGGGAGAACATGCAAAATCCACACAGTCACCCAAGGCCGGAATTGAACCAGGGTCCCTGGTACTGTGAGGCAGCAGTGCAACCACTGCGCCACCGTG